>NC_140256.1:16419139-16839139 GCF_949987555.1 Borostomias antarcticus | reverse complement strand
TAGTGACTTACAAAGAACAAACTAAACTAAATGACAGTGAATATGTAATGTGTGTAAAAATGCGGATAGGAAAGAGGGTGTGGAGAGGACACGACTTTAAAGACAAAACCTGGTAAAAGATCAGACAAATGACTAGTGACCCAGTGTGTGTGTGTGTGTGTGTGCCTGTCTGCCTGCACATACCCCGGGTCATACTTGTGGTACTGCGGGTGAGTATGGGTGTAGGAATGCAGGAAGGCGGAGCTTTGAAAGTGTGACTAAGCCCCTTCCTAGTGATTGGCTGATCTGACTCAGCTGAAGCTTTAAAAAAAAATCCCCAGCGGAGGATTTCACGTGTCAGTGCTGAATCATCGCTGAACAGAAAGAGGGGAGAGGGACAGTGGGGGGCTATGGGTGGCCGCAGATGAGGAGAGCATGAAAAGATGGAAACACTCTGCTCAACTCAGAAACTTCCAGAAGAAAGTTAAAGGAGTAGTAAAGGGGAAATGCATGTTTAGCCCTGTTTTAAGGTTACTTATGATCATATACAATGGTTCAGATCAAAACGTTGACAAAACTAGCACTTTTGAGAAAGTCTGATAATTGCTCTACCACCGTTTTGGTCATACAATGGATGTGGGTGGGCACCTTGAAAAATCATTCAAAAACATGTTAAACTCTCAATTTCAAAGACAAGAAACTCACCGAGGTGTTAGTTGGCGTTCTGACATAATTCGCCATAAAGTAAGATTCTAGTTCATCTGGAAAGGCTTTTTTAAATATTTAGCATAGAACTATTTAGTCGCAGCACATACGTGTGTAAACTTCCGCAAACTAGGTAGCCTAGCAACATAAACATTAACAATAGCTACCGTAAGTAGTTCCGCTTCCTGAATCCCCTCTGCGGATAGATCTACACATCTACAACGGTCGCTTCAATACAAGTCAATGGATACACAAAATGATCAATAAAACCCTACAGGATTCATACTTTACGGTGAATTTGATGTCAGAACACCAACGGACACCAATTACCCCCTCGGTGAGCTTCTTGTCTTTGAAATCGAGAGTTTAACATGTTTTTGACAGATTTTTCAAGGTGTCCACCCACATCCATTGTATGACCTAAACGGTGGTAGAGCAATTATCAGACTTTCTCAAAAGTGCTAGTTTTGTCAACGTTTTGATCTGAACCATTGTATATGATCATAAGTAACCTTAAAACAGGGCTAAACATGCATTTTCCCTTTACTTTAAGCCCCCTGCTCACCCTTCACCCCATGCTCCGTCCCCAAAGAGGCAGTCACACATTTTGACAGAAAACAATATTTCCATCCATCCAGAAAATCCACTTTAATCAGGGTATTGGCCAGTGAAAGCATGCTATAATTACACGAACAAGAGCCGCTCCACAGTTTGCTCCAGTTTCATCTCCTGCCATCCTCTCTCTCTCTCTCTCTCTCTCTCTCTCCCTCTCCCTCTCTCTCTCTCTTTCTCTCTCTCTCTCTCTCTTTCTCTCCCAGTAGGCTTCTGTAAGCCAGGCACATAGAGTATGACTCATATGGAACAAGGAGAAATAGACATAAGATACATGTGCAATCCAAGCCATTGGCAAAGGCAAATGATTAAAAAAGAGTGATATTGGTGCACTGAGACAGATTGGGAACAGTTGCATAATGCAGGTCTGTTTTTTAGTTAACTGAGCGATGAAACAACATTTCAGCAGCTCTCACTTTGTTTGGGTTCTGATCCCCTTGTGGTTTTCATCAAACAGTCATTTGTCTACAAATAAGACAATTGTTGTTAAGAGACAATCAGAAACATGACCTCTCAAACTAGTCCAGCCTGTTGAGGGGTAGAGGGGGTGTATCGGTGGTGGAGACACAGGTCAGGGGGCGGGGGGGTTGTTGTGCAACTCCTGAGTGCACAACAACAATGTCAACAACTCATGCATCTGACTGGCTGGATGTCTGACCAGCTGGATGACTGACCTACTGGACGACTGGCTGACCTGTTGGCCGGCTGGATAGCTGACTCGCTGAATGACTGGCTGACCGGCGAGCTGGCTGACTGGTTGATTGGCTGGATGCTTTTGACTGGCCTGTCTGGCCTGTGGAATGCCTGGAAGGTTCTGGAACATGAAATTGAGAGCCAAAATACTTGGCATCATAACTGAGGCAAGAATCAGGATGGTGACACCATGCACATTGCAGTAGAGACACAGGAGATGTATGAATGTTGTTGTTCAGTGTCTGAGTGTCTTTGGATGTTTCTCGAGCACACACGCATGCACATGCACATGCGCACACACACACACACACACACACACACACACACACACACACACACACACACACACTCACACCACACACACACACACACACACACACACACACACACACACACACAGACATTTGAATTCTTTATTTAGGCTTGCATTTTCTAAATACATTGCAGGGGCCCAAATATAGTTCCATTGCTATCATGTTGATGGGTCTTTTTACAAGTGTCACATTTTATAGATACAAGCAAGCTTCTAGGATGTACACAACATGCTTACATCCACATACATACACACATACATATATATAACATGGTATAACATACATAATAATGATGTACAGCAAGCACACACTCACACACACACACACACTTTAGAGTTGGTAAACAATGTGTGGGTTATGAGTACACTCCTTTAGCTATGAGTACCTCTCTGGCCGTTTCAAGTTGCCATCGGCAATGTCAGTTAGGAGTTCTGCTATGCTGAGTCAACAAGCTGATTTGTTTTCGCACGGCTGCAAATTTGGATTAATGATTTCGGTGACTTTTTCAGTCAGCCCTGATCAGATCATTTTTACTGTCGACTTTATTTTGGTTATGAACAGCCAGGGTCCCTGTCCTATTTTGAGCAAGGCCACTAAGGGCTTATGCCGGCACAGGGCCAGATTTACGAGGAAGTGTTTGCAAAGTCAGGGCGAAAAAATACAGTCTGAGTTCCCCTTTGGCACATTTACCTTGCAGCTTTAAAGACAGAAGCAATATACATGATGTATTAAAAGAGATGATGTAGCCTAATGTCGTAGCCTGGGATTTAGTCTCAGGGACTAGTTTTATGACCGGAGTGATTGAGATCTATTTTTAGATCATATCAAATCAAATCAAACTTTATTTATATAGTGCATTTCATACACAGAGGCGATGCACTTAGATGAACTAGGGCTAGGCCATAGGTTTAGCCTCTTGGTGGACAGGACTTACTGTATTCTGATGTGTGTATTGAGGAGATACAGAACAGAACACACATCCGACCCCAGCCAGCATACATTCCCCAACTAATCCCCGACCACTGAAGCTAAAGACAAAGCTGTCTTTTAGCCTGTTGAGTAGGCCACCATGTCCCATTTTCAGTCATAGCTGTATGGAGATGGGGCCACTCTATTTTTGACGGGGTCAGTGGGCCCTTACAGACCTGTATGTGACAGTACAGTACGACACTGGTATCCATACACAACACTATAATCCATAGAGCATGTTGTTGCAAGTCTTTTCAATGTCAAATTGTCAATTGCAGAGGAATACAGATTGCATAATATACATTCATTCAGTATTCTTGTCGATGTGATTCAGATTCAGATTCAGATCTTTATTTGTCAAATGCAACATACTGTACAGCACACAATCACAGTGAAATGTTGCTGCCGGCTCCAAGATGTGGTCATTATAGATAATTACAAATACACAATTTTCACAAGAAATACAAATCTATACATTATAAACATAAGATACCGGTATGGATGGATTTTTTACATGTTGTATACGCTAGATATTGTGAGTGTGTGCACTAGATACAGTGACACTGTATACGGTAGTAAGCGTCATTCAGGTGGCGGATGCCCTGGGGGACCGAGCTCTTCCATTGTAGTGAGTAAGAGGGTGAGTAAGAGGGTGTCTTTTATGGGCAGACCGCAGGAGAAGGACTATAGATTAGATTATAGATTGTGAAGGAAGAGTCGCTGGAGCACACAGGTAATTCAAGACGTTTTGTTAGGTGCGGGTAAAAGACTGACTCAGATGAAGATGTAACTAACATCCAAACGTTAGTCTTTCACCTGCACCTGATAAAACACCTTGAATTGTCCATGTGCTCCAGTGACTCCTCCTTCAGAAGCTCTGGATCCATTCTTTCCCACTTTCCTACAGCTTGTCGTACTACCTAAAACCAAAAACAGGAAAATGCTCCGTCAACGTGAATGGTCCCAGAGAGAGATGCCTGATGTTCTGTCTAGCGTAGCTGGACACGCACTGGCATGGAGAGGGGTGTGATGTGCCAGGAATCCCCAATGGGACAGAAAGAGTGAATTGGGTTAGTGGTCCACATGAGGGGCTCTCTCCCTGGCGGAGTATCTGCCCCTAACAGCCCCATAAAGCCCCAGCCTGCTAGACAGGGCTCCGTCACAGTACTGCTGAGGCCTTTGGCATTTTAGGGTGGGAGGGGAAAGAGGAGGAGTGGGCTGAGGGGGAGGAGGAAGAAGGAGGTGGGGGATGGGGAGGAGGTTCAAGGGTGGTTAAGAGGGGTTAAGGCCGTCTGGGACCAACCCTGCCGCTGCACCTGCTGTTTTTCAGTCCAGCGCCGTGCAAGGGGACAGACGGGGAAGGGGGTGAGGGGTTAGAGGGCGGGGTGTCCGAATGTGGGGGGGGTGTTTGTGGGAGGGAGGGTTCAAGGCTCTCTGTGACTCAGGAGAATTTGAACAGGCTCAGCGAGCGGCCTGAGCGGGGGCGGGGGGAGGGGAGCTGGTGAGTCAGCCGTGGCTAAAAAAGGAAGGCGGTTCCCTGTGGGGCGAGGCGAGGCGTAGGGTAAAATAAGACATGGTGAGGAGGCAGTGCTCACCTCAGCTTTCTGTAAGGGAACATTAGGTGATACCGGGCTTCAGGGAGTATCTAGGCAGCAGAGAAAGCCTTTTATAGAGCTTGCATAATGTAATTTTGCCAAATTCTGCCTTTAGTGAATACGTAGTTCTTCAATTATGCATTAGCATCTGACAACGGAGATGATTCAATAGCCAATGCATATTTACTATCAGTTAATGATTAACCAATGTTAGAAACACAATCATGCCATGTTATTTGTGTGTTATTATACACTTATTTAGATTACTGGAGGATAGTTTTGAGGGGTCACTCCTAGAAAGTCTGTCATAGGGTGTAAATCCTCAGGGACTTAAGAACCACCCTGGAGTGTGAGTGTGGGACTGTGACCTTTGTCCTAGAATAGAGCAGTGGGCCCAGCGTGGAGGGGGGTCTGCTGTGGTGCTATGACCCTACACATTCCCATGCACATGTCACTGGTGTCACTGCGTCGCTCGTCGGTATCTCTTCCACCCTCACTTGTCCACGGTGGGTTTAATTTTGGGTCCTCTGACTTGCCAACGCACATCTATCATAAACAGCTCTTTAGCCAGCTACGCCGCAACGAAAAACGAACGATTCGATGGCGCAGTATTTATACTGAGGTGTGAATTTAACCAGCTTGCTTACACACACTTTGTAACAGAGATGCTACAGTATGTGAAAGCATGTCTGACCTTCTTTGCATGCATACAGTCGTGTTTAAGGGCTGGGCCGCGCTCACAGAGCAGAAAGACATTGGCCTCCTTTACTAGGTTGTTAGGGCTCTGATAGGGAACGCATCAAGGAAACCTCTCAACAGTTGTCCCTGTGACATCACAGCGTTGGGTTTCTGCAGTGTTTGTCTGCATGCCTGGTGTCGAATTCAATCAATCAATCAAAGCTTTATTTATATAGCGCATTTCAGACCCAGAGGCAACACAATGCGCTTTACAGAGATTAATGCTAAAATGGACACAGCTAGAGGAGGTATCAGTTTAGTTAAGGCGCAACGCTGCAGGAGTCTGTCCAAAACGCAATCTGTTCATGTCAAAAATTAACCCTGAGTGTCTCTGATTGTGCCTCCCTCCCTCCGAAGCGATATCAGGAAACTGTAATCGGGCGCAATAAAACCGTTTGTTTATCCCAGACAGACAGACAGACAGACAGACAGACAGACAGACAGACAGACAGACAGACAGACAGACAGACGCAGAGACAGACAGACAGACAGACAGACAGACAGACAGACAGACAGACAGACAGACAGACAGACAGACAGACAGACAGACGCAGAGACGGGCTGCAGCCATCAAAGGGCCGACGCCACCATGTTTCAACCCCTCCTGCTGCCTGCAAGCAAAACACCAATCAGCACCAGGCTGATCTGTGTGTGTGTGTGTGTGTGTGTGTGTGTGTGTGTGTGTGTGTGTGTGTGTGTGTGTGTGTGTGTGTGTGTGTGTGTGTGTGTGTGTTTGAGCATTATTTCGAAAGCAAGTTGGCTGTTATTGCTCTAAGGGACATCTATCACTGAGAATGGGACAGGTGAAAACTCATTAGGAGTACTGATCCAGCCAGCTATGTTTTCATCAACACCGTTCCCTGCATACAGTACATAGTCTACAAATCTCTCTGGTCTCAACTGTCAGCTCAGCCTCAGGTATTCACTCATCACCCACTTCTGGCACCAATACTGTACCCTGAACCTGAGTCCTCTGTCTACCCTGTTCGCTTTTAGCCCTTGGAGGGTTTTCTTCTGCTGCTGGGTCAGAATGCAGACGAGCCTCTCTCTGTGTGTGTGTGTGTGTGTGTGTGTGTGTGTGTGTGTGTGTGTGTGTGTGTGTGTGTGTGTGTGTGTGTGAGAGAGAGTGAGAGAGAGAGAGAGAGGCCTAGTGCAGAAGCAGGCATGGGAACATAGTAGCGTAGCTCCCAGGCTATCACAGGCCTGTCCATGTCCGTCCCTCTGGACTTGAACTCCCAGCTGTCGCCTCTACTGTGATGTGTTTTTATCGCATCACCATGGCGACACGTGCCAGACAGTGCCGCAGAGAAAGGCGGGAGGAGTCGGGGGGGGTTGCTGCCAAATGTTGGGTTGCTTGATTGACACCTGTTTTTCGTCTGTGAGAAAACAAAGCTGGTTAAAAGTCAGTTTGGCTCGCTGCTCACTCTCTAATGCCCTGTGGACCTCTTCATCTTAAGGCACGGTTCAGGTGAACAATCTGTACTTCACAAGGCTGTTGAAAACCTCTCCTCTGTATACCTGTCAGCTGTGATAAGTTAGGGGCCTTGGTAAAAGTGCTTCAAACTGGAATAAACCGGTTCTTTCAGTGCTGTGCAAACGATGGCTCAAAAGATGCGGTTCTTTCTCACACTGAAAAGGAATGGAGTATCAGCTGTCTGGAGAGAGAGACAGAACAAGCATATATTTCATGAGAGAGACACGGAGCAGACTGCCAGAGTCTGCAGCAGTGTGTGAGAGACGGGGTAAGAGGGAGGGGGGGGGTTAGGCTTGCCATATAGGAAGTAACTATTTGTTTATGTCTTACCACAAAGCTCTATGGAAACACACAACCACCCTTTGCCTTTCTAGACAGAGAAATTGCTCTCTTAGAATAGAGCATCATTTGTGTTTTCACCCAGAGAGCTAGATATACCCAGTCAAAGTCAAAGTCTGATTTATTAGCATTTAAACTGCCTTTTCATGGATCCCAGGGGTTTTATCCAGATACAATCAGTATGCGATTAACTATATTGTGTTTTTACTAGGCCAACTAAACAATTCATTACCAGAGCTGAACACTTATCACAACATGGGGTCTGCAGGCTCAACACCCTGATTGGCTGGCTGATGTTTTGGAAAGTACAGCTTTTTTTAAAACAAAATTAAATCTGACCTTCTTGGCTTTTAGCGGGCAAGTGAAATCACTGCTCATTAAAGTTGAGAGTCACACCACCGTTCTGCTCCAATAGCATTCTGGCAGCGCCTGCGGACTGGAGGTGTCGGAAGGGGGAGCGTCCACAGCCCTGGACCCTGCCGCAGCGCGGGGGCGTGCGTGTGCGTTTCTATGAAGTCACGGTGTGATGACGAGGCGGCGCGGGGGCCTCCGCCTCCCCTCCATGCTGAATATACCTGGTCACAGCAGCACCCCACGGGCCAAAGCAAGGGTTTCTGGGTGCCCGGGATTAGCCGGTGAGTGGAAACAGCTGAGGCCTGTGTAGCGTCAGCACTAGCTCATCAGAGCGCTAGAGCCCCCCTCTAATAATCCCACCCTCCTTTATCCTGGCTGCGGGGGTCAGCCCGCCACAAAGGGACAGACACACAAGTGTCAAAAGGAGCAGGGAGCAGACGAGCTGTGTGTGGGAGGGGGACAAAGGGACAGTAAAGTGCTGGGTCAAAGCTGTATGGGACGCTGAGTCATCACTGACAGAAACCAGGATGTGAAATGATTTCCTCGCAGGTGCCTGACAGACCTGCATCACATGCACCAACTGGCATCAAGACAGCTTCTTCGCCCCCAGGCCATTAGACTATTGAACTCCTGAGTTGTGTGCACAGTTATATATGCCATCTGCCAACAGTGCATAAATGTTCCATATGTCCATATTGTGTCGGGTTTTATGTACAATATATGTCATCTATTTACATATAGTGTATTAATATACCATATACCATCTATTATGTCCATATTACATCAATATGTCCATAATGTACAGTTATATAATGTCATAGTGAATTACTGTAATTATGTTGATATGTCCATAGTGTTCACATTGCGTGTCTACACGTCTGAGTGTATGTATCTAAATTGTCTGTTGATATGTTGTTTGATATACTGTTTTTTAAATGTTTTATTATTACTTTCTACTCAATATACTGTACACTGTAACTGTGTGTTGAAGGTTAACACACCTAAGAATTTCTCTCACTGGGACACTAGAGTAGTACAGTGATGTGACAACAAAGTGACGACATACTGTACATTTACAGACAGATGGGAACACTGACAAATCTTGCTTCATTTGTTCTTGCACAACATTGCAATAGAACAGATGGAATGATTTGTGAAGCTGGACGTGTCACAATGTCAAAACGCTGCCATGTTCACCTTCCCAGAGTTCCCCAGGCTTTGACAGTAGTTAGAGTAGCCCAGCTAGTTCCAGTACACAACATTGCAGCAAGGTTTTCCACTTCAGCTTAGCTATGGGGGAGAACAGCATTCTCTTCTGAAGAAGAATCAATCATTACAAAACAAGGTTGATGCAATGCAATGGATTCCTACAAATGATATTGATCCGTTTTTTAACTCACAGAGTTAAAAAATACTCACTTAAATAGGCTGTGACATCTGTCCCAATAAAGGCTGTGAGGTTGTAAAATAAATGTGACAGCAAAATGAGTGGTTAATGTATTATGTGTTAATGTATGTATGTATTATCATGATAACATTGATCTTGTTCTCTGTGCAAAAAAAAATATTTTGTATAATATAATGAGCATTATGACAAGGAGACTTGTTATGCAACCTGATGGTACAGTTTTACATAAACCTAATTGAGAAAAAAATCTCTATCAGTATAGAATCTGATGACAGAACGCTGGTGGATATATTCAGTAATCACACAGACCTGTCATGTTTTGGGTTAGCACAGTGCCACTCTGTCTGTCCTCATTCATACATGATTCACCATGAATCAATAGATCATGTGTTGTTGTGTGTTCTCCTGCCTTTCTGCGAGCCTGCAGCCTGCCTGGGTGTCAGCGCTGGTTCCTCAGTCTATACCTGACCAATCTTTGCATACGTGTGCTGAAAGGCCCCCCTTATCAGTGGTCATAACCTCTGTAGCCCCCCTGTAGGTCAGAGGCTACTGTAAATCCAGTCTGAGTCTCGGGCGTTTGTGTGTTCAGCACCTCCGTCTGTTCAGTACCCCCAGCCCCTCCATGACCTCTCACCCAATAACATCAACAGTGGACCGCTCTCCACATCACCCCTGGGTCCAGAATCTACTATCAATTATGTCAAATACTTTTATGTGCTTCAGTGCTTGATTAATCTTGTCTGGCACAATGGAGCTAATTGGCCTGTCCAAATAAAATAAATCCCACACTCTTGGCAGACTCAAATGCTTAAAGTATTTTGAGACAATGGATAAGAGTGAGTCTACACACACATTTATAAACATAGGAGATTAAATAGAAATAGTCCTGCAGATTTAGGGTTTATTCAGTGAGATTCTATTACATGGAGCAAATTTATGTTGGGATTCTAAACAAGCATAAGACACAAAACTTGACAAAACCAGACTCATATCATGTAAGATGATGTAACCAGCATGCATCTGGTAGATTTTACAATGTCTATATATTTTGACAAATGAAAAATGTGGTGCCCACAAAAAGGCTACTATACTGTTACTTGGAAGTCCACAGATTTACAAGCACAAAACATCTGATTGCAGGGCGAGTTGTAGGTTCTAGAAACAACCAGTAGGGGCGCTGCTGCCTTAATTATGGCAGTTTTGTAGTGGTAGCTCGTTCCATTCAAAGGAGTAACACCATGGATACAATAACCATCCCAATGATGGTGATTTTAGATGACCCTGGAAAGATTTTGTCTTACTGTCTTAAGAGTCTAAATTGAGAATATGTCTTACTGTTCAATCTAGGCTAAACTGAGAATATGTATGGACTTATTCAGTAAATCACCCAGTCTCAAATGATACACACAACAGTGGATTTCAATTTAGAACAAAAGTTTATTCAACTCAAAGGAAGAACTAGGCAAATGGTTAAATCATTCAGGACATGTATACATACAATATCAATATCATAACCAAGAAACTAAAGAGACAAAAGAAAAAATGAACATACTACAAATGGTGAATGAAACAAATTCAAATGAGTAATATTGCACTTTGTTTCTAACATATTTCACATCCCCAGTCCCATTTTTCTAGTTCCTAACTCGATCCAGTCAGGAGTTTCAGCTTCAACACTGGACTACACTGCGGCCCAAGCAATGGACCATGGAATTGACAAACCTGAAACAAATTCTTAAGCTTATTCATTTTAGCTTGATACACATTCCCTAAGGTAGAATCAAAACAAAAGAAAAGCTAGCAGGAGAAGATGATAGAGTTATATCTGAGAATAGCAGTCTAGTCATGTTATCTCACTGTGAGTCTGAGTGGAGAGAGGGAGCTGATCAACAGCTCTGCCCGTCACCTGGAAGGTCAGCCCAACTCAACTGAATGGAGTTATATCTGACTGGAAAACAAATAATCAATGCCCAAGTACATAAACTAGCCCAGTCGTTACTAATCATCATGTCAAAAGGCTTGTCCAGGGATCATTTTTCTAACATGCGCTTTAAAATAAAATTTCTTCCCTTTTTGCCCCTTTGAAAAACATGACAGGACTCATAATGTTCAGACAGACAGGTAAAAGAGAGGGGGAAAGGAGGAAGATAGTGAATTCTATAGACACGCGATAATTACATATCATAATTAGGTGTGTGTAAAGGCCACTAAGATAAGATCACGTCCATCTGCGGTTTGTTGGTTACTGTCAGAAGCTGTTTTCTTATAGCTGCTAGCTGGATCTTGAAAGAGCACGCACACAAACGCACAAAAACACACTCCTACATACAAAGAAGTGTCAGCGACTTACAACTGTAAACTTGTAAAACACATTACTACAGTAGCTTAAATTATGCATTCATGTCCAACACAACACTGCTCAACTGCATTTTCTCACCGGTAAATTATGTGGTTACCAAACTTTTTCCAGACCTTCACCCTGAATGCTAGACATTTTTTCTTTTATTTTCTTATCAAAAAAGTGCTTCACGTTTATCGCTATGCTAAATCTCCACTCTCGCCGGTCTAACTGTTGAAAGAGTTTGAAAACCAATGTATTACTCATGTCAACCTACTAGCACTACTTGTTCTGGCCAGTTTGAGTGGAGATCCGGCAACGTCAAAGTCTTCCCAGCATGCCGTCTGGCTGGGTTGAGATTGCTAGGCTACTGCTTCTGTCAGAGGCAGCTTAAATCATTTCCTCTTTTACTTTTTGCTCAAGCATTTTGGCTTCACTGGTCTGGAAAACAGTTTGTGAATGAGTTTGGCAAGTGCGGCGGGACAAAAAGGGAATGTTTGTGTTAAAAAGCTGCCTCGGTTTGTTATGTCTCCCTCTAGATCTGATGGTAGACTTTTCTGTTAAAAGGAAATCATTTCACTATTTCAAACAGTGCCATTTCAAACTTTTTTGGCAAGTGAGATCACCAGAGACAGTGCTTCTCTTTAGGCAGCATGTAAGCCTGCGCTGCTCTGAGCTGGGAGTAGAGGGGCTGCACACATTCAGCTGGAGGAGACATCCTATGTCCTACCCTTTCTGTCAGAGCCACACACACACACTCACACACACACACACACACACACACACACACACACACACACACACACACACACACACACACACACACACACACACACACACACACACACACACACACACACACACACACACACACACACACACACACACACGCACACACTTTCCATTATTCTTCACCTCATGCACATCTTCAGAGACAAGTGTTTGTCTCCAGCCCATCTACTCCAGAACAAGAGCAGCATAAACTCAAAGCAAACAATGATTGGCTGAAAGGCATTCTATGTTTGGAACTAAATCAAAAGACAGACGTAACAAAATGAAACAAAGGAAGAAGAAGCCACATGTGGATCCAAGCTAAAGAGGCAACATCGTAAAGAGATTCTGGGTGGAGAGTTGAGAGGGCCTTGCTGCAGTGTTTAAGTCCAAACTACGTTTCATACGGAAAAAGAAACATCTTAATAGCTTAAACAAGGTCAGTGCATCGTTTTTTGTCCTTTTTCAGTCTTTCTATTCTCGCTTCTCTCGATTATGTTCTCTGCGTTGTTCAAAGTTGTGCGGATAAGGAGTCTAGGAGTTAAGCCCGCAGTCTCTTTCAGTCCAGCGTTATACAAGGCTGAAACCAAAACAAATAGTGATTCTTCTTTCTCTCTCAAATGGAGCTACACAACTCAAGCAAAGAATAACGTGCAAAACAGAGAGGAAAATGAGGCAGGAGGAGGCTAGTCTTTGCTCCATTGTTGACTGCTGCTGAGCGCGTGCAGACAGGCGGTGGTTATATCGTCGTTTTCTCTCTCTTCTTCCTCCTCTGTTCATTTTTTTTCCTGCTCAGCTCTGGACATGAGAGTCCTGCTCTGCTTGAGAGCCATGTGCCATTATGTGCAGTGGTTACAGAAGAAGCGGGAGTTGAAGAGCTATAGGCAGACGGAGCCCTGGTGGTGCTTCATCTTCGTCATCGTCACTCCCACCAGGGCCGGCTCCGCTACATAGGGCTCTCACAGGGCGGGGTGCACTCGTTCGTCCGTGCCCCCCCCCCCCCCCCCCACGAGTCGGGGAGACAGGAAGTAATAGTCTGTAGCGACTTCCTGTTCCCTCGCTGAGGGTAGGGGGAGGAGCTTCGTCCACCTCGCCGTGGTGTTTGTCCGTGTCTGTTATTGTTTTGTTTTTGTTTGTTTGTTTGTTTTCTCTCTACGTCAACAGCGGAGTGCAAACGCTGTCGCCGGGGAAAATAAACAAAAGCTGAGAGGTGACTGTCGCGGGGTCGTCGCCCGACGTCTCCGGGCGGAGCCAGGGGGCGTCCCTCAGCGTGACGGGCAGGTGTCAGGCCTGCGCTCCTCTGTCCGGCTGGCGTGATCAGGGTTGGGATCGATCTGGGGGGAGGGAGGAGAGACAACCATTAATCACTGAGGAAGAGCAGTATAATTGATTTTATTCATTTGATCAGATTCCAGTGTATTCACCTCTTGCATTAAGCATGTGTGTGTGTGTGTGTGTGTGTGTGTGTGTGTGTGTGTGTGGTGTTACTACCTACCTCGGAGTAGAGAGGAGGGGGCTGGAAGCGGAACTCCTGGATGTAGGCAAAGAGGGGTCCTTCAAACTGGTCCCTGGCTGAGGGGACCTCCAGGCTCTGTCTCTGCTCCTCAGTCACGATCTCTGCATAGCTGGGCGGAGCTGAGAGGACAACCAAACAAACAGCTTTAGCACCAAGACTCTCTCTGTGAAGAAGTTCAAATCAAATGAATTGATATGATTCTCAATGAGAGTGTCTGCTAGTGATTCTAGTAGAGCAGTGGAGATTATCTGTGTGTGCGCGTGTGTGTGTGTGTGTGTGCGCGTGTGTGTTTGTTTGTGTGTGTGTGTGTGTGTGTGCGCTTGTGTGCTTTTGTGTGTGTGTGTGTGTGTGTGTGCATGCGTGTGTGTGTCTACCTTCGGGCCTGTCAGGCAGAGCCATGCCCAGCCAGCTCATGGTCATGCTGCACTGGGAGCTGACGCTGGAGGTCCGGCTGCCGAACGGGTGCAGGGGGATGGTGCCGATGACCAGGGGCAGGTTGAGGGACAGGTTCATGGCCCCGGGGATGTCCACGTACACCTGCACAAGGCGAGACAGGCCAGGTTAGGTCGGGTTAGGTCAGCGTGGCTGGGGTCGGCAAGCCTACCCCTCCTCAGCTAACAAGGACGTAGGGCCACAGAACGCCCCCCTCCTCCATGTTCTAGAACACACGGTGTCTACATGATTCTGCAGTTCTGTAATATGTGGGTCAGTTTTAGGAGGCGATGTGAGCGGGAGGGCTGGTCAGTTCACAGGGTAAAGAGGCCATTGGTACGTTCCAGGCAAGTGTGTAGCCTCAGATATTCTAGGCTGATCCTCTTAACGGTGCATGAACACCTGGTACTGTCCCAGAGCCTTTGTATCAAGCCGCCTGAGTCACACAAGGCTATCTAGGAACACGAGAGCCCCAGATATACCAACCCCTCCCTACGCCTGACTGCTGCTTACTAGTAGACTGTAGACCGAGAAGGAAAAGTCAATGTAGTCACATATTAGTCTCTCTGTGGTCTAAAATGAAATGGCGGCTACCGATGTCTCAACACGTCTAGCCCGTTTGGAAACGTGCGCAGTGCCCCGTGGAAACACAACGGTAAAAATATAAATGAGGAAGAGAGAGAAAAGAAAAAGGGAAATGGAACGGGTGGCGGGAAAGAGACAGAACGGGGAAGGAAGAGTCTGACGCCACAGAGGGAAACTCACCATGAGGGAATATTCGACTCTGATGACACTGCAGTCCAGGATGGAGGGGGAGACGGGGGGGATCTTCAGCATCTTGCCGTTCCACGTCTCCGTCTTGCCCGAGGACAGCGACTCGCCGCGGAGGTTGGCCACCAGCTGTTTGACCTCCTTCATTTTCCCTTTGGCGTAGAAGGTCTGGGTTTGGTAGATGGCCGCCTTTGGCACCACCATGCGGGAGGAGCAGTTCTCGATCTCGGCGAAGATCTGGATTGATTCTCCTGCAGAGACAACAGGGGAGGGTTAGGTATTCGCCAGCCGTAGGAATGACTTTTTTGGGATCTCAGACATATTTGAACTGTCAGTGAGAAAGTGATCAGAATAGGTGATGAACTACTTGTCAGTTCAGTTGACAGAGCGGGAATGCGTCTCACCTGGTGTGTATCCCTTCCTTTCAATTTTGGCACTTAGGGAGATTGGACCTGAGGTGCAGAACCAGCAGCACAGCGTCTTGTCTTTCGTGCCTGCCTGTGGTGACTGGAAAGACAAGAGAAAGACCGTAAGGAAATCGTGTTTAAGGTTTCACCTCGTTGTGACAATCAGCTCTTATGACAGGCAAAATGGTTTGTGCTTCCTGAAGCTTTGGCTTTCCGACAGAAACTGTTGTGACATAGAACGCCCTGGGCGTCGCAACAAAACAAAAAAACATGAACAACTCGTTTCTTGCTTTTCCTTTCTGGAGGCTATCAATTCATCAAAGTCCACCTTCTTCATAAAACGTTGCTGTCACACACCATCAATGCACAGTATGACATCACCTCAGTTTCACTTCTCTTTTTGGAACCACTGTGCCAGATTGAACCAGCAGGAACTAGATCTGATTACTAAAAATTAGTAAGAGGCCTTGAGTCATAGGGCAATTCTTTGACATCCCTTCCGTCCCATTTGGTAAAAACTCACCAAGAAAGCCAGGAATTCTAAGCTCTTTTTAGGCAGCAAACCTAACCACTGGAAAGACATTGGGCAGCCAAGTGCCTCTGGTCTAAGAACAAGTATTACACCAAAATAACCCCTCAGATGTTTGGCTATTATTGAGAGCTCACCAGCAGTAAGGGAGTGTTGATGTCGATGTGTTCGAAGACGGTGAATTCCTTCTTAGTCTTCATGGGCAGAAGCCATGGCCTGTGGAGCTCCGCCTTCACCCAGTAGCGCACGCTGCCATGCTTCCCTTCAAAAGAGGTAGCCAAAGGTCTGATGGAGGGAGAAAAATAATCATCAAATGGGTCACTTGGAGGGAACATATAGCGCCACAATCTTCAGTTGAAGGCAGACACAAGGATAGAAACATTATGATTGAATCTCTCTTTGGGTTAGTCCAGGAAAAGTAGGCCTAAATAATACTCACGTCTGTGGAAGCTCAAGGCTGAATGCATATTCGTGCCTTCCTGAATGGATAGTGGTGAGTCCTTCTTCTGAGTTGTCATCGTCTGGAACACAAGAAGGACAATATTCCAAATACATGTACACTACTGGGACACACTATTTCTATGCTGTTATCTGCAAAACACAACCCAGAGAAAAAGAGAACAAAGGATCTTCCTGTCATAGGCTACCTGGAGTACAGCAGACACGGAAACAAATCAGCTTACATTATTTTATCAGAGTTTATCAGTAAAAACAAACTGTCTGAATGCAAAATGTATTCTGATGAAACATGAAAAACAATTATTAATTTGCATCACTATATTTAACAAAACAACAACATTCTAGCACTGAATCCCGATATACCATCTTAAAGGAGATGTAATAATTATTAAAGTCTTGCAATTGTAGTGCAATTGGTCACATTTATAAGCGTAGCAGAAAATATAGGTCATGGCTACCATCAAATAGGCTATATATCTTTATAATTTTCTCAATTGTTCAGGTGTTCATGTGTAATGGAGGTAGCCTAGTCTATGGAGAATATAAGCGTTGCATAAACGCATTATATTACAAATATGTGGATAGTTTCTCTACTCCATGCGCTATTTGAAAGACTACGGTGGAGCGAGTGGTCCGTTTGTGCCAGCTCAGCACCCCCTCCTAGCCTCAGCAGCAGAGCTGTGGTAAACAAGTCCCGAGCTGTCAGTCAAGAGCAGACTGGAGCAGGAGAAGACCGGCCTAAACCGGCCGAGCAGCTCCCCAGCCCAGCCCAGCCTGCTCATTAGCATTCACTGTGCTGCATCCACCCAGCCTGCTGCTCTCAGGCCCCGCCCACAGTGTCTCAACCCAGCCTGCTGCTCTCAGGCCCCGCCCCATCCACCCAGCCTGCTGCTCTCAGGCCCCGCCCGCTGCTCTCAGGCCCCGCCCACTGCATCTGACGCGGGTAATGCAGCATGGACCACAGACAATTTACCCATTCATTGATACACGTGAGAAGATTGTGACAGACAGAAAGAAAGAAGGAAGGAAAAGACACAGCCAAGAAGAAAAAGAGGACAGACAAAGGCGCAATTAAACCATTCGTACCTTTATTAAACACAATCTCTCTTTACATGTCTTTCTTAATTTCATAGAAGAAACATTTGAGGGCCAGTACAAAGAGACATCTATTCATATTCAACCATACCAAATCCAATAACAGCATGCATGGGGTAAATATTTCTTACATATTGATTTATAAACCATCATGTATCAAAACAACAGCCTATACTAACTATGCAGCACATAAAGACCATAAACATGCAATATGATGCGAAGTAAGCTATCAGTCAACAAAGCTGCAGGTCCTACAGACTAACAAAAATATAAAATTCAATATCCAGCTATTTTTCTCCCTCTCTCGGGTTGCCCTTTCTATCCAGTGAAGGGCCTTAGCAACAGGCTAACACATCCAGGTCAGAGTGAGGTGTGTACACGTTAACTGAACCCGGCTACGCACATCTGCAAATATAAGGCAGAAAATGCCTTGACATGAAGGAACCATGCATCAGTAATAACGATTAAATTACACAGTCAATCTCTAACAGTCTCCTCTACCACTGCTGTTCATCCGAAACAGACTGGACAACATCGGTGCTCAGAATCAGAATTAGTTTTATTGCCATTGTAGAGACTAATTTGCAAAACACGTAATATTTTCACACTGCGCCTACTTTGTAACCTTCACTGATGTTGCAGGTCGGATACAAAGTTACAATACTTTTTCTGTCACTTTCTGCAAAAGCATGAGGTCATTGGCACACACACGAGCACCTCAGCCAATCAGCGAAGAGAAAGACCAGTCCCTTCACCCCCTCACATCCAGTTTCTGAACAGGATTGAACCGCTTTGAACAATGGGTGGAAACTTGGAGAACGCTTCTAATACACCTTACACGACTGCTTGATATAAATGTAGATTTGAGAATGCCTTTAATCGTTTTGATGTGAATAGATGTGCCTGAAAATATTTGGCCTTTGGCTTTTATTATAGGCTAATTCATACAATTTCATTGCGAGCCGAGGTAGCTATTCTGTCATCCATTCTGCACCCCTGAAAGAGCAACTTGATCATCTTAGTGAATATGGTCATATTTTTTTTCCAGGGAGAATTTTTTGGTCGTACAACAGCACACTGAATCAGTGTAAAACTAAGTACAAAAGACTGTTCTTGTAATGGGTGCAGAAAGTCATTGGTTACACACTGACAAGACTCAGCATCCTCTGGTCCATCTCTATACAAAGAGCATCCTGACTTGATATCAAAGTGACCTATTAATTTCTACATTAGTACATCTTCTTACCTCTTTCGTGTCCAATAAGGATGTCTCTGTGATTTAGATATTCCACTTCTTCTGTGTAATTCTGCGTGTAGGCAGTGTTGGATCCAGCATTTCTTGATTCAGTCCAACGAACTTTTGCAAATCCTTTTGCGTGGATTTTCAGAGATTTCACCCGGATTTCTCCAGTGACTTCGATGATAACTCTCCCTGAGACGGAGTCCCCGCTTGAGAAAACGGGGACATTGCTGTCATTGAGACAGTCGTAGCTTACAGTGAAGCTCCTTACCTTTCCTAGCACCATGGTGGAAAGTGATACAGCGACCTAGAAATAAAAGTCTATGAAAATAATCTCATAAGAAAAAAGAAAAATGCAGAATTGAGACACTGATCAGTATCTCTGCCCTGCAAAAGCAGTGGGCACGACGATCAGTGCTTTCTCTGCAAACAGTTCATTGAGATGTGAAGGCTAAATAACAGCAGGAGATGCTGTTATCGTTCGCCCGTCTGCGCGATGGTCTCTGGTCAAAGACACGCAACTCCGCTGCTCTGCTCACTTTAAGAGAGGATTTTGAGAAAAACAACCTACTGAGCATGCGCGGGCCTCCGCTGCCCCCTCCTTCCGCCTGCTGCTCTGCTGGAACAAGGGAAGGGAGAAGAAACCCGTGGCACTCAGCCAGACCACAACTTTGGTTTAACAGCTGATAGTCTAAGCGTGCAACTCAAATATTGCTCGTTTATTTAGCCTTTGCATTAAGTGTAATACAAAATAATGTTTGGAAAGTATGTTTGGAAGATTGGCCTACACGTGTGCGGGTCTATATAGGCTACAATTTCTGCTCCCTCCACAATGCATTTCAAATGCATAGCCTCCATATGTATTCCATTGTAAACATCATAACATAGCCTACTTATGTTAAATATAGACTACACACACCGTACAATTTTCAAGTGCATGGAACAAAAGCCAGCACACAATGTACAACAGGCAGTCATTGTGCAGCTGTGCAGGCTGATTATAGGCCTAGATTACTCAAGAGAACAGCATGTTTAACATTCCCTCAATTTCATCTCACCATATATAGGCCTATTCTGTTCCACTTCAAAACATGGACGGGCCTTGTAAACATAAAGGTGCGTCACAGAGTGTGAAAAACACATAGTTCATAAATGCTGATTTCTAGACGCTCAACCTGCACGACTTCTCTTTTTGGAATCGAGACGCCACCTTGTGGCCGACCTGAGTCATAGCTTTAATTGCGATCACCTGTTGAGCAAACCTCTCTACAGGTCTAGTGGGCTTCTGCTGCATTCACACGTGCTTCTCGGATGGTCCAATCTCTCGAGTTGTGAAGTCGTCCTTCCGTCTGCGGTGTGTTCATTAGATTTTAAGTCGTAATATGGGAACGACATGACATAAGAAATAAGACATGAAATAAGATACATTGACTCTAAACTGATCTGAGCTGTGTCGCCCGAAAATATGGATATTTTGCCTGCTTCCTTATCTCAGTCATAGATGGGATACAGTGTTGCCTGGCCTGCTTCGTTATCAGACAATAGATAGGATAGATGTAGGAAGTGGAGTGGGGTGACTTCTTCTCGTCTTGTGATAAGAAGGTAAGTGTCTCCCTCTGCTGTTTATAGTGAACAATTACACCCGAAATTGGACAGAAATCTCAAAGAAAGTTGTCTCTTATTTTGAAAAGAGCAACCCGGAATTCGCACTGTGACCATTCCCCTGGAACAAGGAAGATGATGAAGTGGACGGTTATAACCGAACTGGATGGGACACTGTCTCCTGTTCACCAGCACCAAGTTTGAAATGGATTAATCAATCAATTCAACAATGTATCTATTATGTTTAGCTTTTGTTTTTCTATCTCAAAGTAAAGAATGTCTTTGCCAAAACCGAACCAGACCCAACATTGTAATGGTGATGTCTGATGCGTTTGTAAGTAGACCCAACTTAACTAAGCAACTGTACCTACAGTATCAGTTTAAATGTCAGCATGTAGGATTGCCACCGTTTACTACTTTAAGATCACAAGAAATGATAACGCACAAATTCACCTCTTGCCCGGTCAGCAGATTGAGATGAAGTTGAGGTGCCGAAACGGTTGAGGTGCTAAAACAGTAATTTTCCCTGTGAAGGATGGGCGGCTGACCTTCGACCCGGGGAGCAGAGTGGTGCAGTTGCCATACATGAACTACATGAGGGAGATGGGAGCGACCTTCCTCAGTGCCTACACCAACTCTCCAGTCTGCTGTCCCTCCCGATCAGGTATGGTCACTCCTCTACCATCACCACTGATGGGTTGAGCCATGCAGTCTGTTGAATGTTTATTTATTCCCAGCTATGTGGAGTGGCCGTTTTGTCCACTTGACTCAGTCATGGAACAACTATAAGTGCCTGGATCCCAACGCGACCACATGGATGGACCTTCTACAGCAGAGCGGCTATCACACAGAGAGGATGGGGAAGCTGGACTACACGTCAGGAAGTCACTCTGTCAGGTGGGCTCTTTAATTGGCTTGTGGACTCCCTTCCAAGTAGAAGATTCATTTCTTTATTTAGTGTGTGTGTGTGTGTGTGTGTGTGTGTGTGTGTGTGTGTGTGTGTGTGTGTGATATTTACCCCCCAGCAATCGAGTGGAGGCGTGGACGCGGGACGTCCGGTTCCTTCTGCGTCAGGAAGGCAGGCCTGTGACAGACCTGGTTGGAGATGCGTCTACCGACAGGGTCATGGTGAAGGACTGGAGGGTGGTAGACAAGGCCACCCAGTGGATCAACCGCACTGCCGCCTCTCTCTCCCAGCCCTTCGTCCTCTACCTGGGCCTCAACCTGCCCCACCCCTACAGAACCGAGTCTCTGGGCCCCACCGCCGGCGGGTCCACCTTCCGCACCTCCCCGTATTGGCTCAAAAAGGCAATCACTCTGGATTCACGTTTGGATACACTCAGCAGATGGTCGGGTCGGGTTCCACTGCATAAGTAACAAGTCTGTTTCTACTGCTGTCCTTCCTTCCACATGCAGGTGATGTATGAACTCATCTCAATTCCAAAATGGCTGCCCTTGTCCTCCATGCATCCTGTGGACTACTACTCCACATACACTAAGAACTGCTCCGGTAACTTCACCCAGGAGGAGGTCCGAAACATAAGGGCCTTCTACTATGCAATGTGTGCGGAAACAGACGCCATGCTAGGTTTGTTTACGTAATGCTTTTATTTTTCGACACATTGCCAGTTGCCAAAATACAGAGCTATTTAAGTTAGGACTTGTAGTAAGTTTGTCTTCCTCCTCACGACTACACTAGTAACTAGTAACTAACCATCACATACTCCAGACCAGACACCGACTCCTATATCTGGTCCCGTTGTCGTCCAGGTCAGGTGATCTCAGCGCTGCGGGACTCTGGGCTGCTGGACAGCACAGTGCTGATGTTCACCGCTGACCACGGGGACATGGCCATGGAGCACCGGCAGTTCTACAAGATGTCCATGTTTGAGGGCAGCTCCCACGTCCCTCTGCAGCTGATGGGCCCGGGGGTGAAGTCTGGCCTGCAGCTCAGCCTGCCCGTGTCCCTGGTGGACCTCTACCCCACCTTGTTAGGTCAGGACTGGAGCACTGGTAGACGTGGACTGCTGGTCTTCTGGTGAAACATGCAGCTGGCGATTCTTATCAGAATATTATTTCATTCACAAAAGACAGGTCAATATACAGAATCCATGCCACGTTTGTTTCCTCAGAGATAGCTGGCATTCCTGTACCAGGCGGTCTCAGTGGGCACTCCCTCCTTCCCCTTGTGACCCGGCGTGGTGCCCGGCCGGGGCGGAGCCACCCAGGCTGGGTACTGAGTGAATACCACGGCTGTAACGCCAACGCCTCCACCTACATGCTGAGGCTGGGCCGGTGGAAGTACATTGCCTATGCTGACGGCCTGAGTGTCCCTCCACAGCTCTTTGGTGAGTCTCTCACATTTAAACATCTATACTCCATGCTGGTGAAGTAAGAGAGGGACAGTGTCGGATGTGTGGATCTTATTAGAACCAGTGTTCCTTTATTAATTAGTAAATTAGTAACCGCTGTTCCCTACACTGTGTTTTATGTGCGTCCTGTATTGTGTGCTATATGACCGTACGATGTTTGAACACTTCCGTTGTCCCCACCAGACCTAACCCTGGACAAGGAGGAACTTAAAAATGTGGCGTCCAGGTTCCCGGATATGTGGCGTCACCTGGACAAGCGTCTGCTCAGCATAGTGGACTACCCACAGGTCTCCCAGTCCGTCCATCTCTACAACAAGCTACAGTTTTCTGCCTGGCGCAAGAGTCTAGGGGACAATTATACCCAGGTGATCGCTAACCTGAGGTGGCATGTGGACTGGCAGAAGGATCCTATAAACAACGAGAAAGCCATTGATGAGTGGCTCATGACCTCATAAACACTAGCTCATAAACATAAACATGAGCTCATAAACACTGGGATTTCGAATGACTGCTAGAGTACTGTATGAGTGCCTAAATTGTCCCTTCTTGCTTTTATAATGTTTCTGTCGTTAACAGGGTTTGTCATACCATCAAGATAGTCATATGATATAACTGGAAACTGACACTGAAGAAGGTCTCAGTGTGGGTCACATGAATCATATGCTGTTTATTAAAGTGACCGAGGGCAATGTTATTTTTCAGCTTATGATCCAAATAATGATAAACACTGTTTCTCAACAAGTCTTCTGTATATCCACATATAGCATATCATATCCATATATAGTGTACATAATCTATCCAGACCTTTTATCTATCCCATCCCAGCTTAATTGTATTCTTAAAGAAAGGGTACTCATTGTGTTTTGTGTTAATTGATAAAATTGTAATTTTTGTAAATTGTAAATTTGTAACTTGTAAATTTGTAATTTGTAATTTAGTATTAAAGTTTATCTGAAGCATAATCTTGGAGCCGGCAGCAATGTACATCGTACATTACATGTGACGAATAAAAGGAATATTGAATCTACAGTGCATCTGGAAAGTATTAATATCCCTTCACTTTTTTCACATTTGATGTTACATCATTATTCCAAAATGGATTTAAAAAAAATATTTTTTTAATTCTACATGCAATATCCTATTATGACAAAGTAAAATAGTTTTTTTTTAGAGATTTTTGCAAATTTATTAAAAATAAAAAAACTGTAAATTCTGTGGTAAATTCAATTGATTGGACAGGATTTTGAAAGGCACACACCTGTCTGTATAAGGTCCCACTATTGACAGTGCATGTCAGAGCACAAACCAAGCTATGAAGTCAAATTAATTGTCTGTAGACCTCCGAGACAGGATTGTATTGAGGCACAGATCTGGGGAAGGGAACAAAAAAATCCTGCAGCATTGAAGGTCCCAACAAACACAGCGGTCTCCATCATTCGTAAATGGAAGAAATGTGAGAAATGTGAACCACCAGGACTCCTCCTAGAGCTGGCCGGGGGAGAAGGGCCTTGGTCAGGGAGGTGACCAAGAACCCGATGGTCAATGACAGAGATCCAGCCTTCCTCTGTGGAGAACCTTCCAGAAGGACAACCATCTCTGAAGCACTCCACCAATCAGGCCTTTATGGTAGAGTGGCCAGACGGAAGCCTCGCCTCATTTTTCTTTTTATTTCTCTGGTCTGATTAAGTTCCCTGACTGACTTCCAACAGGAGGGACAGGCAACTTTACAAACAACCAAAGACAGTGAGTAGCATTGCCACTTTGTATACATGTAGGGTTGTAAAAAAAAAAAAAACAGCACACCACTAGTACACTGTTGGCAAACAAAGACAATAGCACTGCAACTCTACAACTGACACACAAATGAGCCCCAGGAGGAAACCAACCCAACCAGAAACTTTTCCTCAACTCACTGGGGAACAGGCTATATTCTACTAACCATCGTTCAAGGCAAAAGAAAGGAAAGGTGAACATGAAGTGTGAACTAAAATGTAAACTAAACCTCAAAAACACACAGCTACACCTTTGATACATGCATACAACTTTATTGGAGGCTCCATGGACCATGTGTGACTTTTTACATTTGCATAATAAACATCTCTAGAAAGGAGGTCTAATACCCTTGGCATGACCCTTTCATTCATGATGGAAAATGGGAAAAGTGAGGATCTTGAGCATCATCCTGTACATTATCCTCAGCAGCGGCCTCTGTGAAAGAAATCTTACATCTTAGTTGTCTAGCAATTTGTAAAGATAATTTGCTTCAGTAGATGAGTTTACAGAAAGATATGGAGTAGTAAGAGAGCGAAGGAGAGATAAAGAGTGAGAGAGGGATAGAAATAAATAGAATGAGAGAGGGATAGAAATAAATAGAATGAGAGAGGGATAGAAATAAATAGAATTAAAGCTGCTTCGCAGCGATGAGGCGGGGCCAGGCAATTTCCGACAAGTTTAGGAGCAATAAGCGAGCGAATAGGAGGACAACAAGAAAGTTGACATTCCAATGTTAATTTTGTACATTCATATCGTATCGTAAAACATTTGTAAAACATTTTGATGCATTGTAAGCTCGATTTTGATAATTCAACAATCTGGTCAATGAGTTTGGGAATTACAGTCTGAACATCCAGTGGAGCAAGTTGTGTGGTGTTAATTGATTGAAAAATGTGGGATGAGATATGTTTATTAATTTTTACAGGTTTTGTTTGCTTTTCTTCATAATTGAACATTAACTTCAGCAGCTGTGTACTCAGTCAGTTGCCAATCAATCGATTTAGTCATTGTAATCCTCGGCGGGGGCTGGGTAGGGTTGCCAACAGCGATGTCTCCGGAGCTTGCGTTGGATTGTGGGTAATGTAGTTTTCTCTGTATGTAGTGTTGGTTTCAGAGGACAGAATTAAACATATTTTTAAAAATTCAATTTTTTAGATAAAATTCTGAAATAAATCACACTACATCTTGGATATGTGGCCAATGTTGTCACTTTTTATGAGCATGATCAGACATTGATTTGGCGAGAATGAATAGGAACTGTATACAGAACTGTTTACAGTAAAACCTTTTGATGTGCTGTGGGCTCAATTTTTCATATTTCAATAATCTGTGAGGATCGTTTGGTACGGACCGTCTGAAGATACAGTATATCAATTTTGGTGTCAATTGAACAAAAAATGTGGGAGGAAATTGGTTTGATAGGTTTTACAGTTTATGAAAAAATCAGAGTGATGGACTTCAAAATTCCTGCAAGGTCAGAGTGTATGAAAGTTTTTACTCACTTGGGACTACATTCATGTGGTGGTTTTACAGTGATGGCACCTATGGCTGATTTGTTATGATTTTTTAAAGTTTGAAACTTTAGACTGTTGCTGTAGCGCCACCTTCAGCTTTATTGACCTACAATGCAGCTTGAGGACTTTAAGTCTAGTACTGGAGCTACGTGCAAATTTTGGTGATTTTTTGTCCACAGGAAGTTAGACTTCAGTGGAAGATGGAGAATAATAATAATAAGTAAAACATTTTGATGCATTGTAAGATCAATTTTGATAATTCAATAATCTGGTCAATGAGTTTGTGAATGACAGTTTGAAGATCCAGTGTAGCAACTATAGTGTTAATTGATTGAAAAATGTGGGTTACAGGTTTTGTTAGCTTTTTTTTCATAATTGAACATTAACTTCAGCAGGTGTGTACTCAGTCAGTTGCCAATCAATCGATTTAGTCATTGTAATCCTCGGCGGGGGTGGGGTAGGGTTGCCAACAGCGGTCTCAGATTCGTGGAGCTTGCGTTGGATTGTGGGTAACGTAGTTTTCTCTGTGTGAAGTGTTGGTTTCAGAGGACAGAATTAAACATATTTTAAAAAATTCAATTTTTGAGATAAAATTCTGAAAAAAATCATACTACATCTTGGATATGTGGCCAATGTTGTCACTTTTTATGAGGATGATCAGACATTGATTTGGCGAGAATTATTAGGAACTGTATACAGAACTGTTAACAGAAAAACTTTTTGAAGTGCTGTGGGCTCTATTTTTCATATTTCAAAAATCTGTGAGGATCGTTTGGTAAGGACAGTCTGAAGATACAGTAGATCAATTTGGTGTCAATTGAACAAAAAATGTGGGAGGAGATAGGTTTGATAGGTTTTACAGTTTATGAAGAAATCAGAGTGATGGACTTCAAAATTCCTGCAAGGTCAAAGCATATGAAAGTTTTGTCTCACTTGGGACTACATTCACGTGGTGGTTTTACAGTAATAGCACCTATGGCTGATTTGTTATGATTTTTTTTAAAGTTTTAAACTTTAGACTGTTGCTGTAGCACCACCTTCAGGTTTATTGACCTACAATGCAGGTTGAGGACTTTGGGTATAGTACTGGAGCTTTGTGCAAATTTTGGTGATTTTTTGTCCACGGGAAGTTAGACTTCAGTGGAAGATGGAGAATAATAATAATAATAATATAGGCAAATACAATAGGGTTCCGGCAGCTACGCTGCCTGGCCCCTAATGAGAGAGGGATAGAAATAAATAGAACGAGAGAGGGATATAAATAAATAGAATGAGAGAGGGATATAAATAAATAGAATGAGAGAGGGATAGAAATAAATAGAATGAGAGAGGGATAGAAATAAATAGAATAAGAGGGATAGAAATAAATAGTTTAAAGGTTTCACACACACACACACACAAACACACACACACACACACACACACACACACACACACACACACATTTGAATACTTTATTTTATTCTACAAATTATATTACACCAGCTGGGAATCATAAGGCTAGACAATTCAAGAGCACCTAAGGATACATCGATCTTATATACATGGCTCAGGCTTCCAAATATGAGTATGCAGAGTTTATGTCACAGTTTGGACAACTCGACTCCACCCATACAGATGTGGTCTCTCCAACACCAATCCCCTACACAGAAAACCAAGACAAGTAGAGTAAAATAGGCTTTTTTCACACAATTCCATATTACAGTCCCCTCCCAGTCCTCCAAACTAAGGCTGCCCAGCAGCTGCACCCCAGTAGTCCTCCCCCCCACTTCCAGGTGTGTTCTGATGGTTCAACCCCCAGAGAGGCTGCGAGCTGATAGGGGCACGGAAAACGGAGACGTCGAGAATATGCAGATCTTTCTGAGAAGAAATCACCACGATGTTTTTGCCAAAGCGAAACGTTTTCTATGGTCGCAGCACTGCAAATCAACGAATCGAGTCCTGGTGGGGAATACTTAGAAAACAAAGTGTACATTCTGGATGAATCTTTTAAAAACCCTTCAAGATAATGGTCATTTCTCAGGAGATTTCCTGGACAAAAGTCTCATCCAGTTCTGCTTCCTCAACCTTGTGCAGGTAAGATTGTGTAGTGCTTTTCAAAACAATAGGCCTACATCTATTCAACAAAGGTCTCAAACTATACAAAAATTATAATCAGATTAGTTGGGATGGACAGTAGCTAGAGCATTGGTTTGATAGTAGCATAGTTGGGATGTAGCTAGCACATTGGTTTGATAGTAGCATAGTTGGGATGGACAGTAGCTAGCACATTGGTTTGATAGTAGCATAGTTGGGATGTACAGTAGCTAGCACATTGGTTTGATAGTAGCATAGTTGGGATGGACAGTAGCTAGCACATTGGTTTGATAGTAGCATAGTTGGGATGTAGCTAGCACGTTGGTTTGATAGTAGCATAGTTGGGATGTACAGTAGCTAGCACATTGGTTTGATAGTAGCATAGTTGGGATGGACAGTAGCTAGCACATAGGTTTGATAGTAGCATAGTTGGGATGTACAGTAGCTAGCACATTGGTTTGATAGCATAGTTGGGATGGACAGTAGCTAGCACATAGGTTTGATAGTAGCATAGTTGGGATGTACAGTAGCTAGCACATTGGTTTGATAGCATAGTTGGGATGTACAGTAGCTAGCACATTGGTTTGATAGTAGCATAGTTGGGATGTACAGTAGCTAGCACATTGGTTTGATAGTAGCATAGTTGGGATGTACAGTAGCTAGCACATTGGTTTGATAGTAGCATAGTTGGGATGGACAGTAGCTAGCACATTGGTTTGATAGTAGCATAGTTCGGATGGAAAGTTGCTAGCACATTGGTTTGATAGTAGCATAGTTGGGATGGACAGTAGCTAGCACATTGGTTTGATAGTAGCATAGTTGGGATGTACAGTAGCTAGCACATTGGTTTGATAGTAGCATAGTTGGGATGGACAGTAGCTTGCACATTGGTTTGATAGTAGCATAGTTGGGATGTACAGTAGCTAGCACATTGGTTTGATAGTAGCATAGTTGGGATGTACAGTAGCTAGCACATTGGTTTGATAGTAGCATAGTTGGGATGTACAATAGCTAGCACATTGGTTTGATAGTAGCATAGTTGGGATGGACAGTAGCTAGCACATTGGTTTGATAGTAGCATAGTTGGGATGGACAGTTGCTAGCACATTGGTTTGATAGTAGCATAGTTGGGATGGACAGTAGCTAGCACATTGGTTTGATAGTAGCATAGTTGGGATGTACAGTAGCTAGCACATTGGTTTGATAGTAGCATAGTTGGGATGGACAGTAGCTTGCACATTGGTTTGATAGTAGCATAGTTGGGATGTACAGTAGCTAGCACATTGGTTTGATAGTAGCATAGTTGGGATGTACAGTAGCTAGCACATTGGTTTGATAGTAGCATAGTTGGGATGTACAGTAGCTAGCACATTGGTTTGATCGTAGCATAGTTGGGATGGACAGTAGCTAGCACATTGGTTTGATAGTAGCATTGTTGGGATGGACAGTAGCTAGCACATTGGTTTGATAGTAACATAGTTGGGATGTAGCTAGCACATAGGTTTGATAGTAGCATAGTTGGGATGTTCAGTAGCTAGCACATTGGTTTGATAGTTGGGATGGACAGTAGCTAGCACATTGGTTTGATAGTAGCATATTTGGGATGTACAGTAGCTAGCACATTGGTTTGATAGTAGCATAGTTGGGATGGACAGTAGCTAGCACATGGGTTTGATAGTAGCATAGTTGGGATGTAGCTAGCACATAGGTTTGATAGTAGCATAGTTGGGATGTACAGTAGCTAGCACATTGGTTTGATAGTAGCATAGTTGGGATGGACAGTAGCTAGCACATTGGTTTGATAGTAGCATAGTTGGGATGGACAGTAGCTAGCACATTGGTTTGATAGTAGCATAGTTGGGATGGACAGTAGCTAGCACATTGGTTTGATAGTAGAATAGTTGGGATGTACAGTAGCTAGCACATTGGTTTGATAGTAGCATAGTTGGGATGTACAGTAGCTAGCACATTGGTTTGATAGTAGCATAGTTGGGATGTACAGTAGCTAGCACATTGGTTTGATATTAGCATAGTTGGGATGTACAGTAGCTAGCACATTGGTTTGATAGTAGCATAGTTGGGATGTACAGTAGCTAGCACATTGGTTTAAAAGTAGCATAGTTGGGATGGACAGTAGCTAGCACATTGGTTTGATAGTAGCATAGTTGGGATGGACAGTTGCTAGCACATTGGTTTGATAGTAGCATAGTTGGGATGGACAGTAGCTAGCACATTGGTTTGATAGTAGCATAGTTGGGATGTACAGTAGCTAGCACATTGGTTTGATAGTAGCATAGTTGGGATGGACAGTAGCTAGCACATTGGTTTGATAGTTGGGATGGACAGTAGCTAGCACATTGGTTTGATAGTAGCATAGTTGGGATGTACAGTAGCTAGCACATTGGTTTGAAAGTAGCATAGTTGGGATGGACAGTAGCTAGCACATGGGTTTGATAGTAGCATAGTTGGGATGTAGCTAGCACATAGGTTTGATAGTAGCATAGTTGGGATGGACAGTAGCTAGCACATTGGTTTGATAGTAGCATAGTTGGGATGGACAGTAGCTAGCACATTGGTTTGATAGTAGAATAGTTGGGATGTACAGTAGCTAGCACATTGGTTTGATAGTAGCATAGTTGGGATGTACAGTAGCTAGCACATTGGTTTGATAGTAGCATAGTTGGGATGTACAGTAGCTAGCACATTGGTTTGATATTAGCATAGTTGGGATGTACAGTAGCTAGCACATTGGTTTGATAGTAGCATAGTTGGGATGTACAGTAGCTAGCACATTGGTTTAAAAGTAGCATAGTTGGGATGGACAGTAGCTAGCACATTGGTTTGATAGTAGCATAGTTGGGATGTACAGTAGCTAGCACATTGGTTTGATATTAGCATAGTTGGGATGTACAGTAGCTAGCACATTGGTTTGATAGTAGCATAGTTGGGATGTACAGTAGCTAGCACATTGGTTTAAAAGTAGCATAGTTGGGATGGACAGTAGCTAGCACATTGGTTTGATAGTAGCATAGTTGGGATGGACAGTAGCTAGCACATTGGTTTGATAGTAGCATATTTGGGATGTACAGTAGCTAGCACATTGGTTTGATAGTAGCATAGTTGGGATGGACAGTAGCTAGCACATGGGTTTGATAGTAGCATAGTTGGGATGTAGCTAGCACATAGGTTTGATAGTAGCATAGTTGGGATGTACAGTAGCTAGCACATTGGTTTGATAGTAGCATAGTTGGGATGGACAGTAGCTAGCACATTGGTTTGATAGTAGCATAGTTGGGATGGACAGTAGCTAGCACATTGGTTTGATAGTAGCATAGTTGGGATGGACAGTAGCTAGCACATTGGTTTGATAGTAGAATAGTTGGGATGTACAGTAGCTAGCACATTGGTTTGATAGTAGCATAGTTGGGATGTACAGTAGCTAGCACATTGGTTTGATAGTAGCATAGTTGGGATGTACAGTAGCTAGCACATTGGTTTGATATTAGCATAGTTGGGATGTACAGTAGCTAGCACATTGGTTTGATAGTAGCATAGTTGGGATGTACAGTAGCTAGCACATTGGTTTAAAAGTAGCATAGTTGGGATGGACAGTAGCTAGCACATTGGTTTGATAGTAGCATAGTTGGGATGGACAGTTGCTAGCACATTGGTTTGATAGTAGCATAGTTGGGATGGACAGTAGCTAGCACATTGGTTTGATAGTAGCATAGTTGGGATGTACAGTAGCTAGCACATTGGTTTGATAGTAGCATAGTTGGGATGGACAGTAGCTAGCACATTGGTTTGATAGTTGGGATGGACAGTAGCTAGCACATTGGTTTGATAGTAGCATAGTTGGGATGTACAGTAGCTAGCACATTGGTTTGAAAGTAGCATAGTTGGGATGGACAGTAGCTAGCACATGGGTTTGATAGTAGCATAGTTGGGATGTAGCTAGCACATAGGTTTGATAGTAGCATAGTTGGGATGGACAGTAGCTAGCACATTGGTTTGATAGTAGCATAGTTGGGATGGACAGTAGCTAGCACATTGGTTTGATAGTAGAATAGTTGGGATGTACAGTAGCTAGCACATTGGTTTGATAGTAGCATAGTTGGGATGTACAGTAGCTAGCACATTGGTTTGATAGTAGCATAGTTGGGATGTACAGTAGCTAGCACATTGGTTTGATATTAGCATAGTTGGGATGTACAGTAGCTAGCACATTGGTTTGATAGTAGCATAGTTGGGATGTACAGTAGCTAGCACATTGGTTTAAAAGTAGCATAGTTGGGATGGACAGTAGCTAGCACATTGGTTTGATAGTAGCATAGTTGGGATGGACAGTTGCTAGCACATTGGTTTGATAGTAGCATAGTTGGGATGGACAGTAGCTAGCACATTGGTTTGATAGTAGCATAGTTGGGATGTACAGTAGCTAGCACATTGGTTTGATAGTAGCATAGTTGGGATGGACAGTAGCTAGCACATAGGTTTGATAGTTGGGATGGACAGTAGCTAGCACATTGGTTTGATAGTAGCATAGTTGGGATGTACAGTAGCTAGCACATTGGTTTGAAAGTAGCATAGTTGGGATGGACAGTAGCTAGCACATGGGTTTGATAGTAGCATAGTTGGGATGTAGCTAGCACATAGGTTTGATAGTAGCATAGTTGGGATGGACAGTAGCTAGCACATTGGTTTGATAGTTGGGATGGACCGTAGCTAGCACATTGGTTTGATAGTAGCATAGTTGGGATGTACAGTAGCTAGCACATTGGTTTGAAAGTAGCATAGTTGGGATGGACAGTAGCTAGCACATGGGTTTGATAGTAGCATAGTTGGGATGTAGCTAGCACATAGGTTTGATAGTAGCATAGTTGGGATGGACAGTAGCTAGCACATTGGTTTGATAGTAGCATAGTTGGGATGGACAGTAGCTAGCACATTGGTTTGATAGTAGAATAGTTGGGATGTACAGTAGCTAGCACATTGGTTTGATAGTAGCATAGTTGGGATGTACAGTAGCTAGCACATTGGTTTGATAGTAGCATAGTTGGGATGTACAGTAGCTAGCACATTGGTTTGATAGTAGCATAGTTGGGATGTACAGTAGCTAGCACATTGGTTTGATAGTAGCATAGTTGGGATGTACAATAGCTAGCACATTGGTTTGATAGTAGCATAGTTGGGATGGACAGTAGCTAGCACATTGGTTTGATAGTAGCATAGTTGGGATGGACAGTTGCTAGCACATTGGTTTGATAGTAGCATAGTTGGGATGGACAGTAGCTAGCACATTGGTTTGATAGTAGCATAGTTGGGATGTACAGTAGCTAGCACATTGGTTTGATAGTAGCATAGTTGGGATGGACAGTAGCTTGCACATTGGTTTGATAGTAGCATAGTTGGGATGTACAGTAGCTAGCACATTGGTTTGATAGTAGCATAGTTGGGATGTACAGTAGCTAGCACATTGGTTTGATAGTAGCATAGTTGGGATGTACAGTAGCTAGCACATTGGTTTGATCGTAGCATAGTTGGGATGGACAGTAGCTAGCACATTGGTTTGATAGTAGCATTGTTGGGATGGACAGTAGCTAGCACATTGGTTTGATAGTAACATAGTTGGGATGTAGCTAGCACATAGGTTTGATAGTAGCATAGTTGGGATGTTCAGTAGCTAGCACATTGGTTTGATAGTTGGGATGGACAGTAGCTAGCACATTGGTTTGATAGTAGCATATTTGGGATGTACAGTAGCTAGCACATTGGTTTGATAGTAGCATAGTTGGGATGGACAGTAGCTAGCACATGGGTTTGATAGTAGCATAGTTGGGATGTAGCTAGCACATAGGTTTGATAGTAGCATAGTTGGGATGTACAGTAGCTAGCACATTGGTTTGATAGTAGCATAGTTGGGATGGACAGTAGCTAGCACATTGGTTTGATAGTAGCATAGTTGGGATGGACAGTAGCTAGCACATTGGTTTGATAGTAGCATAGTTGGGATGGACAGTAGCTAGCACATTGGTTTGATAGTAGAATAGTTGGGATGTACAGTAGCTAGCACATTGGTTTGATAGTAGCATAGTTGGGATGTACAGTAGCTAGCACATTGGTTTGATAGTAGCATAGTTGGGATGTACAGTAGCTAGCACATTGGTTTGATATTAGCATAGTTGGGATGTACAGTAGCTAGCACATTGGTTTGATAGTAGCATAGTTGGGATGTACAGTAGCTAGCACATTGGTTTAAAAGTAGCATAGTTGGGATGGACAGTAGCTAGCACATTGGTTTGATAGTAGCATAGTTGGGATGGACAGTTGCTAGCACATTGGTTTGATAGTAGCATAGTTGGGATGGACAGTAGCTAGCACATTGGTTTGATAGTAGCATAGTTGGGATGTACAGTAGCTAGCACATTGGTTTGATAGTAGCATAGTTGGGATGGACAGTAGCTAGCACATTGGTTTGATAGTTGGGATGGACAGTAGCTAGCACATTGGTTTGATAGTAGCATAGTTGGGATGTACAGTAGCTAGCACATTGGTTTGAAAGTAGCATAGTTGGGATGGACAGTAGCTAGCACATGGGTTTGATAGTAGCATAGTTGGGATGTAGCTAGCACATAGGTTTGATAGTAGCATAGTTGGGATGGACAGTAGCTAGCACATTGGTTTGATAGTAGCATAGTTGGGATGGACAGTAGCTAGCACATTGGTTTGATAGTAGAATAGTTGGGATGTACAGTAGCTAGCACATTGGTTTGATAGTAGCATAGTTGGGATGTACAGTAGCTAGCACATTGGTTTGATAGTAGCATAGTTGGGATGTACAGTAGCTAGCACATTGGTTTGATATTAGCATAGTTGGGATGTACAGTAGCTAGCACATTGGTTTGATAGTAGCATAGTTGGGATGTACAGTAGCTAGCACATTGGTTTAAAAGTAGCATAGTTGGGATGGACAGTAGCTAGCACATTGGTTTGATAGTAGCATAGTTGGGATGTACAGTAGCTAGCACATTGGTTTGATATTAGCATAGTTGGGATGTACAGTAGCTAGCACATTGGTTTGATAGTAGCATAGTTGGGATGTACAGTAGCTAGCACATTGGTTTAAAAGTAGCATAGTTGGGATGGACAGTAGCTAGCACATTGGTTTGATAGTAGCATAGTTGGGATGGACAGTAGCTAGCACATTGGTTTGATAGTAGCATATTTGGGATGTACAGTAGCTAGCACATTGGTTTGATAGTAGCATAGTTGGGATGGACAGTAGCTAGCACATGGGTTTGATAGTAGCATAGTTGGGATGTAGCTAGCACATAGGTTTGATAGTAGCATAGTTGGGATGTACAGTAGCTAGCACATTGGTTTGATAGTAGCATAGTTGGGATGGACAGTAGCTAGCACATTGGTTTGATAGTAGCATAGTTGGGATGGACAGTAGCTAGCACATTGGTTTGATAGTAGCATAGTTGGGATGGACAGTAGCTAGCACATTGGTTTGATAGTAGAATAGTTGGGATGTACAGTAGCTAGCACATTGGTTTGATAGTAGCATAGTTGGGATGTACAGTAGCTAGCACATTGGTTTGATAGTAGCATAGTTGGGATGTACAGTAGCTAGCACATTGGTTTGATATTAGCATAGTTGGGATGTACAGTAGCTAGCACATTGGTTTGATAGTAGCATAGTTGGGATGTACAGTAGCTAGCACATTGGTTTAAAAGTAGCATAGTTGGGATGGACAGTAGCTAGCACATTGGTTTGATAGTAGCATAGTTGGGATGGACAGTTGCTAGCACATTGGTTTGATAGTAGCATAGTTGGGATGGACAGTAGCTAGCACATTGGTTTGATAGTAGCATAGTTGGGATGTACAGTAGCTAGCACATTGGTTTGATAGTAGCATAGTTGGGATGGACAGTAGCTAGCACATTGGTTTGATAGTTGGGATGGACAGTAGCTAGCACATTGGTTTGATAGTAGCATAGTTGGGATGTACAGTAGCTAGCACATTGGTTTGAAAGTAGCATAGTTGGGATGGACAGTAGCTAGCACATGGGTTTGATAGTAGCATAGTTGGGATGTAGCTAGCACATAGGTTTGATAGTAGCATAGTTGGGATGGACAGTAGCTAGCACATTGGTTTGATAGTAGCATAGTTGGGATGGACAGTAGCTAGCACATTGGTTTGATAGTAGAATAGTTGGGATGTACAGTAGCTAGCACATTGGTTTGATAGTAGCATAGTTGGGATGTACAGTAGCTAGCACATTGGTTTGATAGTAGCATAGTTGGGATGTACAGTAGCTAGCACATTGGTTTGATATTAGCATAGTTGGGATGTACAGTAGCTAGCACATTGGTTTGATAGTAGCATAGTTGGGATGTACAGTAGCTAGCACATTGGTTTAAAAGTAGCATAGTTGGGATGGACAGTAGCTAGCACATTGGTTTGATAGTAGCATAGTTGGGATGGACAGTTGCTAGCACATTGGTTTGATAGTAGCATAGTTGGGATGGACAGTAGCTAGCACATTGGTTTGATAGTAGCATAGTTGGGATGTACAGTAGCTAGCACATTGGTTTGATAGTAGCATAGTTGGGATGGACAGTAGCTAGCACATAGGTTTGATAGTTGGGATGGACAGTAGCTAGCACATTGGTTTGATAGTAGCATAGTTGGGATGTACAGTAGCTAGCACATTGGTTTGAAAGTAGCATAGTTGGGATGGACAGTAGCTAGCACATGGGTTTGATAGTAGCATAGTTGGGATGTAGCTAGCACATAGGTTTGATAGTAGCATAGTTGGGATGGACAGTAGCTAGCACATTGGTTTGATAGTTGGGATGGACCGTAGCTAGCACATTGGTTTGATAGTAGCATAGTTGGGATGTACAGTAGCTAGCACATTGGTTTGAAAGTAGCATAGTTGGGATGGACAGTAGCTAGCACATGGGTTTGATAGTAGCATAGTTGGGATGTAGCTAGCACATAGGTTTGATAGTAGCATAGTTGGGATGGACAGTAGCTAGCACATTGGTTTGATAGTAGCATAGTTGGGATGGACAGTAGCTAGCACATTGGTTTGATAGTAGAATAGTTGGGATGTACAGTAGCTAGCACATTGGTTTGATAGTAGCATAGTTGGGATGTACAGTAGCTAGCACATTGGTTTGATAGTAGCATAGTTGGGATGTACAGTAGCTAGCACATTGGTTTGATATTAGCATAGTTGGGATGTACAGTAGCTAGCACATTGGTTTGATAGTAGCATAGTTGGGATGTACAGTAGCTAGCACATTGGTTTAAAAGTAGCATAGTTGGGATGGACAGTAGCTAGCACATTGGTTTGATAGTAGCATAGTTGGGATGTACAGTAGCTAGCACATTGGTTTGATATTAGCATAGTTGGGATGTACAGTAGCTAGCACATTGGTTTGATAGTAGCATAGTTGGGATGTACAGTAGCTAGCACATTGGTTTAAAAGTAGCATAGTTGGGATGGACAGTAGCTAGCACATTGGTTTGATAGTAGCATAGTTGGGATGGACAGTAGCTAGCACATTGGTTTGATAGTAGCATATTTGGGATGTACAGTAGCTAGCACATTGGTTTGATAGTAGCATAGTTGGGATGGACAGTAGCTAGCACATGGGTTTGATAGTAGCATAGTTGGGATGTAGCTAGCACATAGGTTTGATAGTAGCATAGTTGGGATGTACAGTAGCTAGCACATTGGTTTGATAGTAGCATAGTTGGGATGGACAGTAGCTAGCACATTGGTTTGATAGTAGCATAGTTGGGATGGACAGTAGCTAGCACATTGGTTTGATAGTAGCATAGTTGGGATGGACAGTAGCTAGCACATTGGTTTGATAGTAGAATAGTTGGGATGTACAGTAGCTAGCACATTGGTTTGATAGTAGCATAGTTGGGATGTACAGTAGCTAGCACATTGGTTTGATAGTAGCATAGTTGGGATGTACAGTAGCTAGCACATTGGTTTGATATTAGCATAGTTGGGATGTACAGTAGCTAGCACATTGGTTTGATAGTAGCATAGTTGGGATGTACAGTAGCTAGCACATTGGTTTAAAAGTAGCATAGTTGGGATGGACAGTAGCTAGCACATTGGTTTGATAGTAGCATAGTTGGGATGGACAGTTGCTAGCACATTGGTTTGATAGTAGCATAGTTGGGATGGACAGTAGCTAGCACATTGGTTTGATAGTAGCATAGTTGGGATGTACAGTAGCTAGCACATTGGTTTGATAGTAGCATAGTTGGGATGGACAGTAGCTAGCACATTGGTTTGATAGTTGGGATGGACAGTAGCTAGCACATTGGTTTGATAGTAGCATAGTTGGGATGTACAGTAGCTAGCACATTGGTTTGAAAGTAGCATAGTTGGGATGGACAGTAGCTAGCACATGGGTTTGATAGTAGCATAGTTGGGATGTAGCTAGCACATAGGTTTGATAGTAGCATAGTTGGGATGGACAGTAGCTAGCACATTGGTTTGATAGTAGCATAGTTGGGATGGACAGTAGCTAGCACATTGGTTTGATAGTAGAATAGTTGGGATGTACAGTAGCTAGCACATTGGTTTGATAGTAGCATAGTTGGGATGTACAGTAGCTAGCACATTGGTTTGATAGTAGCATAGTTGGGATGTACAGTAGCTAGCACATTGGTTTGATATTAGCATAGTTGGGATGTACAGTAGCTAGCACATTGGTTTGATAGTAGCATAGTTGGGATGTACAGTAGCTAGCACATTGGTTTAAAAGTAGCATAGTTGGGATGGACAGTAGCTAGCACATTGGTTTGATAGTAGCATAGTTGGGATGGACAGTTGCTAGCACATTGGTTTGATAGTAGCATAGTTGGGATGGACAGTAGCTAGCACATTGGTTTGATAGTAGCATAGTTGGGATGTACAGTAGCTAGCACATTGGTTTGATAGTAGCATAGTTGGGATGGACAGTAGCTAGCACATAGGTTTGATAGTTGGGATGGACAGTAGCTAGCACATTGGTTTGATAGTAGCATAGTTGGGATGTACAGTAGCTAGCACATTGGTTTGAAAGTAGCATAGTTGGGATGGACAGTAGCTAGCACATGGGTTTGATAGTAGCATAGTTGGGATGTAGCTAGCACATAGGTTTGATAGTAGCATAGTTGGGATGGACAGTAGCTAGCACATTGGTTTGATAGTTGGGATGGACCGTAGCTAGCACATTGGTTTGATAGTAGCATAGTTGGGATGTACAGTAGCTAGCACATTGGTTTGAAAGTAGCATAGTTGGGATGGACAGTAGCTAGCACATGGGTTTGATAGTAGCATAGTTGGGATGTAGCTAGCACATAGGTTTGATAGTAGCATAGTTGGGATGGACAGTAGCTAGCACATTGGTTTGATAGTAGCATAGTTGGGATGGACAGTAGCTAGCACATTGGTTTGATAGTAGCATAGTTGGGATGGACAGTTGCTAGCACATTGGTTTGATAGTAGAATAGTTGGGATGTACAGTAGCTAGCACATTGGTTTGATAGTAGCATAGTTGGGATGGACAGTAGCTAGCACATGGGTTTGATAGTAGCATAGTTGGGATGTAGCTAGCACATAGGTTTGATAGTAGCATAGTTGGGATGGACAGTAGCTAGCACATTGGTTTGATAGTTGGGATGGACCGTAGCTAGCACATTGGTTTGATAGTAGCATAGTTGGGATGTACAGTAGCTAGCACATTGGTTTGAAAGTAGCATAGTTGGGATGGACAGTAGCTAGCACATGGGTTTGATAGTAGCATAGTTGGGATGTAGCTAGCACATAGGTTTGATAGTAGCATAGTTGGGATGGACAGTAGCTAGCACATTGGTTTGATAGTAGCATAGTTGGGATGGACAGTAGCTAGCACATTGGTTTGATAGTAGCATAGTTGGGATGGACAGTTGCTAGCACATTGGTTTGATAGTAGAATAGTTGGGATGTACAGTAGCTAGCACATTGGTTTGATAGTAGCATAGTTGGGATGGACAGTAGCTAGCACATTGGTTTGATAGTAGCATAGTTGGGATGGACAGTAGCTAGCACATTGGTCTGATAGTAGCATAGTTGGGATGTACAGTAGCTTGCACATTGGTTTGATAGTAACATAGTTGGGATGTACCTAGCACATAGGTTTGATAGTAGCATAGTTGGGATGTACAGTAGCTAGCACATTGGTTTGATAGTAGCATAGTTGGGATGTACAGTAGCTAGCACATTGGTTTGATAGTTGGGATGGACAGTAGCTAGCACATTGGTTTGATAGTAGCATAGTTGGGATGTACAGTAGCTAGCACATTGGTTTGATAGCAGCATAGTTGGGATGGACAGTAGCTAGCACATTGGTTTGATAGTAGCATAGTTGGGGTGTACAGTAGCTAGCACATTGGTTTGATAGTAGCATAGTTGGGATGTAGCTAGCACATAGGTTTGATAGTAGCATAGTTGGGATGTACAGTAGCTAGTACATTGGTTTGATAGTAGCATAGTTGGGATGGACAGTAGCTAGCACATTGGTTTGATAGTAGCATAGTTGGGATGTAGCTAGCACATAGGTTTGATAGTAGCATAGTTGGGATGGACAGTAGCTAGCACATTGGTTTGATAGTTGGGATGGACAGTAGCTAGCCCATTGGTTTGATAGTAGCATAGTTGGGATGTACAGTAGCTAGCACATTGGTTTGATAGTAGCATAGTTGGGATGTACAGTAGCTAGTACATTGGTTTGATAGTAGCATAGTTGGGATGGACAGTAGCTAGCACATTGGTTTGATAGTAGCATAGTTGGGATGGACAGTAGCTAGCACATTGGTTTGATAGAAGCATAGTTGGGATGTAGCTAGCACATAGGTTTGATAGTAGCATAGTTGGGATGTACAGTAGCTAGCACATTGGTTTGATAGTTGGGATGTACAGTAGCTAGCACATTGGTTTGATAGTAGCATAGTTGGGATGGACAGTAGCTAGCACATTGGTTTGATAGTAGCATTGTTGGGATGTACAGTAGCTAGCACATTGGTTTGATAGTAGCATAGTTGGAATGTACAGTAGCTAGTACATTGGTTTGATAGTAGCATAGTTGGAATGTACATTAGCTAGTACCTTGGTTTGATAGTAGCATAGTTGGGATGGACAGTAGCTAGCACATTGGTTTGATAGTAGCATAGTTGGGATGGACAGTAGCTAGCTCATTGGTTTGATAGTAGCATAGTTGGGATCTACAGTAGCTAGCACATTGGTTTGATAGTAGCATAGTTGGGATGTACAGTAGCTGGCACATTGGTTTGATAGTAGCATAGTTGGGATGTACAGTAGCTAGCACATTGGTTTGATAGTAGCATAGTTGGGATGTAGCTAGCACATAGGTTTGATAGTAGCATAGTTGGGATGTTCAGTAGCTAGCACATTGGTTTGATAGTTGGGATGGACAGTAGCTAGCACATTGGTTTGATAGTAGCATAGTTGGGATGTACAGTAGCTAGCACATTGGTTTGATAGTAGCATAGTTGGGATGGACAGTAGCTAGCACATTGGTTTGATAGTAGCATAGTTGGGATGGACAGTAGCTAGCACATTGGTTTGATAGTAGCATAGTTGGAATGGACAGTAGATAGAGTCAGAGGGCCTGACTGTCTCCTGTCTTTCTCCAGAGCCTGATGATGTGAGGTTGGTGGGAGGAGGCAGCCGCTGTGCTGGTACAGTGGAGGTGAACCACCAGGGAGAGTGGAGAGGTCTGGCCTCAGGGTGGTGTAGCTGGAGCATGGATGATGCAGCTGTAGTGTGTAGACAGCTGGGCTGTGGCTCTGCTCTCTCAACAAGAAGGGCTTCTGCTGGTGAAGTCCGTCCTGTATGGTGGTTTATATCTGACTGTGCTGGGTCTGAGTCTGCCCTGAGGGAGTGTGGAGTGCATGGACAGCGTAATACTGCTGCTGTCCTGGAGGTGGTCTGCTCAGGTAAAACACACAACACACGTCATTATATTCAGCTGATGATCTTGACAGTCACATTCCTAGTCTGCACCTGTCACAGTAGCTGTGAGTGCTCTACAATAGAATACTCAGTTACACTGTTACACTATTAAAAGCTTCTGTATATCAGGTATCTCTGGTACTAAAGACGTCTGTCTCATTGGATACAAGCTGATTTATTTGTTGAAGGGATTCACGTTTTATAAAATTGCTAGATTTTGATTGTATTATTTGCCATTATTGGACAGCTACACACTTGTAATTTTGCAGATAGAGCTTATATGAACAGCTTGTTGCATGGTGGTTTAAATCTAAATGTGCTGGTCTGAGGGAGTGTACACCAGGGTTTAAAGAGACTAATACTTACGGTGTCCTGGCAGTGATCTGCTCAGATATGTATAAGAAATATCACGTGATGCTACTGTATACTGCTGTCTCAGTCACTAAAGTAGCCCATGCTGCCCTGTGAGGGAGGGAGGAGAACACAGCAGATCTCACCATCACACCTGAATCAGAGAGGTTGGTTTCTCTCCCCTCTTCTCTGTCTTTGCAGATCTCCTATTCCAGCCTATTATCTCCCTGTCTTCCTCCATGCGAGGGGTCTCCGAGGGCCAGCAGCAGGGGCTGCAGGTGTTCAAGGACCACAGCTTCAACATCAGCTGCTCCATCCAGCCACAGTACCCAGGAGGCTCCTTCCACCTCACCTTCACCGGCTCCAACACAACCCTGAGACACACCCACCCAGCTGTCAATCACTCTGCCAACTTCCTCTTTCCTGCTGCAGACCACGCCCACCAAGGAAACTACAACTGTGTTTATGAGGTCTACGTTTTCTCTGATAACTTCACCTCTGAGAGTGAGCTCCTCTCTGTCACTGTTGCAGGTAACTGAGGACGGACTTTTAAAACACAATCTGTACCTTTTTCACTTAATCAAGTGGTTGGGTTGCCATGACACATTTTTCTATCCCACTTCGGGTTGACTGACTTCTCAGTTGACAGCTTAATCTGATCTGATGATTCTCAGTTTCCTCATCTGCTGTGTTTCTGTTCCAGACTCTCCTCTGACAGAGTTCGTCATCAGAGTGGTGATGCTGGTGGTGGTGCTGATCTTGGTGATATCCACCACTGCCCTCTATCTGTTCTTTAAGGTAAAAGTTATTACCCAGTCAGTCAGGGGAATGATAGCCATGGCACAAAGGTCAAGTCTTGGCTTAACTACCACGTGTGTCTATCTGCTTGCTGGTAGACTTGCTCTAGTTGTGTTTGTGGTCTGTGATCTGCTCATGTAGACCTGTGATAATGAACTTGCTGCTCATTTCTCCAAGTCTCTCCCCCTGTTCCTGACTCTTGGTGTTGTCTCTCCAGACCACCAGGGGGCGGAGGCCAGCAGAGAGGGAGAGCATGGAGATGGAGGCCCTGCATTCCAGTGCTGAGGCGGGTCCAGGAGAGGAAGGAGCAGCCCAGAGGATGGAGCAGGAAGAAACTGCTGTTTAGAGGCTGATCTGAGATCAGTCATGGGGTGACATATTCTCTTATACAGCTACAGAGCTGCTAATTATGGGCCATGTTAACTTTGATTGGGAAAAACCTCTGACAGCTCTAAGGATATGTGTATTAATCTAAATTTCGATTAATAACTAAACCAACACGTGCTAATGCAAAAATGAACTCAAAGTCTTCTCTGATCGACATCATACTTCCCAGCATGCCTCAGAGGAACAGTCCAGCAGTGTCCAGTGGAGGCTGGATCAGCTGGATCTGGTCCTGGATCAGCTGGATCTGGTCCTGGATCAGCTGGATCTGGTCCTGGATCAGCTGATCTGGTCCTTGGGACAAATTCCACCCAGCGTCCAAGATACTCAGTGGTCCATCTTTATAAATAACTTTTTATATTCAAGCATTTGTTAATCCAAGATTTTTTATATTTCAACCACAGTCAGTTTTGTAGTTGTTTTGACAATGTTAGTGTTATATTTAGTAAATAACGAGACATGTATATTTAGTTTGCTGAGGATTTTCTGCGAGGGCTCAGAACCCAACAAGTTGACAGTTTTACATTATAGAGATCATTTCTACTATTGTTCCTATTTTTTTGACACATTTATACATATTTGTCTTCATGTTATTCTTCCTACTACATTAAGTTCTCTGAGATGGGCTCTTGGTTTGTGTGAATCTCTTTTATAGTCACTTGTTTAGAAAGGAGATGCACTTCTCTGGTGAGTAGTAGTACACTGACCTACATGTACGTTAAATGCAATTATTGTAAGTCGCACTGGATAAAATTATCTGCTACTATAAATGAATGTAGTGTAAATGTAATGTAATTATAGAAATACTTGCCTTCTGCTGACGTAATACCAATAAAGTTAGTCAGTCTGGCCTGTGTACTGTAATTATTTTTTATTTCACAGTCTTCAGTGTATTTATCAACAGTGATTCTACTGAAGACACCAGCAACAACAACAGCAACAACAACAACAACAACAACCCATAGAAATAGAGATGGATGGTACTTTAGGAGGGGCTGGCTCAGGGAAATAGATTCGCTGTGGGAGGAGAGAGTAAAAGAGAGAGAGAGTAAAAACAGCGCTCGGAGTAGAAGCCCTTTTACAGCACTGAGTTGAAGATGTGTGTGGCCCAGTCCCAATGTGACAGGCCCAGTCCCAATGTCCACCCTTATGGACTCACAGACTTTGAGGCGCGTTCCCGCTAGTAGGGATGTGTGTGAGGACTTAGGACTGTCCCACTGTCACATCCTCAAGTACATGAGAACTTAGGACTGTCCCACTGTCACATCCTCAAGTACATGAGAACTTAGGACTGTCCCACTGTCACATCCTCAAGTACATGAGGACTTAGGACTGTCCCACTGTCACATCCTCAAGTACATGAGGGCTTAGGACTGTCCCACTGTCACATCCTCAAGTACATGAGGGCTTAGGACTGTCCCACTGTCACATCCTCAAGTACATGAGAACTTAGGACTGTCCCACTGTCACATGCTCAAGTACATGAGGGCTCTCTGGCAGACATTTTGAGCCCTTTATGCCCCCTTACCGTAAATCTGCACCTCTGCTGACGTTGCCGAAGGGAATTACCCACAGTTCATATCGTTGTGATGTGAAACACAGGGCTACCTGAAGAACGGCCCATAAACAAGCGAGACAGATCAGCCAACCCTCGTACAAAATATCTTTGACCTGAATCATTCATCTCGGTGCAGTGTTCTTTGAATTGAGATGAGATTTCTAACATGGATATGAAAGAGTTGTGAGGTATTTGTGCAGAAATGCGTCTCATTCTTGAATTGGCTAAATACTTTTGGATTCATCACAAACAAGAATTACAGGCAGTCATGTAGCTTATGATCACAAAATCAAATGATTTCAACAGGTTGAACAGAAATGTTTTGAGGGTAAACACAGAGAGTTGTGATCATGTAAAGGGGATTTGACTCAGCCCAAAATTAATGAACATGCAGGGCTTCAAGAAAACATAACGTAAAATCAAAACATCAAATAAAAAGTCCCAAACCCACAATAATAAGAAATATGTTTTTGTGGTCAATGTAACGTGATGTCACATTGTCCTATTCCTTTATATAGGCCTACCATATACCATCAAGCCCTCGCAGCCTCTCGCACTCAAACACTTAAATAGTCAATCAGTCTGTGAGGGTTCAGGGCTTGAGGGTTTAGGTGGGACATTGGGATTGGGCCTGTGTGTGTGTGTTCTTGTTTTCAGTGCATTTGAATGACTTTCACTCCATTTTTGTAATGGAAGCATGGAGGCGTAGACATCGTGGATGATGCACACAGACACACACACACATACACACACACACACACACACACACACACACACACACAAAGGTGCTCAACCAAGGCTGGTGACGTTGGAATGACCGCCAGGTGAGACCACGATGCAGTGTCGCCCCTTTCAGCAGGAGCCCGCCGATGGATGACGCGCCACACACACACACATGCAGGGCCGGCCCGAGGCATAGGCGAAATAGGCGGTCGCCTAGGGCGCCAAATGGCCAAGGGGCGCCTGGCCAAGGAATGATAAAATTCCTTTTTATTTAATTATTTTTTATTTTTATTAAAATAATTTCATTCCGTAATCCCTACTGTCTCTATTACGCTTCGCAATGCGATGCGGCGCCTCCGCCCAGCGCCGGGCGCCTCCCCCGTTAACAAATCGCGCAGCAGCAATGTGAATGTAATGTGAATGTAATGCTTTAGAGATAATTCTTTGTGTGTGTGTGTGTGTGTGTGTGTGTGTGTGTGTGTGTGTGTGTGTGTGTGTGTGTGTGTGTGTGTATGAGTGTGTGCGCGTGCGTTTGTGTGGTCACTTGTTTTTCATAGTACTGGGCCTCTCTATTACAGCTTGACTTCCTGTCCCTTGACGAATCAGAGACCGGGCTGTTATATTGTTGAACTGTTAGCACAAAATAATAAGAATAACCTGCAGAATATCTTCAATCTGATTTTCCTGAGGGCCATGGAGCACAGCTCTGTTCTAGGATCTACTGAGGGCCATGGAGTACAGCTCTGTTCTAGGATCTACTGAGGGCCATGGAGTACAGCTCTGTTCTAGGATCTACTGAGGGCCATGGAGTACAGCTCTGTTCTAGGATCTGTAACGCGTGACCATCAGCGCCACCTACTGGCATAACGTGTGAATGGTCAACAGAACACGCTGTGAGCTGCCCCACCTGACTGGCAGAGAGAAGGAGTTGCGGAAGCTGAGACAGTTTGACCTGGACTTACACTACACTTCGGACCCTGCACAGGTAACACACACACACACACACACACACACACACACACCCTGCACAGGTAACACACACACACACACCCTGCACAGGTAACACACACACACACACCCTGCACAGGTAACACACACACACACACACACACCCTGCACAGGTAACACACACACACACACACATACACACCCTGCACAGGTAACACACACACACACACACACACACACACACACACACACACACACCCTGCACAGGTAACACACACACACACCCTGCACAGGTAACACACACACACACACACACACACACACACACACCCTGCACAGGTAACACACACACACACACACACACACACACACCCTGCACAGATAACACACACACACACACCCTGCACAGGTAACACACACACACACACACACACACCCTGCACAGGTAACACACACACACACACACCCTGCACAGGTAACACACGCATGCACACACACTTCAGTGGGACTGCACAAGCAGCATCTCTGTAACTATTTGTTTAGTTTAGTTTAGTTTATTCGACATATCAGTTTAAAATACATGTCATGCATTAAAACAAATATCAAGGATAGCACAAAAAGTCGTGGACTTATTTCCGTTGGGGTCCTTGGTCTCAACATAAAACACTTTAAACACAAACACATAAAACTACATAACACAACATGTACACATACTAACAATCCCTCCCTCCCCTACCTGGCTATTCTTGGACTTTGGCTAGTAGCCATTCCCTAACATTCACCTTAAAACTGTGTGGGTTCGTGCTGTTTGATGGTCAAAGGCAGTTCATCCCACTCCTGTGCTCCTGTGTAGGCTAATGAGCATTGCCCCATTTTGGTTCTACACCTCAGGGGGAGCAGATTGGCTAAGCTGGACCTAGTCCTGTGGTTGTGCGATTCCCTAACTCTGGATAAATAGCTGCTTAGGTATGCTGGGGCCCTGTTGTTAATGACCTTGTGTACCATGTTGAGCCTCAGCTGAGTCACTCTACCCTCAACTGGTAGCCAGTTGAGCTCTTGGAAGTACCTCCTTCCAACATGATCACGAGGGCCCAGCCCCATCACCACCCTAACTAGCTTGTTTTGAGACACCTGCAGTTTTCTTTTTAATGAAGTTGACAGACCTGCTGACCATGCTACACGGGCGTAATCAAGATGACACTGCACTAGACGGTTGGCTAGCAGACGTAGGCTTTCTCTGACCAGCAGATTGGCCTGTCTGGCAAGAAACCTTGTGCACGCGTTTACTTTACCCAGCACCTGTAAGGCCATTCCCTCCCCACCCAAACGGTCATCTAAAACACACCCCAGGTTCTTCCCTGATGTCTATCAACTTTCTCCACAGACCCCACCTCTACTCTTACCTCCAGGCCTTCTTTAATCTGGGTTCAGACCCAAATAGAATAGACTCTGTCTCCCTAAATGAAGTGACGGCCTATTGTCACACAGCCATCTGCTTATTTTAGTGAGTTCCTCTCCTATACTCTGGAGTGTGTTCTGGTCTTTGTGCGAGATGAGCAAAGCTGCATCATCTGCGAATAAATTCTATAAATAATATAATACAAGTTACAGGAACAAGCATCTCTCATGTCATTAATATAAAGTAAAAAATAGCAGTGGTCCTAAAACACTTCCTTGTGGAACCCCACATACTACTGGTTTGGTGTCTGACATAAAGCCAGTGACCTCTACTCTCTGACCCCTGTCTGTCAGGTGTGAAGTGACCCACTCGATGGCAGTGTCATTCATCCCTAGAGCCTTTAATTTATTTAACAGTAAGCTATGATTAACTGTGTCGAAGGCTTTCTGAAGATCAAGTAAAACCATTCCACAGTTTCCCTTCATCCATCTCCTTTCTGATGAAGTCATTCATGTAAAGTAAGCATGAGTCTGTAGAAAAGGACTTCCTGAACCCTGATTGAAATTCATACACAAGATTTTCCCGCATATTCGGATATCTGTTCATGTACCAGTCTCTCTAAGATCTTAGATGTGACACTCAAAATGGATACTGGCCTGTAGTTACCATAATGAGATATACTACCTTTTTTAAACAGGGGAATAATCTTTGCATGTTTAGTGCAACTTGGTACAATGCCTTGTTCCAGTGACAGATTTATCAAATGTGCAACACAAGGAGCTATTACTTGTGCCCCATCTCTTAAAAACATGGCAGAAATATTATCAAGGCCAGTGGCTTTTGTTGTGTTAAGCTCTCCCAGCATCTCTGCTACACTCTCAACTGTCACTTTGGATAAAGTAAATGAATTGTCATGTACACCTCGACTGAGTAGAATCCTTGGATAGACTCATCTCCATATTCTCCTGTTTTAGGAGGCAGTGCATCTTACTAACTTGCTGGCTACTGAGGCAAAAAAGTTATTAAATTCATTGGCTACCTGTGCTTTATCAGTGCACTCTCCTGTTAGTCATGTCTCTCTTATGAAGTATCTAGCCCATGTTTACTGCTCTGTATATGTTCTTAGCCGATAGGCAAACATTTTCCAGCAGCTTGCTCGATCGTCTCGTTGAGAGGGGTCAGGGAAGAATTTTTACAGCTCACTTATCTGGCCCCCGGGTCAAACTGTTTTTTTGCTTCCCTCTGGAATATGTAGGGGTGGGTCGTATGCCCACCTCCCTTGTTCTCTGTAAAGCGCATTGTGTTGCCTCTGGGTATGAAATGCGCTGTACAAAGTTTGATTTGATTTGATTTGACTCGCTCTGGGAACCCTGAACAGAGGTTCTCTCACGCCTCTACGGACTGGATTACACTACTGTGTTTTTCAGCCTCTCTCTCTCTCCCCCTCTCTCCCTCCCTCCCTCTCTCCCTCCCTCCCTCTCTCCCTCCCTCTCTCTCTACCTCCCTCCCTCCCTCTCTCCCTCCCTCCCTCCCTCTCTCTCTCTCCCTCCCTCCCTCCCTCCCTCCCTCCCTCCCTCCCTCCCTCCCTCCCTCTCTCTCCCTCCCTTCCTCTCTCTCTCTCTCCCTCCCTCTCTCCCTCCCTCCCTCCCTCTCTCTCTCTCCCTCCCTCCCTCCCTCCCTCCCTCCCTCTCTCTCCCTCCCTTCCTCTCTCTCTCTCTCCCTCCCTCTCTCCCTCCCTCCCTCCCTCCCTCTCTCCCTCCCTCCCTCCCTCCCTCCCTCCCTCCCTCCCTCTCTCCCTCCCTCTCTCCCTCCCTCCCTCTCTCCCTCTCTCCCTCTCCCTCCCTCTCTCTCTCTCTCAGGTATCAGTCGTATGCAGAGGTGGGAGAGAGCAGCGCTTCATGGGTTAAACCCACCTGAGGAGATCAAGGAGCTGCTGCTCAGCAGAGAGAAGGACCCTGACTACACACACTGGTACACACACACACACACACACACACACACACACACACACACACACACACACACACAGACAGAGCCTGACTACACACAGTGGAACACACACACACACGCACACACACACAGACAGAGCCTGACTACACACAGTGGTACACATACATACACACACACACACACACACACACACACACACACAGACAGACCCTGACTACACACAGTGGTACACACACACACACACACACACACAGACAGACCCTGACTACACACAGTGGTACTGACACACACACACACACACACACACACACACACGTACACACGCGCACACGCACGCACGCACACACACACACGCACACACACACACAGACAGACCCTGACTACACACAGTGGTACTGACACACACATGCACGCACGCACACACACATGCACGCACACACACGCACACACACACACACACACAGATGCACACACACACACAGACAGACCCTGACTACATACTGTGGTACTGTCCAACACACACACACACACACAGACAGATTCTGACTATGCACAGTGGTACTGTACAACACACACACACACACACATGCTCACCCACTCATCCCTCTGACCAGACCTCCACCTCTGACCAGACCTCCACACTGACCAGACCTCCACTCTGACCAGACCTCCCCCTCTGACCAGACCTCCCCCTCTAACCAGCCCTCCACCTCTGAGCAGACCTCCACCTCTGACCAGACCTCCCCCTCTGACCAGACCTCCACCTCTGACCTCCACCTCTGACCAGACCTCCACCTCTGACCAGACCTCCACCCCTGACTAGACCTCCACTCTGACCAGACCTCCACTCTGACCAGCCCTCCCCCTCTGACCTCCACTCTGACCAGACCTCCACTCTGACCAGCCCTCCCCCTCTGACCAGCCCTCCACCTCTGACCAGACCTCCACCTCTGACCTCCACCTCTGACCAGACCTCCCCCCCTGACTAGACCTCCACTCTGACCAGACCTCCACTCTGACCAGACCTCCACTCTGACCAGCCCTCCCCCTCTGACCAGCCCTCCCCCTCTGACCAGCCCTCCCCCTCTGACCAGCCCTCCCCCTCTGACCAGACCTCCACTCTGACCAGACCTCCAACTCCATCTCTGACCAGACCTCCCCCTCTGACCAGACCTCCACCTCTGACTAGACCTCCACTCTGACCAGACCTCCACCTCTGACCAGCCCTCCCCCTCTGACCAGACCTCCACCTCTGACCAGACCTCCACCTCTGACCAGACCTCCACCTCCAGACCTCCACCTCTGACCAGCCCTCCCCCTCTGACCAGCCCTCCAACTCTGACCAGACCTCCACTCTGACCAGACCTCCAACTCCATCTCTGACCAGACCTCCACCTCTGACCTCCACCTCTGACCAGACCTCCACCTCTGACCAGACCTCCACCTCCATCTCTGACCAACCCTCCACCTCCATCTCTGACCAGACCTCCCCCTCTGACCAGACCTCCACCTCCATCTCTGACCAGACCTCCACCTCCATCTCTGACCAGACCTCCACCTCCATCTCTGACCAGACCTCCACCTCCATCTCTGACCAGACCTCCACCTCCACCTCTGACCAGACTTCCACCTCTGACCAACCCTCCACCTCCATCTCTGACCAGACCTCCACCTCTGACCTCCACCTCTGACCAGACACTGCGCACAATAACAGCATTTTCCCCCACGTTCGAGCGACTTGAATTTTGCATTGTAGGCCTGCCTACCGGCGCCGTGTACAAGACACTAGGGACTTGAGCAACGACAGTTTTCAGGACTGCTAAGGTGGCCAGAAATAGATCTGCTATGAGCGCTATCGCCATAGAGCGTAGGCCTGTTGTGGTTTATCACATGCCTCTGTAATATGATCTTTAGAAACGTCTTTAGACACGAAATAGCTTCCTCACTTGCTCCAGCACGCATGCGCACAGCGTGCTGGAGCAACGATTGCGCGCTGTGCGCATGCGTGCTGGAGCAAGTGGGGAAGCTATTTCGTTTCGAAAGACGTTTCGAAAGATCATATTACAGAGGCATGTGCACAACCACAACAGGCCTACACTCTATGTAAGCGCTCTATGTAAGCACAACTAGCGATTCATAAAGACAGATTGATGAAAACAACCGTTTCGCAGCAGAAAATAGATTTTTAGAAACTGCATTCTCGGTGCCCCGACCCAAAATAAATTGAATGAATACTGGGGTGCATGAGGTGATAACAGCACCGGTTACCAGCGTGAGGTGATAACAGCTCCGACTCATCACGCAGCAGGTGACGTCAATCAGGGTTCTATTGGTCGCAAGACGTTTTATTTTTTTATTTTATTATTATTATATAATAATGGCGGGCCATTTTACTTGGGCGGCCCGCCATTAACATTATGTGGGAAACACTGCACCTCCTTCAGGTGCTTAAGGGTTTGCTGTAGTCTATTATTTATTTTAATTTTATTCTGGGCTACCATTATTTTGGAACAGAGTACCACCTCCTTCTGGTGCTTAAGGGTTTCCTTTAGCCTATTGGGTATTTGTATTTTTGTTAACTTTGCACAACAGTTTCATCCATCCATCCATCTTCATCCGCTTATCCGGGGTCGGGTCCCGGAGGCAGCAGCTCCAGCAGGGGGTCCCAGACATCCCTTTCCCTAGCAGCATCAACCAGCTCTGCCTGGGGAATCTTTAGCCGCTCACAGGCCAGTGCGGAGATGTAGTCCCGCCACCTAGTCCTGGGTCGACCCCGCGGCCTCCTCCCAGCCGGACACGCCTGGAACACCTCCCTAGGGAGGCACCCAGGAGGCATCCTCACTAGATGCCCAAACCACTTCAACTGGCTCCTTTCGATGCAAAGGAGCAGCGGCTCTACTCCGAGTCTCTCCCGGATGACTGAACTTCTCACCCGATATCTCAGGGAGACCCCAGCCACCCTCCGGAAAAAACTCATTTCGGCCGCTTGTATCCGTGATCTCGTTCTTTCGGATATGACCCATCCTTCATGACCATAGGTGAGGGTGGGGACGAAGATAGACCGGTAGATCGAGAGCTTTGCCTTTTGGCTCAGCTCGCACCAGCTGCTCCGATTCTCCGGCCAAACTCCCTCTCCATGGTTCCCTCACTCGTGAACAAGACCCCCAGATACTTGAACTCCTTCACTTGGGGTAAGGACTCATTTCCTACTCGGAGCGGACAGGCCACCGGTTTCCTGCTGAGAACCATGGCCTCAGATTTAGAAGTGCTTATTCTCATCCCAGCCGCTTCACACTCAGTTGCGAACCTATCCAGAGTGCTGGAGGTCGCAGGCAGCGACTTTCTCAGTGATATTGTGTTTACTGTATGTGTTTACAGTATGTTTTAAAATAAAGTTGTGTTTTCTAAAGAATGTTCAATCCTCAAGTGTTATTAATACCCATGCCCTCAATCCTCAAGTGTTATTAATACCCATGCCCTCAATCCTCAAGTGTTATTAATACCCATGCCCTCAATCCTCAAGTGTCATTAATACCCATGCCCTCAATCCTCAAGTGTTATTAATACCCATGCCCTCAATCCTCAAGTGTTATTAATACCCATGCCCTCAATCCTCAAGTGTTATTAATACCCATGCCCTCAGCACGTGATGATGCTCGTTTCTTTGGATTAATATGCAGCGAGAGCAATCACTTGCCAGAACTTACTGTAAAGGAGCAACAGAAGTGAACGTCTGAAATGTGTATCACCATTCTTTCCCATATCTTGGGCTAAATAGTACATAAGACCAAAATATACTGACTATTCTCAGTGTGAGTCAAGTATACTTCAGTGTATAGTAAAAGTATAGGCAAGTATAGGCCAAATATACTTTTCTAAAGTATACTTTTGTTTAGTATATCTCTGATTAGTACATAAAAAGTAAACTGAAAATATACTTGGCTCGTTTCAAGTATAAAGAAGTATACTAACAGTATACTTGAATAAACTTATTTTTGGTAAGGGCTGAGGTTCCTACCCTGGGACTAGGAGGTTCCTAGCCTGGGACTAGGAGGTTCCTACCCTGGGACTAGGAGGTTGTTCTGAGGTTCCTACCCTGGGAGTAGGAGGTTCCTATCCTGGGACTAGGAGGTTCCTACCCTGGGAGTAGGAGGTTCCTACCCTGGGACTAGGAGGTTGTTCTGAGGTTCCTACCCTGGGACTAGGAGGTTCCTACCCTGGGACTAGGAGGTTCGTACCCTGGGACTAGGAGGTTGTTTAAAGACCACATTTAGACAACGTGAAGTCAGATATAGTAATTAGAACAGTCTGCAAAATAAATGATCATTTGACATGATAGACATGACAATAAACAACAATGATTAAAAAAAAAAATCAGCAAATAATACTCTTAATAATACTGTCAGTGTAAAAAAAAGTGTATATATGCACAATGTAAGAATGCACATACCAAAAACGCATACTGGAATCCTGCACATAAAAGTCTTAGTATATTAGGAAGTACTTCAACACAAAACAATGGTGATCAGCTCTGATACAATAAGCTGACCGCATCAAAAGGTGCTACTCAAAGCACAGATCAAGGTCAAACCCTACAGACCAGGCAACGCTGCCCTCAGTGCCGACACCAACGTACCGACATCTAAGACCTTAACAACAGTTGGCTTTCTCAAGGATCACTCTCAAAGACAATCTAAGGCTATTGCTACAACTGTCTGCTAGACACAGGTACCAGATACACACACACACCCTCGATACACAGATACCAGATACACACACACACCCTTGATACACAGGTACCAGATACACACACACACCCTTGATACACAGATACCAGATACACACACACACAGCCTTGATACACAGATACCAGATACACACACACCAGATACACACACACCCTTGATACACACATACCAGATACACACACACCCTTGATACACAGATACCAGATACACACACACACCCTTGATACACAGATACCAGATACACACACACACCCTTGATACACAGATACCAGATACACACACACACCCTTGATACACAGATACCAGATACACACACACACCCTTGATACACAGGTACCAGATACACACACACACCCTTGATACACAGGTACCAGATACACACACACACCCTTGATACACAGATACCAGATACACACACACACCCTTGGTGTCAGGGTGAAATGCAGGAGGGGAGAGGCATCGCTTTGGGTTCCAAACACATACCTGGTAAACTACTATTATTATACCAGATACCTTGGATTCACAATCATCTTCATCATCATAATAATCATGCATCTTATTTATAAAGCACTTTTTTTTTTTTAGAACGAATATATTTTCCAGGTTATGTCAGTTGGCATAGAGTGATCAATAATAAATATAAGGTCCTTGAAGTTGTGTCTGAAACTCATGTCCGACTGGTTGTGAGTCCAGCTCTCTGGTCCCTGGGTGGGCAGGTGGAGTTGGGAGCTTCATGGTTTAGGTCAGGACCCCGGTGACGACGTCTGGTTACTGGGTGGGGCCGGCAGTTACAGGTAGGTGGTGACCGTGGTCACCTGGGACTGGTCCTGGGGTGGGTGGGGGGGCCCGGTCACAGGTAGGTGGTGACCGTTCCCTGGTCCTGGTGTGGGTGGGGGGCCCCGGTCCTGGTCCTGGTGTGGGTGGGGGGCCCCGGTCCTGGCGTGGCCGGGGGGGGGCCCTCACAGCTGGGTGTCGGTGAACAGGGTGTGCTCTTTCCTGGCTGAGTTGAAGGCTCTGACTGCGTCCGCGAACTCGCCGTCCTTTCAACTATGGAAACGCTCCACAAGACATTCTACAGCCAAAAAAGTCGAGTTGCTAGTCTTTAGTGCAGTGGAAAACCGCACTAAGTCACCTTCTACATGAAAGTTATATGATGCAATCGCTGTCTTTTGTGGATAGAGGGCGATGAATGAAACGACTCGTCCTTCAAACTCTCAACATCCCGAGTGCCTTCTTTGAACACGGTCATGATATATTTATCCATCATTCATGATATGTTCATGTTAATCTGCCCATCCTTCATTTGCCTTTGTGAAAGAGGACCTTCGAGGGAGAGATAGGAAGGGAGTGTTGTCTGTAGTTGCTGTTGCCGCGGTCACCTGCATAGCCTATCAGAGCTCTCTGATGAGGTGAGTTACCATGGATACAAATCTATATGGGCCCGCGAAATCAGCCTGCAGTTGAACATTCGGATGGGATTTCCCTGGGATTGTGGAAGTACGCGCGTTACTATGGAATAGAGTAGCTAATTCCCCATCAGCAGATCTATAGGACTACCACATACAGATCTATAGGACTACCATAGACAGCAGATCTATAGGACTACCATAGACAGATCTATAGGACTACCATAGACAGCAGATCTATAGGACTACAATAGACAGCAGATCTATAGGACTACCATAGACAGATCTATAGGACTACCATAGACAGATCTATAGGACTACCATAGACAGCAGATCTATAGGACTACCATAGACAGCAGTTCTATAGAACTACCATAGACAGCAGTTCTATAGGACTACTACACGACGAGACGGAGACCGAATGACCCAGTTTAACTGTACAAAGATGTAAATCTAATATGCAACCTGATTATATGTGTATACACTACAATAATCAAAATAATATGATATGACAATACTGATGCATAAACGTGTGTGTAACTCTTGACATATTGCCGTTGTTTGCCACGTATTGGTTTGTAAGATCATGCGATCTATATTGATGTTAATAGTCTGTTTGTACGTTAACAAATTTGCACAGCCTATGAAGTCTAAGATGATGGACTAGCTAATTTTTATTTTGGATGATGATGATGAAGATTTACCACCAGGAATCTGTAGCTGTATCGCCCCGGCGCGTCTCATCATCTGGCTATGTTTACAAACACCCCCCCAGCCGGACACTAATAAGAGGAATATAAATATAGATAAATCTATTTATGTTGCTATTGTTATGTTTTGTATAACACTACTATGTTCAAAAGTATGTATTATGCTGCAAGTGTCTTGCATAATTACTAACTGGTATGTACAGTATGGTGTATACAGTATATTAGCATATATGACATAATATATTATTGTATAATTATGTCATCTATTAAGCTCTAATATAATTTGCATCATATATTCTATATAACATTGTCTCTGAGTCATCTGTTGTTCTTGAGCTTGCTGGACAGATGTAGCTTAGGTGGATCTGCGTCCCCTATCAACTATTTAAGTATTATGAATGATTGATCCTAGTTAAACTAGTATTATGAATGATTGATCCTAGTTAAACTAGTATTATGAATGATTGATCCTAGTTAAACTAGTATTATGAATGATTTATCCTAGTTAAACTAGTATTATGAATGACTGATCCTAGTTAAACTAGTATTATGAATGATTGATCCTAGTTAAACTAGTATTATGAATGACTGATCCTAGTTAAACTAGTATTATGAATGATTGATCCTAGTTAAACTAGTATTATGATTGATCCATGTTAAACCAGTATTATGAATGATTGATCCATGTTAAACTAGTATTATGAATGATTGATCCTAGTTAAACTAGTATTATGATTGATCCATGTTAAACCAGTATTATGAATGATTGATCCTAGTTAAACTAGTATTATGATTGATCCTAGTTAAACTAGTATTACAGGGCAGAGCTGGTTGATGCTGCTAGAGAAAGGGATGTCTGGGACTGCTGCCTCCGCGACCCGACCCCAGATAAGCGGATGATGATGGATGGATGGTTACAGGAATCATCAGTGTAACTGCTTTAGCCACTGTTGTTGTGAGCTCATGAGTTAACTGGCTATACCGCTCTTATTGTGCAGGATTAGCATTGGAAGCATTGGAACTGATGTGTCCAGGCAACAAGACCCATCGTAATTTAGCCTACAACACCCCCTGCTGGAACTACTGCCTCCGCAACCCGACCCTATAATTGGATGAAGATGGATGGATGGATGGATGGATGGATGGATGGATGGATGGATGGATGGATGGATGGATGGATGGATGGATGGATGGATGGATGGATGGATGGATGGATGAATGGATGGATGGATGGATGAATGGTGACATATATAGAAAATATATACCATGAAAAAAAAAGATTTAAAAAAGATACATATACAATATATGTTTGTCAGAGTGGTCATGCATTATGATGTCATGAACCCTCGGAGCACTGGGAGTTGTGTCTCATGTAACCTTCATCCAGGGTCATTCCAGCCACATGCACAGAATCAAGGCATTCATTTGAAGATTAGTATTCCAAGTATTTGAAGATCTAAGTATTGAGGTAAGACACCTACCCATAAAAGCAGATTAATGTTGTATTTATCACCACGTTGACGCAACTTCTCGCAAGGGTGGTTTAATGTGCTCTTTTAATTGGGCGAAACCAGCTAAAAAAACAAGGCAAATCTAAATAATAACCATAATTAGCATTTCAACTGGAACAGTAGGCTATGAGACTCTTAAAAACTCTAGCAGTGATGTGGGAAGTAGCTGTTGTCTAAAATTAGCACTGATGTTGAAGTCCAAGGCCGCGTTTTCCAGAACCATCCTAGCGCTACATGCATCTTAAACTACGTCGTGAGCTCTTCCTTACGGCGCTCTGTTTCCGTCTTTAAAGAACTTTATATATATTATTGAATGTCTTGTGTTTCCCCCGACCCTCCTTAGCTAATGTAAACGGTAGGGATACTTTCTTAATGGCAGTGGCGTGCAGACATGTTGGGGGGCAGGCAGGTGCTCAGTGAAAAATGAGGTCACCTTGCTTGGCGAGACAGGGGTGGGGGTGCTGACAGATCATTTGGAGGCTATTTTGATTGTCGGGCGAGCTTAAGTATACTGATAGTTTCTCATGCTGTACCAACAACTAATTCGACCGACATTGGTCGCGTGGTGGTCATCATTCGTGTGGTGGTCATCATTACGTTAAAGCCATTTACAGTAGGACCCCACTTATCCGAACCCAACGGGACCGAAGGTCGTTCGTATCTCTGAAATGTCCGGATGACTGAAACTTATGTTAAAATGCACCAAATTCAATAAGTGGTATACTTGTTCCATATAGACTCATAATAGACCGATAAATAACCTTAATTACTTGTGAAAATGCATCAAAATTGAAATCAAATAGCCAACTAAACTCATATAGCCTAGCCTATAATAGACCTACAGTATAATAAAATAACCGAATTTCCAATTGAGTGCATGCTTTGATCAAATACAGTACTTTATTCTCAAATGAGGCGTACGCTGCATCGATAGGCTACTGTATTCGCGGAACAAAATGGTATAGCCTAAAAACAACCCAACATTAGAACAATTAGAGCAAATTATAATCAAGAAATAAATAAATGAAATGACAGACAAGTTGTCGTGTCTTAGGCAGGCTATTGTAGCCTAAAAGAAAGTCTCTAAAACAACCGATGTAGGCTAACGTGGCCTAGGCTGTAGGCTATTATTTAACAAATACAGTAGGTCTAGTAGGCTAATCTACATGCCCACAACACGTCTGTGTTCCTGAAGTCCATTAACTGGGAACGAAAAATGACTCGTTGCTCCTCTGCTTCAGGTTGCTGACGCGCTTTCTGGCTAACAAGGAATGCAGCTCTCGCGCAGCAGACTCGTTTGCGTTTTGCGCTCGAGATTAAAGTAACAAATAAATGAAACGTGACAGTAGGCTACAGCCTACAGGCAACATGTAGGTCTAGGTCTACATACAGTTCTGTTTTTGTTCACAGTAGGATACAGTACTGTAATGAAAATCCCACCAGTAACCAGATAGCAGGCTAAAAAAATAAAATCAATTGTTAAGCCTGTCCGGTAGACCGGGAGGTTCGGATCTCTAGTTCGGATGAGTGGTCCTACTGTAAATCCTAGCGTCTAGCTTGTTATAAGCAGGGGGGCAGTCGGGTAATTTAGGCTCAGCTGTTTGGCGCTGTGTGAGACTTACTTCACAACAGAGACAAATAAATGCAAGTTATAGTTTGGTAACTGAGGCTTAGGGGGCAAACAATACACTCGTTTGGTTTATGTGTTACCTGGTTAGCTGTCATCACACGGGCACTCTGGATGGGGGCATTATTATTACACGCTTTTTATCAGAATCGATCGATGTCACCATGAGCCACATACAGTAGACCTACACTGTTAAAGACAAAAAGTACCTTTCAAAAGGGCACTTGCCTTGTCCAGAGGGCAAAGGGCAGGTGCTCCAGCGCCACCTCGTGTCTATCTGTGCACGTCCCTGCCTATTAGAATAGATTGCTACTCTTGCACTTTGCCTTCAGCACTAGATGATGCTCTTTAAGTCACTTGTTTTAGAAAGGAGATGTACTTGTGAGCTCTGGCAAGTACGTTACGTTAAATTCAATTATTGTAAGTCGCTTTGGATAAAAGCGTCAGCTAAATGAATGTGTCATGTTTGTAATGTAATGTGTATACAGTACAGCATGGCTGCATTAAAACGCTGTCAGCCATTTTGGTTCATTTTAATAATTTCACCAGGACCAACTTCAGTCCCCCGGATGTCCTATCGGGCAGTGGTGTCCTCTCCAAATACAGGCGTTCTGAAAAGTTGGCCTAAAAAAGATTACCTACCACCCATTATATTGTGCTTAGCCTAATTCATAGGTATCCTGTCAGGTAGAACATGTCTATCAGAAAGCCATACGACCAATTGTATTGTGCTTAAACGGGTAGTGGATCCCGTGAGGATGGATATGACAAGATGCGCTACCCAAGAATTGAACACAATAAAATAGGTCGTAGGACATTCTGATATTCTCCTACTTGTCAGAATGCGCAATGAATTGAACATACGGGTATTTATTTATCATCAAAAATGACTGCCGAAAAACGAACGCTGAATATCACCAAATCTGCCTTAAATGTAGGCTATATTACTACTGCAGTAGTAATGGTATAGCATGGGACATCTGTTGGTCTTGACAGTTTTATTTTTGTCATAATGGTCATGGTCATATGATGTCATAAACCCTCGGAGCACTGGGAGTGGTGTCTAGATGTCGCCTAGTGTCATTCAAGCCACATACACTGAATCAAGACAATCAATTGAAGATTTAAGTATTGAGGTAAGTAGCCTGCCTGTAAAAGCAGATTAATGTTATATTCATCAACGTAACATAATGGGTGGTAGGTCATCCTGAGGAGGTAGGCCAACTTTTCAGAACTCACACACACATACACACACACTTGTTTTAAGGGCTTCATAAAAACATTGGATTTGATTTGTACTTGATAAGCACATACTGTCAGTTTTCCAACTTGCTCTGCTTTGACTCCTGCCTTCGTGTGTAGCCTGCAATTGGCTATAGGCCTATAATAATATAATATAGCCTAATATAATATAATATAATAAAGCTTAAAGTCGCACTGAAATGAAAAAAGCATTCTGTCCCATTTTGGTTCACATAATTGGTCATAGTGTCCACCTATTCAACGATGTATGCCAAAAAAAATTACATGAATGTAAATGTAAAATGAATGTCAACACAATTTATACCATGGCCTGGGTAAATACTCGATTCTGATTGGCTGGAGAAGTGCACATAGAGCCTCATGGCGATTGTTCTTCCAAGACATCGCCGTGCATATTGGTATTAATACCTTGTCCCTTCCCTTATAATGACACCCCGTCCTCGTAATACAACTCGCACTGAACGTCCTTTAAGCGACTGACAGTGATAGCCTATACCACGATGTGGAAAAAAGTTATTGATTGATGAGGTGTCAGGCTATCATAAGCCATGTTTCCATCCACACGTTTTATGCAAATTAGGTTATATCGAATTAAAAATGACTTTAAGTTTGTAAAAGTTTGTACTGTCGATCTCATCGTATTTTCTCTTGTCCGTGACTGACTTTGTACATTTCACATTCAGTCACAGACACAAAGACTGCAGAGAGGTTGGGAAGAAGGATGAGGTAGAGAGACCAGAGAAAGAGATGGAAAGAAAAATGGATGAAGTGGAAAGTCAAAGAGAGAATGAGAGGCAGAGAGAGAAAGAAAGACAAAGGATGGTGGAGAGACGAGAGGAGGAAAAGAGGTTGGAAAGTGAGCAGCTGAAAGAGACTGAGAGAAAGAGAGACATTGAGGAAAGGAGGGAAGAAAAAGAGAGACAGGAGAGAGAGAAAGAAATGGAAAGACAAACAGAGAAAGAGATCCAGAGAGAGAGAGGAAGAAGGGAAGAAGATCAGCAGAGACAAAAGGAGGTTGAGAAGAAAATGGAAGAAATGATGTTGGAAATGTGAGTAAATGGCCCATGTTTTTTTGTCTTTGGCAAGTGGCCATGTTATAAGCAGGATAACACAGTCCGAGGTTTTAAAATGATTCTCATAGGGATTGCTTGAGAATGGCACTAACACTGCTCTGACTTGACTCTTTTGTGGGGGTGCTGTTTCAGAGGCTGCATGCTGATCCAGGATCAGCTGAAGCAGAAGAACGCCACCATCCGTGAGCTCCGTGAGGAGAACATGCAGTTCTGGGATCAGGTAAGACAATGTTACTCACACTATACTTTCAGTACAGAACACTGATCACTTCTGAAACAGAACTCCAATGTCCACAATCACGGATTTATTGTCTTTCTAGGAGAGACAAACGGAGAAAGAGATCCAGAGAGAGAGAGAAAGAAGGTTGGAAGAGCAGCAGAGACAAAAGGAGGTAGAGAGGAAAATGGTGGAAATGAGGGTGGAAATTGAACGTCTCCGAAAGAAGGTTAAACAACTAGAACGGGACAGAAAAGAGGAGAAAACGAGGTTGGAAAGTCAGCAGCTGAAAGAGACTGAGAGAAAGAGAGACATTGAGCATAAGATGGAAGAAAAAGAGAGACGGGAGAGACAGAAAGAAATGGAAAGAGAGATGGGAAGTGGGCGTGAGGAAGAGCTAAAAAGAGAGAGAGGTGGGGGGGAAAGACGAGAAGCAGGTGTGAGAGAGAGAGAGAGGGAGGAGAGACTGAGAGAAGGCAGACATAGAAGAGAGAGACAGAGGATGACAACGCTCGGTTACACAGTCATGGCCGCCGGACAAAAAGAGATGGAGAGATTAAGTGAGACGGAGAGAAAGAGGATGGAGAAAAGAAATGAGAAGGAACAGAAAGAGATGAAGGAGAAGAGGGTGGCCCTGCCTAATGAGATCACAGATGGTGAGAGAATTAGGAGATTGGAGGAGAAAATGAGAGGGTGTGAGAAGAGATGGGAGGAGAAAATGAGAGAGTTTGAGAAGAGATTGGAGGAGAAAATGATAGAGCGTGAGAAGAGATGGGAGGAGAAAATTAGAGAGCGTGAGAAGAGATGGGAGGAGAAAATGAAAGAGTGTGAGAAGAGATGGGAGGAGAAAATGAAAGAGCGTGAGAAGAGATGGGAGGAGAAAATGAAAGAGTGTGAGAAGAGATGGGAGGAGAAAATGAGAGAGCGTGAGAAGAAATGGGAGGATGAGGCCCGGATGAAGGAAGAAAATACATCAAGACCGGCACAACATGAGGTGGAAAACTGGAGGGGGTCGAATGATCTGAAAGTGATAGAGGAAGTGATAGCCAGAGAGCAAGAAAGACAAAGAGAAGAGGAGAGGCAAATAGAATTGGAGGCGCAAACAGAGGCGAGGCGCCATGTGGAGGATATCAGGAAATCGGCGGCGGAATGGAGAGAGCAGTGCGCGAGACAGAGGGAGGAGTACAAACTACTACAAACTGTTGATTGTAGACGAGCAAAAAAAGTGCATCAAGAAATACCCCCCAAAAAGGGTTTGATCAGCTGGTTTAAGAAGGTGCGAGGAAAGAAGCAGTGAGAGGAGCTGGGGGCGATGGACAGCTGTATCAGGACCCAAAGGTGACCCCCTGTCTCTTTTAGAATGGGCTTTGTTCAATGTTTGGATGACACTTTATTTGAAGGGGTGTGCATAAGACTGTCATGACACTGTCATAAGGCATGAAGTATCTTTATGAATGTATATGACTGTTATCATTAAGTGTCATTCGGTCAATTGTCATTTTTAATGCAAAGCTGACATTTTTTGAGACGTCTTCATTACGACATTCGTCATGTCATTGTTATGACAGTGTCATGACAGCACCATGACATTGTCATGTCAATCTTATGCTGAAACCTTCAAAGCTAAAAACAAACAAATGAAGCAACACCTGATAGCCCTACGTCAGTAAGCACATTTTGTACATTACATTACACATTATGTATTGAACTTGTTTATTGTTGTTGCACCGGTATGATGGTATAGTAATATCAATGAATATGCAATATTTTTGAGAAAGAATACTGTGTGACAAACTTCCATTATTTTATTTTTATCTTCATATGGCCATTTTCTCTGTAGAGTGTTATGTTTTATGTTTTGTGTGGACCCAGGAAGGATAGCTGACGCATTGCATGAGCTAATGGGGATCCTAATAACATCCTCTATCCTTCCTCTCCAGGGCCCAGTCCAAGGCCCCCAGCTGTACTCCTCCAGCCTGTTGTCTGGACTAGTTGTCTGGATTCACTTGTTCTAGAAGCTCATCACCCTCAGGTGCGCTGATGGTTGATTGATTTCTGATGCGCGTCTTTCGTCGCACTCTCAGAGAGCGTGCAGAGATGAAAGGTTGGGTAGAACGTGCTCTGTTACCAGACCATGACACTAGTACTACTGACCCCATAACTACCACCCCAGTACTACTGACCCCATAACTACCACCCCAGTACTACTGACCCCATAACTACCACCCCAGTACTACTGACCCCATAACTACCACCCCAGTACTACTGACCCCATAACTACCATCCCAGTACTACTGACCCCATAACTACCACCCCAGTACTACTGACCCCATAACTACCACCCCAGTACTACTGACCCCATTACTACCACCCCAGTACTACTGACCCCATAACCACCACCCCAGTACTACTGACCCCATAACTACCACCCCAGTACTACTGACCCCATAACTACCACCCCAGTACTACTGACCCCATAACCACCACCCCAGTACTACTGACCCCATAACTACCACCCCAGTACTACTGACCCCATAACCACCACCCCAGTACTACTGACCCCATAACTACCACCCCAGTACTACTGACCCCATAACTACCACCCCAGTACTACTGACCCCATAACTACCACCCCAGTACTACTGACCCCATTATTACCAGCCCAGTACTACTGACCCCATAACCACGACCACAGTACTACTGACCCCATAACTACCACCCCAGTACTACTGACCCCATAACTACCACCCCAGTACTACTGACCCCATAACCACCACCCCAGTACTACTGACCCCATAACTACCACCCCAGTACTACTGACCCCATAACTACCACCCCAGTACTACTGACCCCATAACCACCACCCCAGTACTACTGACCCCATAACTACCACCCCAGTACTACTGACCCATAACCACCACCCCAGTACTACTGACCCCATAACTACCATCCCAGTACTACTGACCCCATTACTACCACCCCAGTACTACTGACCCCATACCTACCACCCCAGTACTACTGACCCCATAACCACCACCCCAGTACTATTGACCCCATAACTACCACCCCAGTACCCAGTACTACTGACCCATAACCACCACCCCAGTACTACTGACCCCATAACTACCAGCCCTGTACTACTGACCCCATTACTAGGACCCCAGTACTACTGACCCCATAACTACCACCCCCAGTACTACTGACCCCATAACTACCACCCCAGTACTACTGACCCCATAACTACCACCCCAGTACTACTGACCCCATAACTACCACCCCAGTACTACTGACCCCATAACCACCACCCCAGTACTACTGACCCCATAACCGCCACCCCAGTACTACTGACCCCATAAACACCACGCCAGTACTACTGACCCCATAACTACCAGCCCAGTACTACTGACCCCATTACTACCACCCCAGTACCTACTGACCCCATAACTACCACCCCAGTACTACTGACCCCATAACTACCACCCCAGTACTACTGACCCCATAACTACCACCCCAGTACTACTGACCCCATTACTACCACCCCAGTACTACTGACCCCATAACCACCACCCCAGTACTACTGACCCCATAACTACCAGCCCAGTACTACTGACCCCATAACTACCATCCCAGTACTACTGACCCTATAACTACCACCCCAGTACTACTGACCCCATAACTACCACCCCAGTACTACTGACCCCATTACTACCACCCCAGTACTACTGACCCCATAACCACCACCCCAGTACTACTGACCCCATAACTACCACCCCAGTACTACTGACCCATAACCACCACCCCAGTACTACTGACCCCATAACTACCATCCCAGTACTACTGACCCCATAACTACCACCCCAGTACTACTGACCCCATAACTACCACCCCAGTACTACTGACCCCATAACTACCACCCCAGTACTACTGACCCCATAACCACCACCCCAGTACTACTGACCCCATAACTGCCACCCCAGTACTACTGACCCCATAACCACCACGCCAGTACTACTGACCCCATAACCACCACCCCAGTACTACTGACCCCATGACTACCACCCCAGTACTACTGACCCATAACCACCACCCCAGTACTACTGACCCCATAACTACCAGCCCAGTACTACTGACCCCATTACTACCACCCCAGTACTACTGACCCCATGACTACCACCCCAGTACTACTGACCCCATAACTACCACCCCAGTACTACTGACCCCATTACTACCACCCCAGTACTACTGACCCCATGACTACCACCCCAGTACTACTGACCCATAACCACCACCCCAGTACTACTGACCCCATAACTACCAGCCCAGTACTACTGACCCCATTACTACCACCCCAGTACTACTGTCCCCATAACTACCACCCCCAGTACTACTGACCCCATAACTACCACCCCAGTACTACTGACCCCATAACCACCACCCCAGTACTACTGACCCCATAACCACCACCCCAGTACTACTGAACCCATAACTACCACCCCAGTACTACTGACCCCATAACTACCACCCCAGTACTACTGACCCCATAACCACCACCCCAGTACTACTGACCCCATAACTACCACCCCAGTACTACTGACCCCATAACTACCACCCCAGTACTACTGACCCCATAACTACCAGCCCAGTACTACTGACCCCATAACTACCACCCCAGTACTACTGACCCCATAACCACCACCCCAGTACTACTGACCCCATAACTACCACCCCAGTACTACTGACCCCATAACTACCACCCCAGTACTACTGACCCCATAACTACCACCCCAGTACTATTGACCCCATGACTACCACCCCAGTACTACTGACCCCATTACTACCAGCCCAGTACTACTGACCCCATAACCACCGCCCCAGTACTACTGACCCCATAACTACCAGCCCAGTACTACTGACCCCATAACCACCACCCCAGTACTACTGACCCCATAACTACCACCCCAGTACTACTGACCCCATAACTACCACCCCAGTACTACTGACCCCATAACCACCACCCCAGTACTACTGACCCCATTACTACCAGCCCAGTACTACTGACCCCATAACCACCGCCCCAGTACTACTGACCCCATAACTACCAGCCCAGTACTACTGACCCCATAACTACCACCCCAGTACTACTGACCCATAACCACCACCCCAGTACTACTGACCCATAACCACCACCCCAGTACTACTGACCCCATAACTACCACCCCAGTACTACTGACCCCATAACCACCACCCCAGTACTACTGACCCCATAACTACCACCCCAGTACTACTGACCCCATAACTACCACCCCCAGTACTACTGACCCCATAACTACCACCCCAGTACTACTGTCCCCATAACTACCACCCCAGTACTACTGACCCCATAACTACCACCCCAGTACTACTGACCACATAACTACCACCCCAGTACTACTGACCCCATAACTACCAGCCCAGTACTACTGACCCCATAACTACCACCCCAGTACTACTGACCCCATAACTACCAGCCCAGTACTACTGACCCCATAACTACCATCCCAGTACTACTGACCCTATAACTACCACCCCAGTACTACTGACCCCATAACTACCACCCCAGTACTACTGACCCCATTACTACCACCCCAGTACTACTGACCCCATAACCACCACCCCAGTACTACTGACCCCATAACTACCACCCCAGTACTACTGACCCATAACCACCACCCCAGTACTACTGACCCCATAACTACCATCCCAGTACTACTGACCCCATTACTACCATCCCAGTACTACTGACCCCATAACTACCACCCCAGTACTACTGACCCCATAACTACCACCCCAGTACTACTGACCCCATAACTACCACCCCAGTACTACTGACCCCATAACTGCCACCCCAGTACTACTGACCCCATAACCACCACGCCAGTACTACTGACCCCATAACCACCACCCCAGTACTACTGACCCCATGACTACCACCCCAGTACTACTGACCCATAACCACCACCCCAGTACTACTGACCCCATAACTACCAGCCCAGTACTACTGACCCCATTACTACCACCCCAGTACTACTGACCCCATGACTACCACCCCAGTACTACTGACCCCATAACTACCACCCCAGTACTACTGACCCCATAACTACCACCCCAGTACTACTGACCCCATAACCACCACGCCAGTACTACTGACCCCATAACCACCACGCCAGTACTACTGACCCCATAACTACCAGCCCAGTACTACTGACCCCATTACTACCACCCCAGTACTACTGTCCCCATAACTACCAGCCAAGTACTACTGACCCCATTACTACCACCCCAGTACTACTAACCTCATAACTACCACCCCAGTACTACTGACCCCATTACTACCACTCCAGTACTACTGACCCCATGACTACCACCCCAGTACTACTGACCCCATAACTACCACCCCAGTACTACTGACCCATAACCACCACCCCAGTACTACTGACCCCATAACTACCATCCCAGTACTACTGACCCCATAACTACCACCCCAGTACTACTGACCCCATAACTACCAGCCCAGTACTACTGACCCCATTACTAGGACCCCAGTACTACTGACCCCATAACTACCACCCCCAGTACTACTGACCCCATAACTACCACCCCAGTACTACTGACCCCATAACTACCACCCCAGTACTACTGACCCCAAAACTACCACCCCAGTACTACTGACCCCATTACTACCACCCCAGTACTACTGACCCCATAACTACCAGCCCAGTACTACTGACTCCATAACTACCAACCCAGTACTACTGACCCCAAAACTACCACCCCAGTACTACTGACCCATTACTACCACCCCAGTACTACTGACCCCATAACCACCACCCCAGTACTACTGACCCCATAACTACCAGCCCAGTACTACTGACCCCATAACCACCACCCCAGTACTACTAACCTCATAACTACCACCCCAGTACTACTGACCCCATTACTACCACTCCAGTACTACTGACCCCATTACTACCATCCCAGTACTACTGACCCCATAACTACCACCCCAGTACTACTGACCCCATAACTACCACCCCAGTACTACTGACCCCATAACTACCACCCCAGTACTACTGACCCCATAACCACCACCCCAGTACTACTGACCCCATAACTGCCACCCCAGTACTTCTGACCCCATAACCACCACGCCAGTACTACTGACCCCATAACTACCAGCCCAGTACTACTGACCCCATTACTACCACCCCAGTACTACTGTCCCCATAACTACCAGCCAAGTACTACTGACCCCATTACTACCACCCCAGTACTACTGACCCATTACTACCACCCCAGTACTACTGACCCCATAACCACCACCCCAGTACTACTGACCCCATAACTACCACCCCAGTACTACTGACCCCATAACTACCAGCCCAGTACTACTGACCCCATAACTAGGACCCCAGTACTACTAACCTCATAACTACCACCCCAGTACTACTGACCCCATAACCACCACCCCAGTACTACTGACCCCATAACTACCACCCCAGTACTACTGACCCCATAACCACCACCCCAGTACTACTGACCCCATAACTACCACCCCAGTACTACTGACCCATAACCACCACCCCAGTACTACTGACCCCATAACTACCACCCCAGTACTACTGACCCCATAACCACCACCCCAGTACTACTGACCCCATAACCACCACCCCAGTACTACTGAACACATAACTACCACCCCAGTACTACTGACCCCATGACTACCACCCCAGTACTACTGAACCCATAACTACCACCCCAGTACTACTGACCCATAACCACCACCCCAGTACTACTGACCCCATAACTACCAGCCCAGTACTACTGACCCCATTACTAGGACCCCAGTACTACTGACCCCATAACTACCACCCCCAGTACTACTGACCCCATAACTACCACCCCAGTACTACTGACCCCATAACCACCACCCCAGTACTACTGACCCCATAACCACCACCCCAGTACTACTGACCCCATAACCACCACCCCAGTACTACTGACCCCATAACCACCACCCCAGTACTACTGAACCCATAACTACCACCCCAGTACTACTGACCCCATAACTACCACCCCAGTACTACTGACCCCATAACCACCACCCCAGTACTACTGACCCCATAACTACCACCCCAGTACTACTGACCCCATAACTACCACCCCAGTACTACTGACCCCATAACTACCACACCAGTACTACTGACCCCATAACTACCACCCCAGTACTACTGACCCCATAACCACCACCCCAGTACTACTGACCCCATAACTACCACCCCAGTACTACTGACCCCATAACTACCACCCCAGTACTACTGACCCCATAACTACCACCCCAGTACTATTGACCGCATGCCTACCACCCCAGTACTACTGACCCCATTACTACCAGCCCAGTACTACTGACCCCATAACCACCGCCCCAGTACTACTGACCCCATAACTACCAGCCCAGTACTACTGACCCCATAACCACCACCCCAGTACTACTGACCCCATAACTACCACCCCAGTACTACTGACCCCATAACTACCACCCCAGTACTACTGACCCCATTACTACCACCCCAGTACTACTGACCCCATAACCACCACCCCAGTACTACTGACCCCATAACTACCACCCCAGTACTACTGACCCATAACCACCACCCCAGTACTACTGACCCCATAACTACCACCCCAGTACTACTGACCCCATTACTACCATCCCAGTACTACTGACCCCATAACTACCACCCCAGTACTACTGACCCCATAACTACCACCCCAGTACTACTGACCCCATAACTACCACCCCAGTACTACTGACCCCATAACCACCACCCCAGTACTACTGACCCCATAACTGCCACCCCAGTACTTCTGACCCCATAACCACCACGCCAGTACTACTGACCCCATAACTACCAGCCCAGTACTACTGACCCCATTACTACCACCCCAGTACTACTGTCCCCATAACTACCAGCCAAGTACTACTGACCCCATTACTACCACCCCAGTACTACTAACCTCATAACTACCACCCCAGTACTACTGACCCCATTACTACCACTCCAGTACTACTGACCCCATTACTACCACCCCAGTACTACTGACCCCATGACTACCACCCCAGTACTACTGACCCCATAACTACCACCCCAGTACTACTGACCCCATTACTACCACCCCAGTACTACTGACCCCATGACTACCACCCCAGTACTACTGACCCATAACCACCACCCCAGTACTACTGACCCCATAACTACCAGCCCAGTACTACTGACCCCATTACTACCACCCCAGTACTACTGTCCCCATAACTACCACCCCCAGTACTACTGACCCCATAACCACCACCCCAGTACTACTGACCCCATAACTACCACCCCAGTACTACTGACCCCATTACTACCACCCCAGTACTACTGTCCCCATAACTACCAGCCAAGTACTACTGACCCCATTACTACCACCCCAGTACTACTAACCTCATAACTACCACCCCAGTACTACTGACCCCATTACTACCACTCCAGTACTACTGACCCCATTACTACCACCCCAGTACTACTGACCCCATGACTACCACCCCAGTACTACTGACCCCATAACTACCAACCCAGTACTACTGACCCCATTACTACCACCCCAGTACTACTGACCCCATGACTACCACCCCAGTACTACTGACCCATAACCACCACCCCAGTACTACTGACCCCATAACTACCAGCCCAGTACTACTGACCCCATTACTACCACCCCAGTACTACTGTCCCCATAACTACCACCCCCAGTACTACTGACCCCATTACTACCACCCCAGTACTACTGTCCCCATAACTACCAGCCAAGTACTACTGACCCCATTACTACCACCCCAGTACTACTAACCTCATAACTACCACCCCAGTACTACTGACCCCATTACTACCACTCCAGTACTACTGACCCCATGACTACCACCCCAGTACTACTGACCCATAACCACCACCCCAGTACTACTGACCCCATAACTACCAGCCCAGTACTACTGACCCCATTACTACCACCCCAGTACTACTGTCCCCATAACTACCACCCCCAGTACTACTGACCCCATTACTACCACCCCAGTACTACTGTCCCCATAACTACCAGCCAAGTACTACTGACCCCATTACTACCACCCCAGTACTACTAACCTCATAACTACCACCCCAGTACTACTGACCCCATTACTACCACTCCAGTACTACTGACCCCATTACTACCACCCCAGTACTACTGACCCCATGACTACCACCCCAGTACTACTGACCCCATAACTACCACCCCAGTACTACTGTCCCCATAACTACCACCCCCAGTACTACTGACCCCATAACCACCACCCCAGTACTACTGACCCCATAACTACCAGCCCAGTACTACTGACCCCATAACTAGGACCCCAGTACTACTGACCCCATAACTACCACCCCCAGTACTACTGACCCCATAACCACCACCCCAGTACTACTGACCCCATAACTACCACCCCAGTACTACTGACCCCATAACCACCACCCCAGTACTACTGACCCCATAACTACCACCCCAGTACTACTGACCCCATGACTACCACCCCAGTACTACTGACCCCATAACTACCATCCCAGTACTACTGACCCCATTACTACCATCCCAGTACTACTGACCCCATAACTACCACCCCAGTACTACTGACCCCATAACTACCACCCCAGTACTACTGACCCCATAACTACCACCCCAGTACTACTGACCCCATAACCACCACCCCAGTACTACTGACCCCATAACTGCCACCCCAGTACTTCTGACCCCATAACCACCACGCCAGTACTACTGACCCCATAACTACCAGCCCAGTACTACTGACCCCATTACTACCACCCCAGTACTACTGTCCCCATAACTACCAGCCAAGTACTACTGACCCCATTACTACCACCCCAGTACTACTAACCTCATAACTACCACCCCAGTACTACTGACCCCATTACTACCACTCCAGTACTACTGACCCCATTACTACCACCCCAGTACTACTGACCCCATGACTACCACCCCAGTACTACTGACCCCATAACTACCACCCCAGTACTACTGACCCCATTACTACCACCCCAGTACTACTGACCCCATGACTACCACCCCAGTACTACTGACCCATAACCACCACCCCAGTACTACTGACCCCATAACTACCAGCCCAGTACTACTGACCCCATTACTACCACCCCAGTACTACTGTCCCCATAACTACCATCCCCAGTACTACTGACCCCATAACTACCACCCCAGTACTACTGACCCCATAACTACCACCCCAGTACTACTGACCCCATAACTACCACCCCAGTACTACTGACCCCATGACTACCACCCCAGTACTACTGAACCCATAACTACCACCCCAGTACTACTGACCCCATAACTACCACCCCAGTACTACTGACCCCATAACTAGGACCCCAGTACTACTGACCCCATAACTACCACCCCAGTACTACTGACCCCATAACTACCACCCCAGTACTACTGACCCCATGACTACCACCCCAGTACTACTGACCCATAACCACCACCCCAGTACTACTGACCCCATAACTACCACCCCAGTACTACTGACCCCATAACCACCACCCCAGTACTACTGACCCCATAACCACCACCCCAGTACTACTGACCCCATAACTACCACCCCCAGTACTACTGACCCCATAACTACCACCCCAATACTACTGACCCCATAACCACCACCCCAGTACTACTGACCCCATAACTACCAGCCCAGTACTACTGACCCCATAACTAGGACCCCAGTACTACTGACCCCATAACTACCACCCCCAGTACTACTGACCCCATAACCACCACCCCAGTACTACTGACCCCATAACTACCACCCCAGTACTACTGTCCCCATAACTACCAGCCAAGTACTACTGACCCCATTACTACCACCCCAGTACTACTGTCCCCATAACTACCAGCCAAGTACTACTGACCCCATTACTACCACCCCAGTACTACTAACCTCATAACTACCACCCCAGTACTACTGACCCCATTACTACCACTCCAGTACTACTGACCCCATTACTACCACCCCAGTACTACTGACCCCATGACTACCACCCAAGTACTACTGACCCATAACCACCACCCCAGTACTACTGACCCCATAACTACCAGCCCAGTACTACTGACCCCATTACTACCACCCCAGTACTACTGTCCCCATAACTACCACCCCCAGTACTACTGGCCCCATAACTACCACCCCAGTACTACTGACCCCATAACTACCACCCCAGTACTACTGACCCCATAACTACCACCCCAGTACTACTGACCCCATGACTACCACCCCAGTACTACTGAACCCATAACTACCACCCCAGTACTACTGACCCCATAACTACCACCCCAGTACTACTGACCCCATAACTAGGACCCCAGTACTACTGACCCCATAACTACCACCCCAGTACTACTGACCCCATAACTACCACCCCAGTACTACTGACCCCATGACTACCACCCCAGTACTACTGACCCATAACCACCACCCCAGTACTACTGACCCCATAACTACCACCCCAGTACTACTGACTTCATAACCACCACCCCAGTACTACTGACCCCATAACCACCACCCCAGTACTACTGACCCCATAACTACCACCCCCAGTACTACTGACCCCATAACTACCACCCCAATACTACTGACCCCATAACCACCACCCCAGTACTACTGACCCCATAACTACCAGCCCAGTACTACTGACCCCATAACTAGGACCCCAGTACTACTGACCCCATAACTACCACCCCCAGTACTACTGACCCCATAACCACCACCCCAGTACTACTGACCCCATAACTACCACCCCAGTACTACTGTCCCCATAACTACCAGCCAAGTACTACTGACCCCATTACTACCACCCCAGTACTACTGACCCCATAACTACCACACCAGTACTACTGACCCCATAACTACCACCCCAGTACTACTGACCCCATAACCACCACCCCAGTACTACTGACCCCATAACTACCACCCCAGTACTACTGACCCCATAACTACCACCCCAGTACTACTGACCCCATAACTACCACCCCAGTACTATTGACCGCATGCCTACCACCCCAGTACTACTGACCCCATTACTACCAGCCCAGTACTACTGACCCCATAACCACCGCCCCAGTACTACTGACCCCATAACTACCAGCCCAGTACTACTGACCCCATAACCACCACCCCAGTACTACTGACCCCATAACTACCACCCCAGTACTACTGACCCCATAACTACCACCCCAGTACTACTGACCCCATTACTACCACCCCAGTACTACTGACCCCATAACCACCACCCCAGTACTACTGACCCCATAACTACCACCCCAGTACTACTGACCCATAACCACCACCCCAGTACTACTGACCCCATAACTACCACCCCAGTACTACTGACCCCATTACTACCATCCCAGTACTACTGACCCCATAACTACCACCCCAGTACTACTGACCCCATAACTACCACCCCAGTACTACTGACCCCATAACTACCACCCCAGTACTACTGACCCCATAACCACCACCCCAGTACTACTGACCCCATAACTGCCACCCCAGTACTTCTGACCCCATAACCACCACGCCAGTACTACTGACCCCATAACTACCAGCCCAGTACTACTGACCCCATTACTACCACCCCAGTACTACTGTCCCCATAACTACCAGCCAAGTACTACTGACCCCATTACTACCACCCCAGTACTACTAACCTCATAACTACCACCCCAGTACTACTGACCCCATTACTACCACTCCAGTACTACTGACCCCATTACTACCACCCCAGTACTACTGACCCCATGACTACCACCCCAGTACTACTGACCCCATAACTACCACCCCAGTACTACTGACCCCATTACTACCACCCCAGTACTACTGACCCCATGACTACCACCCCAGTACTACTGACCCATAACCACCACCCCAGTACTACTGACCCCATAACTACCAGCCCAGTACTACTGACCCCATTACTACCACCCCAGTACTACTGTCCCCATAACTACCACCCCCAGTACTACTGACCCCATAACCACCACCCCAGTACTACTGACCCCATAACTACCACCCCAGTACTACTGACCCCATTACTACCACCCCAGTACTACTGTCCCCATAACTACCAGCCAAGTACTACTGACCCCATTACTACCACCCCAGTACTACTAACCTCATAACTACCACCCCAGTACTACTGACCCCATTACTACCACTCCAGTACTACTGACCCCATTACTACCACCCCAGTACTACTGACCCCATGACTACCACCCCAGTACTACTGACCCCATAACTACCAACCCAGTACTACTGACCCCATTACTACCACCCCAGTACTACTGACCCCATGACTACCACCCCAGTACTACTGACCCATAACCACCACCCCAGTACTACTGACCCCATAACTACCAGCCCAGTACTACTGACCCCATGACTACCACCCCAGTACTACTAACCTCATAACTACCACCCCAGTACTACTGACCCCATTACTACCACTCCAGTACTACTGACCCCATGACTACCACCCCAGTACTACTGACCCATAACCACCACCCCAGTACTACTGACCCCATAACTACCAGCCCAGTACTACTGACCCCATTACTACCACCCCAGTACTACTGTCCCCATAACTACCACCCCCAGTACTACTGACCCCATTACTACCACCCCAGTACTACTGTCCCCATAACTACCAGCCAAGTACTACTGACCCCATTACTACCACCCCAGTACTACTAACCTCATAACTACCACCCCAGTACTACTGACCCCATTACTACCACTCCAGTACTACTGACCCCATTACTACCACCCCAGTACTACTGACCCCATGACTACCACCCCAGTACTACTGACCCCATAACTACCACCCCAGTACTACTGTCCCCATAACTACCACCCCCAGTACTACTGACCCCATAACCACCACCCCAGTACTACTGACCCCATAACTACCAGCCCAGTACTACTGACCCCATAACTAGGACCCCAGTACTACTGACCCCATAACTACCACCCCCAGTACTACTGACCCCATAACCACCACCCCAGTACTACTGACCCCATAACTACCACCCCAGTACTACTGACCCCATAACCACCACCCCAGTACTACTGACCCCATAACTGCCACCCCAGTACTTCTGACCCCATAACCACCACGCCAGTACTACTGACCCCATAACTACCAGCCCAGTACTACTGACCCCATTACTACCACCCCAGTACTACTGTCCCCATAACTACCAGCCAAGTACTACTGACCCCATTACTACCACCCCAGTACTACTAACCTCATAACTACCACCCCAGTACTACTGACCCCATTACTACCACTCCAGTACTACTGACCCCATTACTACCACCCCAGTACTACTGACCCCATGACTACCACCCCAGTACTACTGACCCCATAACTACCACCCCAGTACTACTGACCCCATTACTACCACCCCAGTACTACTGACCCCATGACTACCACCCCAGTACTACTGACCCATAACCACCACCCCAGTACTACTGACCCCATAACTACCAGCCCAGTACTACTGACCCCATTACTACCACCCCAGTACTACTGTCCCCATAACTACCACCCCCAGTACTACTGACCCCATAACTACCACCCCAGTACTACTGACCCCATAACTACCACCCCAGTACTACTGACCCCATAACTACCACCCCAGTACTACTGACCCCATGACTACCACCCCAGTACTACTGAACCCATAACTACCACCCCAGTACTACTGACCCCATAACTACCACCCCAGTACTACTGACCCCATAACTAGGACCCCAGTACTACTGACCCCATAACTACCACCCCAGTACTACTGACCCCATAACTACCACCCCAGTACTACTGACCCCATGACTACCACCCCAGTACTACTGACCCATAACCACCACCCCAGTACTACTGACCCCATAACTACCACCCCAGTACTACTGACCCCATAACCACCACCCCAGTACTACTGACCCCATAACCACCACCCCAGTACTACTGACCCCATAACTACCACCCCCAGTACTACTGACCCCATAACTACCACCCCAATACTACTGACCCCATAACCACCACCCCAGTACTACTGACCCCATAACTACCAGCCCAGTACTACTGACCCCATAACTAGGACCCCAGTACTACTGACCCCATAACTACCACCCCCAGTACTACTGACCCCATAACCACCACCCCAGTACTACTGACCCCATAACTACCACCCCAGTACTACTGTCCCCATAACTACCAGCCAAGTACTACTGACCCCATTACTACCACCCCAGTACTACTGTCCCCATAACTACCAGCCAAGTACTACTGACCCCATTACTACCACCCCAGTACTACTAACCTCATAACTACCACCCCAGTACTACTGACCCCATTACTACCACTCCAGTACTACTGACCCCATTACTACCACCCCAGTACTACTGACCCCATGACTACCACCCCAGTACTACTGACCCATAACCACCACCCCAGTACTACTGACCCCATAACTACCAGCCCAGTACTACTGACCCCATTACTACCACCCCAGTACTACTGTCCCCATAACTACCACCCCCAGTACTACTGGCCCCATAACTACCACCCCAGTACTACTGACCCCATAACTACCACCCCAGTACTACTGACCCCATAACTACCACCCCAGTACTACTGACCCCATGACTACCACCCCAGTACTACTGAACCCATAACTACCACCCCAGTACTACTGACCCCATAACTACCACCCCAGTACTACTGACCCCATAACTAGGACCCCAGTACTACTGACCCCATAACTACCACCCCAGTACTACTGACCCCATAACTACCACCCCAGTACTACTGACCCCATGACTACCACCCCAGTACTACTGACCCATAACCACCACCCCAGTACTACTGACCCCATAACTACCACCCCAGTACTACTGACTTCATAACCACCACCCCAGTACTACTGACCCCATAACCACCACCCCAGTACTACTGACCCCATAACTACCACCCCCAGTACTACTGACCCCATAACTACCACCCCAATACTACTGACCCCATAACCACCACCCCAGTACTACTGACCCCATAACTACCAGCCCAGTACTACTGACCCCATAACTAGGACCCCAGTACTACTGACCCCATAACTACCACCCCCAGTACTACTGACCCCATAACCACCACCCCAGTACTACTGACCCCATAACTACCACCCCAGTACTACTGTCCCCATAACTACCAGCCAAGTACTACTGACCCCATTACTACCACCCCAGTACTACTAACCCCATGACTACCACCCCAGTACTACTGACCCCATAACTACCATCCCAGTACTACTGACCCCATTACTACCAGCCCAGTACTACTGACCCCATGACTACCACCCCAGTACTACTGACCCATAACCACCACCCCAGTACTACTGACCCCATAACCACCACCCCAGTACTACTGAACACATAACTACCACCCCAGTACTACTGACCCCATGACTACCACCCCAGTACTACTGAACCCATAACTACCACCCCAGTACTACTGACCCATAACCACCACCCCAGTACTACTGTCCCCATAACTACTAGCCAAGTACTACTGACCCCATTACTACCACCCCAGTACTACTAACCTCATAACTACCACCCCAGTACTACTGACCCCATTACTACCAGCCCAGTACTACTGACCCCATGACTACCACCCCAGTACTACTGACCCATAACCACCACCCCAGTACTACTGACCCCATAACTACCACCCCAGTACTACTGACCCCATAACCACCACCCCAGTACTACTGACCCCATAACCACCACCCCAGTACTACTGAACACATAACTACCACCCCAGTACTACTGACCCCATGACTACCACCCCAGTACTACTGAACCCATAACTACCACCCCAGTACTACTGAACCCATAACTACCACCCCAGTACTACTGACCCCATAACTACCACCCCAGTACTACTGACCCCATAACTAGGACCCCAGTACTACTGACCCCATAACTACCACCCCAGTACTACTGACCCATAACCACCACCCCAGTACTACTGACCCCATAACTACCACCCCAGTACTACTGACCCCATAACTACCACCCCAGTACTACTGACCCCATAACCACCACCCCAGTACTACTGACCCCATAACTACCACCCCCAGTACTACTGACCCCATAACTACCACCCCAATACTACTGACCCCATAACCACCACCCCAGTACTACTGACCCCATAACTACCAGCCCAGTACTACTGACCCCATAACTAGGACCCCAGTACTACTGACCCCATAACTACCACCCCCAGTACTACTGACCCCATAACCACCACCCCAGTACTACTGACCCCATAACTACCACCCCAGTACTACTGTCCCCATAACTACCAGCCAAGTACTACTGACCCCATTACTACCACCCCAGTACTACTAACCCCATGACTACCACCCCAGTACTACTGACCCCATAACTACCATCCCAGTACTACTGACCCCATTACTACCAGCCCAGTACTACTGACCCCATGACTACCACCCCAGTACTACTGACCCATAACCACCACCCCAGTACTACTGACCCCATAACTACCACCCCAGTACTACTGACCCCATAACCACCACCCCAGTACTACTGACCCCATAACCACCACCCCAGTACTACTGAACACATAACTACCACCCCAGTACTACTGACCCCATGACTACCACCCCAGTACTACTGAACCCATAACTACCACCCCAGTACTACTGACCCATAACCACCACCCCAGTACTACTGTCCCCATAACTACCAGCCAAGTACTACTGACCCCATTACTACCACCCCAGTACTACTGACCCCATTACTACCAGCCCAGTACTACTGACCCCATGACTACCACCCCAGTACTACTGACCCATAACCACCACCCCAGTACTACTGACCCCATAACTACCACCCCAGTACTACTGACCCCATAACCACCACCCCAGTACTACTGACCCCATAACCACCACCCCAGTACTACTGAACACATACCTACCACCCCAGTACTACTGACCCCATGACTACCACCCCAGTACTACTGAACCCATAACTACCACCCCAGTACTACTGACCCATAACCACCACCCCAGTACTACTGTCCCCATAACTACCAGCCAAGTACTACTGACCCCATTACTACCACCCCAGTACTACTAACCTCATAACTACCACCCCAGTACTACTGACCCCATTACTACCAGCCCAGTACTACTGACCCCATGACTACCACCCCAGTACTACTGACCCATAACCACCACCCCAGTACTACTGACCCCATAACTACCACCCCAGTACTACTGACCCCATAACCACCACCCCAGTACTACTGAACACATAACTACCACCCCAGTACTACTGACCCCATGACTACCACCCCAGTACTACTGAACCCATAACTACCACCCCAGTACTACTGACCCATAACCACCACCCCAGTACTACTGACCCCATAACTACCAGCCCAGTACTACTGACCCCATTACTAGGACCCCAGTACTACTGACCCCATAACTACCACCCCCAGTACTACTGACCCCATAACTACCACCCCAGTACTACTGACCCCATAACCACCACCCCAGTACTACTGACCCCATAACCACCACCCCAGTACTACTGACCCCATAACTACCACCCCAGTACTACTGACCCATAACCACCACCCCAGTACTACTGACCCCATAACTACCAGCCCAGTACTACTGACCCCATTACTAGGACCCCAGTACTACTGACCCCATAACTACCACCCCCAGTACTACTGACCCCATAACTACCACCCCAGTACTACTGACCCCATAACCACCACCCCAGTACTACTGACCCCATAACCACCACCCCAGTACTACTGACCCCATAACTACCACCCCAGTACTACTGACCCATAACCACCACCCCAGTACTACTGACCCCATAACTACCACCCCAGTACTACTGACCCCATAACTACCACCCCAGTACTACTGACCCCATAACTACCACCCCAGTACTACTGACCCCATGACTACCACCCCAGTACTACTGAACCCATAACTACCACCCCAGTACTACTGAACCCATAACTACCACCCCAGTACTACTGACCCCATAACTACCAGCCCAGTACTACTGACCCCATTACTAGGACCCCAGTACTACTGACCCCATAACTACCACCCCAGTACTACTGACCCCATAACTACCACCCCAGTACTACTGTCCCCATTACTACCACCCCAGTACTACTGAACCCATAACTACCACCCCAGTACTACTGACCCCATAACTACCACCCCCAGTACTACTGACCCCATAACCACCACCCCAGTACTACTGACCCCATAACCTCCACCCCAGTACTACTGACCCCATAACCACCACCCCAGTACTACTGACCCCATAACTACCACCCCAGTACTACTGACCCCATAACTACCACCCCAGTACTACTGACCCCATAACCACCACCCCAGTACTACTGACCCCATAACTACCACCCCAGTACTACTGACCCCATAACCACCACCCCAGTACTACTGACCCCATAACTACCACCCCAGTACTACTGACCCCATAACCACCACCCCAGTACTACTGACCCCATAACTACCACCCCAGTACTACTGACCCCATAACTACCACCCCAGTACTACTGACCCCATAACTACCACCCCAGTACTACTGACCCCATTACTACCACTCCAGTACTACTGACCCCATTACTACCACCCCAGTACTACTGACCCCATGACTACCACCCCAGTACTACTGACCCCATTACTACCAGCCCAGTACTACTGACCCCATTACTACCACCCCAGTACTACTGTCCCCATAACTACCAGCCAAGTACTACTGACCCCATTACTACCACCCCAGTACTACTAACCTCATAACTACCACCCCAGTACTACTGACCCCATTACTACCACCCCAGTACTACTGTCCCCATAACTACCAGCCAAGTACTACTGACCCCATTACTACCACCCCAGTACTACTAACCTCATAACTACCACCCCAGTACTACTGACCCGATTACTACCACTCCAGTACTACTGACCCCATTACTACCACCCCAGTACTACTGACCCCATAACCACCACGCCAGTACTACTGACCCCATAACTACCAGCCCAGTACTACTGACCCCATTACTACCACCCCAGTACTACTGTCCCCATAACTACCAGCCAAGTACTACTGACCCCATTACTACCACCCCAGTACTACTAACCTCATAACTACCACCCCAGTACTACTGACCCCATTACTACCACTCCAGTACTACTGACCCCATTACTACCAGCCCAGTACTACTGACCCCATGACTACCACCCCAGTACTACTGACCCCATTACTACCAGCCCAGTACTACTGACCCCATTACTAGGACCCCAGTACTACTGACCCCATAACTACCACCCCCAGTACTACTGACCCCATAACTACCACCCCAGTACTACTGACCCCATAACTACCACCCCAGTACTACTGACCCCATAACCACCACCCCAGTACTACTGACCCCATAACTACCACCCCAGTACTACTGACACATAACCACCACCCCAGTACTACTGACCCCATAACTACCACCCCAGTACTACTGACCCCATAACTACCACCCCAGTACTACTGACCCCATAACCACCACGCCAGTACTACTGACCCCATAACTACCAGCCCAGTACTACTGACCCCATTACTACCACCCCAGTACTACTGTCCCCATAACCACCACCCCAGTACTACTGACCCCATAACTACCAGCCCAGTACTACTGACCCCATAACTAGGACCCCAGTACTACTGACCCCAGAACTACCACCCCCAGTACTACTGACCCCATAACCACCACCCCAGTACTACTGACCCCATAACTACCAGCCCAGTACTACTGACCCCATTACTAGGACCCCAGTACTACTGACCCCATAACTACCACCCCCAGTACTACTGACCCCATAACTACCACCCCAGTACTACTGACCCCATAACCACCACCCCAGTACTACTGACCCCATAACCACCACCCCAGTACTACTGACCCCATAACTACCACCCCAGTACTACTGACCCATAACCACCACCCCAGTACTACTGACCCCATAACTACCACCCCAGTACTACTGACCCCATAACTACCACCCCAGTACTACTGACCCCATGACTACCACCCCAGTACTACTGAACCCATAACTACCACCCCAGTACTACTGACCCCATAACTACCACCCCAGTACTACTGACCCCATAACTACCAGCCCAGTACTACTGACCCCATTACTAGGACCCCAGTACTACTGACCCCATAACTACCACCCCAGTACTACTGACCCCATAACTACCACCCCAGTACTACTGACCCCATAACTACCACCCCAGTACTACTGACCCCATAACTACCACCCCAGTACTACTGACCCCATTACTACCACCCCAGTACTACTGACCCCATAACCACCACCCCAGTACTACTGACCCCATAACTACCACCCCAGTACTACTGAACCCATAACTACCACCCCAGTACTACTGACACATAACCACCACCCCAGTACTACTGACCCCATAACTACCACCCCAGTACTACTGACCCCATAACTACCACCCCAGTACTACTGACCCCATAACCACCACGCCAGTACTACTGACCCCATAACTACCAGCCCAGTACTACTGACCCCATTACTACCACCCCAGTACTACTGTCCCCATAACCACCACCCCAGTACTACTGACCCCATAACTACCAGCCCAGTACTACTGACCCCATAACTAGGACCCCAGTACTACTGACCCCAGAACTACCACCCCCAGTACTACTGACCCCATAACCACCACCCCAGTACTACTGACCCCATAACTACCACCCCAGTACTACTGACCCCATAACCACCACCCCAGTACTACTGACCCCATAACTACCACCCCAGTACTACTGACCCATAACCACCACCCCAGTACTACTGACCCCATAACTACCACCCCAGTACTACTGACCCCATAACCACCACCCCAGTACTACTGACCCCATAACCACCACCCCAGTACTACTGAACACATAACTACCACCCCAGTACTACTGACCCCATGACTACCACCCCAGTACTACTGAACCCATAACTACCACCCCAGTACTACTGACCCATAACCACCACCCCAGTACTACTGACCCCATAACTACCAGCCCAGTACTACTGACCCCATTACTAGGACCCCAGTACTACTGACCCCATAACTACCACCCCCAGTACTACTGACCCCATAACTACCACCCCAGTACTACTGACCCCATAACCACCACCCCAGTACTACTGACCCCATAACCACCACCCCAGTACTACTGACCCCATAACTACCACCCCAGTACTACTGACCCATAACCACCACCCCAGTACTACTGACCCCATAACTACCACCCCAGTACTACTGACCCCATAACTACCACCCCAGTACTACTGACCCCATGACTACCACCCCAGTACTACTGAACCCATAACTACCACCCCAGTACTACTGACCCCATTACTACCACCCCAGTACTACTGACCCCATAACCACCACCCCAGTACTACTGACCCCATAACTACCACCCCAGTACTACTGAACCCATAACTACCACCCCAGTACTACTGACACATAACCACCACCCCAGTACTACTGACCCCATAACTACCACCCCAGTACTACTGACCCCATAACTACCACCCCAGTACTACTGACCCCATAACCACCACGCCAGTACTACTGACCCCATAACTACCAGCCCAGTACTACTGACCCCATTACTACCACCCCAGTACTACTGTCCCCATAACCACCACCCCAGTACTACTGACCCCATAACTACCAGCCCAGTACTACTGACCCCATAACTAGGACCCCAGTACTACTGACCCCAGAACTACCACCCCCAGTACTACTGACCCCATAACCACCACCCCAGTACTACTGACCCCATAACTACCACCCCAGTACTACTGACCCCATAACCACCACCCCAGTACTACTGACCCCATAACTACCACCCCAGTACTACTGACCCATAACCACCAGCCCAGTACTACTGACCCCATAACTACCACCCCAGTACTACTGACCCCATAACCACCACCCCAGTACTACTGACCCCATAACCACCACCCCAGTACTACTGAACACATAACTACCACCCCAGTACTACTGACCCCATGACTACCACCCCAGTACTACTGAACCCATAACTACCACCCCAGTACTACTGACCCATAACCACCACCCCAGTACTACTGACCCCATAACTACCAGCCCAGTACTACTGACCCCATTACTAGGACCCCAGTACTACTGACCCCATAACTACCACCCCCAGTACTACTGACCCCATAACTACCACCCCAGTACTACTGACCCCATAACCACCACCCCAGTACTACTGACCCCATAACCACCACCCCAGTACTACTGACCCCATAACTACCACCCCAGTACTACTGACCCATAACCACCACCCCAGTACTACTGACCCCATAACTACCACCCCAGTACTACTGACCCCATAACTACCACCCCAGTACTACTGACCCCATGACTACCACCCCAGTACTACTGAACCCATAACTACCACCCCAGTACTACTGACCCCATAACTACCACCCCAGTACTACTGACCCCATAACTACCAGCCCAGTACTACTGACCCCATTACTAGGACCCCAGTACTACTGACCCCATAACTACCACCCCAGTACTACTGACCCCATAACTACCACCCCAGTACTACTGACCCCATAACTACCACCCCAGTACTACTGACCCCATAACTACCACCCCAGTACTACTGACCCCATTACTACCACCCCAGTACTACTGACCCCATAACCACCACCCCAGTACTACTGACCCCATAACTACCACCCCAGTACTACTGAACCCATAACTACCACCCCAGTACTACTGACCCCATAACTACCACCCCAGTACTACTGACCCCATAACCACCACCCCAGTACTACTGACCCCATAACTACCACCCCAGTACTACTGACCCCATAACTACCACCCCCAGTACTACTGACCCCATAACTACCACCCCAGTACTACTGTCCCAATAACTACCACCCCAGTACTACTGACCCCATAACTACCACCCCAGTACTACTGACCCCATAACCACCACCCCAGTACTACTGACCCCATAACTACCACCCCCAGTACTACTGACCCCATAACTACCACCCCAGTACTACTGTCCCCATAACTACCACCCCAGTACTACTGACCCCATAACTACCACCCCAGTACTACTGACCCCATAACTACCACCCCAATACTACTGACCCCATAACCACCACCCCAGTACTACTGACCCCATAACTACCACCCCAGTACTACTGACCCCATAACTACCACCCCAATACTACTGACCCCATAACCACCACCCCAGTACTACTGACCCCATAACTACCACCCCAGTACTACTGACCCCATGACTACCACCCCAGTACTACTGAACCCATAACTACCACCCCAGTACTACTGACCCATAACCACCACCCCAGTACTACTGACCCCATAACTACCAGCCCAGTACTACTGACCCCATTACTAGGACCCCAGTACTACTGACCCCATAACTACCACCCCCAGTACTACTGACCCCATAACTACCACCCCAGTACTACTGACCCCATAACCACCACCCCAGTACTACTGACCCCATAACCACCACCCCAGTACTACTGACCCCATAACTACCACCCCAGTACTACTGACCCATAACCACCACCCCAGTACTACTGACCCCATAACTACCACCCCAGTACTACTGACCCCATAACTACCACCCCAGTACTACTGACCCCATAACTACCACCCCAGTACTACTGACCCCATGACTACCACCCCAGTACTACTGAACCCATAACTACCACCCCAGTACTACTGACCCCATAACTACCACCCCAGTACTACTGACCCCATAACTACCAGCCCAGTACTACTGACCCCATTACTAGGACCCCAGTACTACTGACCCCATAACTACCACCCCAGTACTACTGACCCCATAACTACCACCCCAGTACTACTGTCCCCATTACTACCACCCCAGTACTACTGAACCCATAACTACCACCCCAGTACTACTGACCCCATAACTACCACCCCCAGTACTACTGACCCCATAACTACCACCCCAGTACTACTGTCCCCATTACTACCACCCCAGTACTACTGACCCCATAACTACCACCCCAGTACTACTGACCCCATAACTACCACCCCAATACTACTGACCCCATAACCACCACCCCAGTACTACTGACCCCATAACTACCACCCCAGTACTACTGACCCCATAACCACCACCCCAGTACTACTGACCCCATAACTACCACCCCAGTACTACTGACCCCATAACCTCCACCCCAGTACTACTGACCCCATAACCACCACCCCAGTACTACTGACCCCATAACTACCACCCCAGTACTACTGACCCCATAACTACCACCCCAGTACTACTGACCCCATAACCACCACCCCAGTACTACTGACCCCATAACTACCACCCCAGTACTACTGACCCCATAACCACCACCCCAGTACTACTGACCCCATAACTACCACCCCAGTACTACTGACCCCATAACCACCACCCCAGTACTACTGACCCCATAACTACCACCCCAGTACTACTGACCCCATAACTACCACCCCAGTACTACTGACCCCATAACTACCACCCCAGTACTACTGACCCCATTACTACCACTCCAGTACTACTGACCCCATTACTACCACCCCAGTACTACTGACCCCATGACTACCACCCCAGTACTACTGACCCCATTACTACCAGCCCAGTACTACTGACCCCATTACTACCACCCCAGTACTACTGTCCCCATAACTACCAGCCAAGTACTACTGACCCCATTACTACCACCCCAGTACTACTAACCTCATAACTACCACCCCAGTACTACTGACCCCATTACTACCACCCCAGTACTACTGTCCCCATAACTACCAGCCAAGTACTACTGACCCCATTACTACCACCCCAGTACTACTAACCTCATAACTACCACCCCAGTACTACTGACCCGATTACTACCACTCCAGTACTACTGACCCCATTACTACCACCCCAGTACTACTGACCCCATAACCACCACGCCAGTACTACTGACCCCATAACTACCAGCCCAGTACTACTGACCCCATTACTACCACCCCAGTACTACTGTCCCCATAACTACCAGCCAAGTACTACTGACCCCATTACTACCACCCCAGTACTACTAACCTCATAACTACCACCCCAGTACTACTGACCCCATTACTACCACTCCAGTACTACTGACCCCATTACTACCAGCCCAGTACTACTGACCCCATGACTACCACCCCAGTACTACTGACCCCATTACTACCAGCCCAGTACTACTGACCCCATTACTAGGACCCCAGTACTACTGACCCCATAACTACCACCCCCAGTACTACTGACCCCATAACTACCACCCCAGTACTACTGACCCCATAACTACCACCCCAGTACTACTGACCCCATAACCACCACCCCAGTACTACTGACCCCATAACTACCACCCCAGTACTACTGACACATAACCACCACCCCAGTACTACTGACCCCATAACTACCACCCCAGTACTACTGACCCCATAACTACCACCCCAGTACTACTGACCCCATAACCACCACGCCAGTACTACTGACCCCATAACTACCAGCCCAGTACTACTGACCCCATTACTACCACCCCAGTACTACTGTCCCCATAACCACCACCCCAGTACTACTGACCCCATAACTACCAGCCCAGTACTACTGACCCCATAACTAGGACCCCAGTACTACTGACCCCATAACTACCACCCCCAGTACTACTGACCCCATAACCACCACCCCAGTACTACTGACCCCATAACTACCACCCCAGTACTACTGACCCCATAACCACCACCCCAGTACTACTGACCCCATAACTACCACCCCAGTACTACTGACCCATAACCACCACCCCAGTACTACTGACCCCATAACTACCACCCCAGTACTACTGACCCCATAACCACCACCCCAGTACTACTGACCCCATAACCACCACCCCAGTACTACTGAACACATAACTACCACCCCAGTACTACTGACCCCATGACTACCACCCCAGTACTACTGAACCCATAACTACCACCCCAGTACTACTGACCCATAACCACCACCCCAGTACTACTGACCCCATAACTACCAGCCCAGTACTACTGACCCCATTACTAGGACCCCAGTACTACTGACCCCATAACTACCACCCCCAGTACTACTGACCCCATAACTACCACCCCAGTACTACTGACCCCATAACCACCACCCCAGTACTACTGACCCCATAACCACCACCCCAGTACTACTGACCCCATAACTACCACCCCAGTACTACTGACCCATAACCACCACCCCAGTACTACTGACCCCATAACTACCACCCCAGTACTACTGACCCCATAACTACCACCCCAGTACTACTGACCCCATGACTACCACCCCAGTACTACTGAACCCATAACTACCACCCCAGTACTACTGACCCCATAACTACCACCCCAGTACTACTGACCCCATAACTACCAGCCCAGTACTACTGACCCCATTACTAGGACCCCAGTACTACTGACCCCATAACTACCACCCCAGTACTACTGACCCCATAACTACCACCCCAGTACTACTGACCCCATAACTACCACCCCAGTACTACTGACCCCATTACTACCACCCCAGTACTACTGACCCCATAACCACCACCCCAGTACTACTGACCCCATAACTACCACCCCAGTACTACTGAACCCATAACTACCACCCCAGTACTACTGACCCCATAACTACCACCCCAGTACTACTGACCCCATAACCACCACCCCAGTACTACTGACCCCATAACTACCACCCCAGTACTACTGACCCCATAACTACCACCCCCAGTACTACTGACCCCATAACTACCACCCCAGTACTACTGTCCCCATAACTACCACCCCAGTACTACTGACCCCATAACTACCACCCCAGTACTACTGACCCCATAACCACCACCCCAGTACTACTGACCCCATAACTACCACCCCCAGTACTACTGACCCCATAACTACCACCCCAGTACTACTGTCCCCATAACTACCACCCCAGTACTACTGACCCCATAACTACCACCCCAGTACTACTGACCCCATAACTACCACCCCAATACTACTGACCCCATAACCACCACCCCAGTACTACTGACCCCATAACTACCACCCCAGTACTACTGACCCCATAACTACCACCCCAATACTACTGACCCCATAACCACCACCCCAGTACTACTGTCCCCATAACTACCACCCCAGTACTACTGACCCCATAACCACCACCCCAGTACTACTGACCCCATAACTACCACCCCAGTACTACTGACCCCATAACTACCACCCCAGTACTACTGACCCCATAACTACCACCCCAGTACTACTGACCCCATAACCACCACCCAAGTACTACTGACCCCATAACTGCCACCCCAGTACTACTGACCCCATAACCACCACGCCAGTACTACTGACCCCATAACTACCAGCCCAGTACTACTGACCCCATTACTACCACCCCAGTACTACTGTCCCCATAACTACCAGCCAAGTACTACTGACCCCATTACTACCACCCCAGTACTACTAACCTCATAACTACCACCCCAGTACTACTGACCCCATTACTACCACTCCAGTACTACTGACCCCATTACTACCACCCCAGTACTACTGACCCCATGACTACCACCCCAGTACTACTGACCCCATTACTACCAGCCCAGTACTACTGACCCCATTACTACCACCCCAGTACTACTGTCCCCATAACTACCAGCCAAGTACTACTGACCCCATTACTACCACCCCAGTACTACTAACCTCATAACTACCACCCCAGTACTACTGACCCCATTACTACCACCCCAGTACTACTGTCCCCATAACTCCAGCCAAGTACTACTGACCCCATTACTACCACCCCAGTACTACTAACCTCATAACTACCACCCCAGTACTACTGACCCGATTACTACCACTCCAGTACTACTGACCCCATTACTACCACCCCAGTACTACTGACCCCATAACCACCACGCCAGTACTACTGACCCCATAACTACCAGCCCAGTACTACTGACCCCATTACTACCACCCCAGTACTACTGTCCCCATAACTACCAGCCAAGTACTACTGACCCCATTACTACCACCCCAGTACTACTAACCTCATAACTACCACCCCAGTACTACTGACCCCATTACTACCACTCCAGTACTACTGACCCCATTACTACCAGCCCAGTACTACTGACCCCATGACTACCACCCCAGTACTACTGACCCCATTACTACCAGCCCAGTACTACTGACCCCATTACTAGGACCCCAGTACTACTGACCCCATAACTACCACCCCCAGTACTACTGACCCCATAACTACCACCCCAGTACTACTGACCCCATAACTACCACCCCAGTACTACTGACCCCATAACCACCACCCCAGTACTACTGACCCCATAACTACCACCCCAGTACTACTGACACATAACCACCACCCCAGTACTACTGACCCCATAACTACCACCCCAGTACTACTGACCCCATAACTACCACCCCAGTACTACTGACCCCATAACCACCACGCCAGTACTACTGACCCCATAACCACCACGCCAGTACTACTGACCCCATAACTACCAGCCCAGTACTACTGACCCCATTACTACCACCCCAGTACTACTGTCCCCATAACTACCAGCCAAGTACTACTGACCCCATTACTACCACCCCAGTACTACTAACCTCATAACTACCACCCCAGTACTACTGACCCCATTACTACCACTCCAGTACTACTGACCCCATTACTACCACCCCAGTACTACTGACCCCATGACTACCACCCCAGTACTACTGACCCCATTACTACCAGCCCAGTACTACTGACCCCATAACCACCACCCCAGTACTACTGACCCCATAACTACCAGCCCAGTACTACTGACCCCATAACTACCATCCCAGTACTACTGACCCCATTACTACCACCCCAGTACTACTGACCCCATTACTACCAGCCCAGTACTACTGACCCCATAACCACCACCCCAGTACTACTGACCCCATAACTACCACCCCAGTACTACTGACCCCATAACCTCCACCCCAGTACAACTGACCCCATAACCACCACCCCAGTACTACTGACCCCATAACTACCACCCCAGTACTACTGACCCCATAACTACCACCCCAGTACTACTGACCCCATAACCACCACCCCAGTACTACTGACCCCATAACTACCACCCCAGTACTACTGACCCCATAACTACCACCCCAGTACTACTGACCCCATAACTACCACCCCAGTACTACTGACCCCATAACTACCACCCCAGTACTACTGACCCCATAACTACCACCCCAGTACTACTGACTCCATAACTACCAACCCAGTACTACTGACCCCAAAACTACCACCCCAGTACTACTGACCCATTACTACCACCCCAGTACTACTGACCCCATAACCACCACCCCAGTACTACTGACCCCATAACTACCACCCCAGTACTACTGACCCCATAACTACCAGCCCAGTACTACTGACCCCATAACCACCACCCCAGTACTACTAACCTCATAACTACCACCCCAGTACTACTGACCCCATTACTACCACTCCAGTACTACTGACCCCATTACTACCACCCCAGTACTACTGACCCCATGACTACCACCCCAGTACTACTGACCCCATAACTACCACCCCAGTACTACTGACCCCATAACCACCACCCCAGTACTACTGACCCCATAACCACCACCCCAGTACTACTGACCCCATAACTACCACCCCAGTACTACTGACCCCATAACTACCACCCCAGTACTACTGACCCCATAACTACCACCCCAGTACTACTGACCCCATAACTACCACCCCAGTACTACTGACCCCATAACTACCACCCCAGTACTACTGACCCCATAACCACCACCCCAGTACTACTGACCCTATAACTGCCACCCCAGTACTACTGACCCCATAACCACCACGCCAGTACTACTGACCCCATAACCACCACCCCAGTACTACTGACCCCATAACTACCACCCCAGTACTACTGACCCCATAACCACCACCCCAGTACTACTGACCCCATAACTACCACCCCAGTACTACTGACCCCATAACTACCACCCCAGTACTACTAACCCCATAACTACCACCCCAGTACTACTGACCCCATAACTACCACCCCAGTACTACTGACCCCATAACTACCACCCCAGTACTACTGACCCCATAACTACCACCCCAGTACTACTGACCCCATAACCACCACCCCAGTACTACTGACCCCATAACTACCACCCCAGTACTACTGACCCCATAACTACCACCCCAGTACTACTGACCCCATAACTACCACCCCAGTACTACTGACCCCATAACTACCACCCCCAGTACTACTGACCCCATAACTACCACCCCAGTACTACTGACCCCATAACCACCACCCCAGTACTACTGACCCAATAACTGCCACCCCAGTACTACTGACCCCATAACTACCATCCCAGTACTACTGACCCCATTACTACCACCCCAGTACTACTGACCCCATAACTACCACCCCAGTACTACTGACCCCATAACTACCACCCCAGTACTACTGACCCCATAACCACCACCCCAGTACTACTGACCCCATAACTACCATCCCAGTACTACTGACCCCATTACTACCACCCCAGTACTACTGACCCCATAACTACCACCCCAGTACTACTGACCCCATAACTACCACCCCAGTACTACTGACCCCATAACCACCACCCCAGTACTACTGACCCCATAACTACCACCCCAGTACTACTGACCACATAACTACCACCCCAGTACTACTAACCCCATAACTACCACCCCAGTACTACTGACCCCATAACTACCACCCCAGTACTACTGACCCCATAACTACCACCCCAGTACTACTGACCCCATAACCACCACCCCAGTACTACTGACCCCATAACTACCACCCCAGTACTACTGACCCCATAACTACCACCCCAGTACTACTGACCCCATAACTACCACCCCCAGTACTACTGACCCCATAACTACCACCCCAGTACTACTGACCCCATAACCACCACCCCAGTACTACTGACCCCATAACTACCACCCCAGTACTACTGACCCCATGATTACCACCCCAGTACTACGGCCTGGGGAGACATACAGAGAGACATACAGAGAGACACCCAGAGAGACACCCATAGAGACATACAGAGAGACACCCAGAGAGACACACAGAGAGACATACAGAGAGACACCCAGAGAGACACCCAGAGAGACATACAGAGAGACACCCAGAGAGACATACAGAGAGACACCCAGAGAGACACCCAGAGAGACATACAGAGAGACACCCAGAGACATACAGAGAGACACCCAGAGACACCCAGAGAGACATACAGAGAGACACCCAGAGAGACATGCAGAGAGACATACAGAGAGACACCCAGAGAGACATACAGAGAGACACCCAGAGAGACACACAGAGAGACATACAGAGAGACACCCAGAGAGACACCCAGAGAGACATACAGAGAGACACCCAGAGAGACACCCAGAGAGACATACAGAGAGACACCCAGAGAGACATACAGAGAGACACCCAGAGAGACATACAGAGAGACGCCCAGAGAGACACACAGAGAGACATACAGAGAGACACCCAGAGAGACATACAGAGAGACACCCAGAGAGACATACAGAGAGACATACAGAGAGACACCCAGAGAGACATACAGAGAGACACCCAGAGAGACACCCAGAGAGACATACAGAGAGACACACAGAGAGACATACAGAGAGACATACAGAGAGACACCCAGAGAGACATACAGAGAGACATACAGAGAGACACCCAGAGAGACATACAGAGAGACATACAGAGAGACACCCAGAGAGACATACAGAGAGACACCCAGAGAGACACCCAGAGAGACATAAAGAGAGACACCCAGAGAGACACCCAGAGAGACACACAGAGAAACATACAGAGAGACACCCAGAGAGACACCCAGAAAGACATACAGAGACACCCAGAGAGACGTTACTCAGTAGGTACTGGGGTGGTAGTAATGGGGTCAGTAGGTACTGGGGTGGTAGTTATGGGGTCAGTAGTACTGGGGTGGTAGTTATGGGGTCAGTAGTACTGGAGTGGTAGTTTTGGGGTCAGTAGGTACTGGGGTGGTAGTTATGGGGTCAGTAGTACTGGGGTGGTAGTAATGGGGTCAGTAGGTACTGGGGTGGTAGTTTTGGGGTCAGTAGTACTGGGGTGGTGGTTATGGGGTCAGTAGTACTAGTGTCATTTGTCCGGTAACAGAGCACGTTCCGCCCAACCTTTCATCTCTGCTCGCTCTCTGAGAGTGCGGTGAAAGACGCACATCGGAAATCAATCAGCAATCAGCACACCTGACGGCGATGAGCTCCGAGGTCTACAAGAAGAGGATCCAAACAACTAATCCACACCAGATTATGTACCTTACCCTCACTTCGAGCCTGCTACAGCCAAGCTCCCTGTGCCCCCCTGAACCCCCCCCCCGCCCCTGGACCCCCCCCCCCCCCCAGACTCCCTGGCTCCCCCGTTGTGATCCACGCTTCCCCATCGGTTGCCCCCTTGCTCTCTGGACCCGTACCTCGCCCACAGGCACACCTTCAACACTACAATACTAACCTGACTCGCCAGATGGTTTGCTTCACATAACCATCTGAAAACTCTCCATTGGAAACTGTTTGGAACAGGGCAGGCACGTTCAACAATAGGCTACTGTACTATTTGTCATAACTGTCAGATTTGTATCAGCCGAGATATTGTATCTCAGCTATTGTCCTGTAATATGCTTACTCACTGTTTAATAAACATCATTCATGGTGTCGTATCTTTTTGTCTTGACTTGGAAAGAATCTTCTGGAGAAAAATGCAGTTTAAACCAAATTTATTGAGCACGCCATTCAGGTCAAATTTCGGCGGTGCTACAGTACTTTACTCGGCGGCCGGTTTTATATCCTTGGCTTCAGGCCAGGTCTCACATGATAAACACATTTGCATACAAGGGAGGTACATTTACAACTAGTCTTGTAATTGGTCAATAGGTGTCTCTGGGCTCTGCCCCCCCTCCGGACATGGGGGCAGTCTTGGGGTTTTTCCGGTCCTGCTTTGATCACCTGTAGGCTTCCTGACTTCTTCTTCTTCAGAGGTGCCATCTCTATTGTTCCTCAGGGGCAAAGGAATGTTGACTCAGGACAGGACAATATGTTGTCATCTACATGTTAAACTAATTAAGTTAACCAAGTTCCTACTGAGTTGAAGTTTCTTGTAATTACAAAGTTCTATCTAAAATGGAGTTTATTCATTATTCTTAATAAAATGATTACTACATGAGAGTAATACAGATGTATTGATGTAATACCGTATAAAAATACACTACATATCCCCCCTTCGAGGCGTCCTAACGCCTCGACACAAAACAAAATTAAACATAACAAACAATACCCCAAAACACATACAAATAACCAAATCTTCACACAGCAACAAAGCAAATCGGGGGCCAGAGGTTACTAGCACTTAGCCCCTCCGAAGGAGAACAGCCCTCAGCGCTGTCTCATCTCCACGTCCCAAGCTGGAGCAATCTTCAGACATCAAACCCCCAGGTGTCGCAATCCTCTCTGACACCCAGAGAACAATGTCCGTAGCAAGATGACAAGCTCACCCCGTCTGAAACAGGGAGAACGCTCCATGAAAGTCCAAGAATGACCCTCAAGTCATCCGTGACTCCACACAGTTCAGAGCTTCATGCTGGTGAGGGGCAACCACGCCTTGGTAGCCCACTAAATGCACTCCAGGATAGTCTGAAAACATCAACACAGAACTACACAGAAAACAGAACATCCTATAGACATAGACCAAACCTAAATTACTTCAAAACAGAACAATCCAACCAAGGAGACGTGTACACACACCTGAATCAAAAACACAGGTGAAATGTAGGCGACTTCCTCAAGCTTGATTGAACAAGAAACCCTAAACAGAAATGACATATAGTGCTAAACATCAAGTAACCTCATGTTCCAACACATATCAAAAAGGTAAAAAAAGGATTAAACAAGAAAACAATATACAAACAACAGATGACCGTCAGCCCCCAGGATGGCATACATCAGGCATGGCTAGGGCCCGGCCCCCAGGGTCCACGGTACCTGTAAAACAACACTTAACACAAACCGAGGTTAATGACAGAGGGGGAGGCCTAAAGCCAACTCCTCAATAGAATGCATAAACGAACAGCTTATGGCCATTCATTGACTATTGAAACACAAACTCCTAAATCAAAGTGAGAAACATAACCTATTTGAATTGACTAAACAGCTTTGTAAACCAATTATCTAAACTGATGTTATATGAAACCATAACTGAATACTCCTACTATTATGAAATTCCTGTAATAAACTGAACTTAGCATCAAATCATTGATAACCATTCAACACACATGACTTTTTGTTTTTGTTTTTCTGAACAAAAAGATGATTCATACTCTGGAGTCCATATTCAACTAGTTTGCTCCTCTAATAATCTTCTGGAGACAAGTGTTTCTCCAAAATGTCACAGATGTAATAAAAATATTCCTCATCACTTCAACTTCAATAATGAACTCAGGCTCAGAGGTGACAACGTAGGTTATCACCGCTATCATTCTCCTAAAAAATTGATTCTAAAAATGTAAGAAATACTTATTGTATTGTAAATTGCTGATGACATCTAGCCAATGACATGTTCAACTTCCTATTCACCCCCCCTTTTTTTTTTTTTTTTTTTCCTTTTTGAATACTTCAGAATTAATAATCTCCCCCTGTCTGAGGCTGTTGGAAAACAGGGACCGGGAATGAAGATTACATCATTGGTTGTTGTCGTCGTTGTTGTGTTCTGCAAAACAACAGCTTGTTTCTACTCCTCTTCTATCCATTTTCCATTCAAGAGCTGACTTTGAGTGAGTTCCCTCTTCAGCTCAGCATCTTGTTCCTTCAACTACTTTGCAATTTCCTTCAACTACTTCCTAATCACCTTCAACTACTCCCTAATTTCCTTCAATTCTTCTTCATCTGGTACATCCTTGGTCCATGTTGTATCATCTTCCTTCGAGTCAGACTCCTCACTCTCTTCTTCACTACTACTACTAGTCTGTTTCATTAGCAACGCTTCCTTTCTATACAGCACCTGTCATAATCTTTCCAATACTTTCATCATATCCTCCAATATCCACCCCTTCATCTACAGAAGAGTCACTGTCGCTTCCACTTTCCCTTTTTGTTCATCTACTTCTTCTTCTTTTCAGCTGGTGTCAGAGACTGAGCTAACTTCCTGGTTTTGCACTTCACATCAGGATGAGTTACAACAGTCGTCCTGGCATTTCCCTTATGCATAATATCATTATTATCATCTCTGATTACATATCTTCCCTCAGTATTTAGCACAAGTAACTGTGTATAAGCCATATTAGATTCCCTCTTGATGTCATAAAAATGCGAAGTCTAAACTTAATTCATGTGGGAGAACAGAGCATCACTCACTCAACAGCTTGTCCGTTGTGCTGTTGACTTCCTCTACTTCGGTTGGAGCTATAATTACTGCTTCCAATGCTGTGTTCTGTATCCGTCCCACTTTACTGAACAGCGTCAAGACTATTTAAGCTCCTCATAACTTGATAAACTGTTAACAATTCAAACTATCAATAAGCCTATTAAGAATCTAACACTATAAAATGAAGCTTTATCAATTATGTAATTAATAAAGAAATGAACACTCAATCACTCACGGACATGGGACACTTCTTGCTCTGCCTAAACTGCCTATCCAGATATAATCTTGCTCAATCTCAACCCTAGTCTTCAGCACAGGGAGCGATCGGTCCCATTTAAGCACTTTTAATTTTTGCAAATTAAAAACCACAAAGCCCGGTTTGACGCAAGCTTAGGGTATTGTGCACCAGAGGACAATCCCCTCATTAATCGCTGTATGCCAGAAAATAATGAATTAAAATAAAAAATATTTTGACGTAGACATCGAAATGTCCACACCACTTTGCCTGTCAGCAAGTTGAGTCCTACTGTCCGTTCACACAGTCCTTTCACTCCATACACACAATATGCAAAGCGTAATATATGTATGTACGTCTATATCGCTCTACTAAAGCAACGCTTAAACTGATGTTTATTCTATCAAAAACCAAGACACCTTTAAACCAGATATCCAACAGACCACCAATCACTCAAGAACCAAAGCTCAACACCAAACCATCTACATCCATTTAACAATTAAACACCCTCAAAACCACTTATATCCAGTATCAAGTAGAATTATTATATATATAATATTTATAATAACAAAAAGTTGAATAACTATAAATAATTAATCAAGTAATCAATAAAATATTGAAGAGTTAATCAATTAATAAACTAACCATGTATCCTTATTATCAAATCAAGTAACCAAACCAATCAATCACCTTATCATAAAATACCAAGCCTCAAATGCAGGTCAACCACTCAAAACAATTAAATCAGGTGATCAGTCTAGTTCAATTAATGAGCATTAATCAGCAATTCAGGCTTACTTTTCAAGCAGGTGATGGATGGGTGGATGAATGGATGGCTGGTATGGACAAAAGTTTTTCCGGATATCACTGTAAACAGATTGACTCAAAAGGGAAAAACCAATTAATCACCAAACAATGATAATTAAAAATAAATGTGCTATAAAGTCAAACTGTCCTAAAACACACGAATAATGAAACAAATATAGAAAGCGGTCATATCTAACAAAGGCCACACGATGGCAGCATAGGACAGCAGAATTAAAGAATCAACACAACCAAACCAGCGTGAACTGCTACCTATAAATGACCACTAGATGGAGGCATAGGACAGCAAAATTAAAGAAGAGAGAATGAACTATGAACTGTCCCTCACCTTGGTTACACTATTCCATCCACAATTTATTAAAGGATTGAGAAAGGTTTAAGTAACAAAAGGGTATGATTGAATTATATGTCCCTAATTTCTAAAGACAGGAAAGAGAGAGAAATAAGAGAGAAAGAAAGAGAGAGAGACAGATAGATAGAGAGAGAAACACAATTGGGTGACTTCACACCTACAAACCACAGCACAACCCCCCTGGCCAGTGAACGCGTTTCACCGACCCCCCCCTCTTCACAGCTGTTTTAAGAGGGCTAGGAATTTTCAGGGTACGGGGAGCCTGAACCTCACCCACAAAAGACAATTAAACAAGAAATATCAGCCAATATTATTTACATTAACTCAACTTTCAAACCTTACAATGTATAAAACCAACAAACACACAATCTCAACTATTAAACTTTAAAGCACAAAACCCACAACACACGGCTCTCCTTCACTCTCTCTGTTCACACCTCAACTTTCACACCTCTCACAGCTGGTTTACAGTACACCCCCACGTGGAAGAGAGAACAAAGGTGCAGGCACACACACACACGTGGAAGAGTGAACAAAGGATCTCTCTTCCTCAATCATTCATTCAAGAAAGTAAGAATATCTACATTAGACAATTACAAGAAACAGGACCAAATAGCAGACGGCTAAAAACGTACTTAAAACGAGACATACAGGACTCCGGTTTAGCCTGCTTTTACATTTACTGGTACCTCACACATTTAACAAAAATATGCAATCCTATGCATTTAATTTAACCGGTTTTCCTTTAGAGACATAGAACTCCACTCTGAATGCTCAAGTCTTTCTCTAAACTCTGCGCACTCGTATGCGTCTTTCTAAGACAATGCCCATACCGAGTCAGCACAACAATGCGTACACAATTTTAAATCTATTCTCCTTATTTATTGGAAGTTCTTTATGGCGTAAGCATAAAATAATTCGCAAGATGGTTTACCTCGATCAAGACTCGCAAAGTCGTTCGCTCTTGTCGTCCTCTGGCCGTTAGGTTCACATGAGTTAATTGAAGTCGCTATCTTTCGAGGATCTTGAAAATTGAGCTTAGAATCGCCATCCCATCCCCGTCGCCAATATGTCGTATCTTTTTGTCTTGACTTGGAAAGAATCTTCTGGAGAAAAATGCAGTTTAAACCAAATTTATTGAGCACGCCATTCAGGTCAAATTTCGGCGGTGCTACAGTACTTTACTCGGCGGCCGGTTTTATATCCTTGGCTTCAGGCCAGGTCTCACATGATAAACACATTTGCATACAAGGGAGGTACATTTACAACTAGTCTTGTAATTGGTCAATAGGTGTCTCTGGGCTCTGCCCCCCCTCCGGACATGGGGGCAGTCTTGGGGTTTTTCCGGTCCTGCTTTGATCACCTGTAGACTTCCTGACTTCTTCTTCTTCAGAGGTGCCATCTCTATTGTTCCTCAGGGGCAAAGGAATGTTGACTCAGGACAGGACAATATGTTGTCATCTACATGTTAAACTAATTAAGTTAACCAAGTTCCTACTGAGTTGAAGTTTCTTGTAATTACAAAGTTCTATCTAAAATGGAGTTTATTCATTATTCTTAATAAAATGATTACTACATGAGAGTAATACAGATGTATTGATGTAATACCGTATAAAAATACACTACAATGGCTTCCATTAATCCAACTGTCTGAGAATCTGTTTAAGGAAATTTACATCAACTGCTGAGGCGTTAACCCTCTCAGCTGTGTGGCTCGTTTTTTCCTCTCGTCTCCCTACGACTCACAATTTAGTAATGAATAGCTCTCGACATTATATTCCTTTAGAACGGCTACTTTTTGTATATCAGGCAGGTAGCATTTCGATTGAACTCCACAAAAATACTGTGTCCATCTTTCTTGAAACTGTCTGTGTTCCTAACGTTAGTTAATCATGAAAACAGCCTTGGTGGCGAGCTGCATTCCGTTCATAGTCGCGTGCGGATCATGGATGTATAGAATGGATGATTGCGAGGATTTTTTCAGTAGTATGTGAGAGTATTTCATGTGAGAGCATTTTCAATAGGTATGTGAGAGCATATTCAGAAGTGTATGTGAGGGTATTTCACATGTATGTTAGAGTAATTTCAGTGTAAACGGACATGTGAAGTGCTCTCACCAGTACGGTGCAGGGTGTTCGGTTGCCACCAGGGGGCAGTAAAGTACAGCAGTGTCACCGGTGGAATGGGTCCTCTGTGATTGACCCAAGGAAGCTAGGAGCCGTGGGCAGGCTCAAGGAAGCTAGGAGCCGTGGGCGGGCTCAAGGAAGCTAGGAGCAGTGGGCAGGCTCAAGGAGCTAGGAGCTAGGAGCAGTGGGCAGGCTCAAGGAAGCTAGGAGCCGTGGGCAGGCTCAAGGAAGCTAGGAGCCGTGGGCGGGCTCAAGGAAGCTAGGAGCAGTGGGCGGGCTCAAGGAAGCTAGGAGCAGTGGGCACGCTTAAGGAAGCTAGGAGCAGTGGGCAGGCTCAAGGAAGCTAGGAGCCGTGGGCAGGCTCAAGGAAGCTAGGAGAAGTGGGCACGCTCAAGGACACTCCGACATGCTGCTGGGAGCTGCCATCGAACCGGGAACCTTCCACTCAGCAGACGGCTGCTCTACCTCCTGAGCTACTGTGTGTTTGTGTGTGCGCGTGTGTGCGTGTGTGTGTTCTATTGTGCTACTACACTAGTATAGTGCGTAGTGTATAGTATGGAAGTGCGTAGTGTAAAGTATGGAAGTGGGCCCACCAGCAGGGCAGCCGTGCCCAGGAACAGACCCATCACCAGGGGGGCTTTCTCCTGGAACAGGTTCATGATGACCGTGGGACAGGCCTAGAGGAGAGGATGAGAGAGGAGAGGAGAGGAGAGGAGGAGAGAGGAGAGGACAGGAGAGAGGAGAGGAGAGGAGAGGAGAGGAGAGGAGAGGAGAGGAGAGGAGAGGAGAGGAGAGGAGAGGAGAGGAGAGGAGAGGAGAGGAGAGGAGAGGAGAGGAGAGGAGAGGAGAGGACAGGACAGGAGAGGAGAGGAGAGGAGAGGAGAGGAGAGGAGAGGAGAGGAGAGGAGAGGAGAGGAGAGGAGAGGAGAGGAGAGGAGAGGAGAGGAGAGTATTAGGACAGTTATTCTGTAATCTTCCATGTTGAATTTGAATTGATATAATAATAATTAAGGTGCAGTCTGTTTACTCTGAGAGTTAGAATTGAGAGTTTTTTCATCTATATCTGGTGAACCATTTAGAGAAATAGATATTTAATCACAACTGAAGGCATCTTTGGTCATCCATTTTGTTGTCTTATGTGGTATAGAGAAGACAGACCTACTGTAGTTAAGTGTGACTAATACAGCTACAGTCATTCTGAGTATAAATCCTTGAGAGTAGTTGGCTGACAGTTCATATTATTATACTCACAGGTATAGTGAAGTGAGTTTATATTATTATACTCACAGGTATAGTGAAGAGAGTTTATATTATTATACTCACAGGTATAGTGAAGTGAGTTTATATTATTATACTCACAGGTACAGTGAAGAGAGTTTATATTATTATACTCACAGGTATAGTGAAGAGAGTTTATATTATTATACTCACAGGTATAGTGAAGTGAGTTTATATTATTATACTCACAGGTATAGTGAAGTGAGTTTATATTATTATACTCACAGGTATAGTGAAGTGAGGTCATATTATTATATTATTATACTCACAGGTATAGTGAAGTGAGGTCATATTATTATATTATTATACTCACAGGTATAGTGAAGTGAGTTTATATTATTATACTCACAGGTATAGTGAGGTCATATTAGTATACTCACAGGCATGGTGAAGTGAGGTCATATTAGTATACTCACAGGTATAGTGAGGTCATATTAGTATACTCACAGGCATGGTGAAGTGAGGTTATATTAGTATACTCACAGGCATGGTGAAGGTCTCCAGAAAGCTATGGTTAGGACACGTCTTTTTCACTAGGATGTCCAACGCACCCACCAGTCCACAGCACCGCAGCTATAAGACAAGAGACAGAGAGAGAGACAGAGAGATAAAGAGAGAGATAGACAGAGAGAGAGAGAAAGAGAGATAGAAAGAGAGAGAGAAAGAGAGAGAGAGAAAGAGAGAGAAAAAGAGAGAGAGAGTGAGTGAGTGAGTGAGTGAGTGAGTGAGTGCGTGCGTGCGTGAGTGAGTGAGTGAGTGAGTGAGTGAGTGCGTGCGAGTGTGTGTGTGTGTGAGTGAGTGAGTGCGTGCGTGAGAGTGCGTGCGTGAGTGCGTGCGAGTGCGTGCGTGAGTGCGTGCGAGTGCGTGTGAGTGCGTGCGTGGGTGTGTGTGTGCGAGTGTGTGTGTGCGTGCGTGCGAGCGAGCGCGTGAGTGAGTGAGTGCGTGCGTGAGTGAGTGCGTTCACCGTATTGTGGAAGATGGTCAGCGTGACGGCCATCGCCGGGTCTCCTTTGTCCACATAGTGAGCGTAGACCGACGCGTAGAACATGGCCAGACGCCCGCTGACCTGCACGGAGGAACACACAGTCCAGTTAAACACACAGTCCAGTTAAACACACAGTCCAGTTAAACACACAAGTGTCCTTCACAGTCACATCAGCCGTTTGTGTGTACCTTGTCAAATTTGTAAAGTATGGCGCAAATTAATTCTTTAATGTGTTTTAATATGTTTATCAGTATACTGCACTGTAACTTTTATTCCTGTATTCTATTTGTCCTGCTTTTTGTTTTAAATGTCTATAATGACTTGCTTTTTGTTTTAATGCTTTTAATTAGGGCCCGAGCACTGGCGGTGCGAGGCCCTATTGAAACTCGAAGGATTATTATTATTCTTCTCCTTCTCCTTCTCCTTCTCCTTCTCCTTCTTTACTCCAAACAAATGCCTTTTAGGCGGCCTGAACATCGATGAAAACGGATGAAACTTTGCAGATACGTCAGTCCCGGTGAAAAATTTGATAATTCATGGGTGACGGAAATGGGCGTGGCAAAACGGCTCAAGAGCGCCCCCTGGAAAATTTAAAATGGCGAGCCCCACCTTTCAGTTTGATGTAGGCGAACGAAATTCGGAGGGCATATGTAGTTCATCGAGACGCACTAAAATGTCTCTTGGAGCTATACCCAACATGCAACAGGAAGGCCGCCATTTTGCTTTTAATGTGCCATTTTGTCCTTGTTTTGACCATTTCCATGCCTCGTACTTCGACGAACTCCTCCTACAGATTTCATCCGATCAACTTCATATCGGGTCAGCTTCATCTTAAGACCTTTGTGATCAAAAGTTATCAAAAAAATTGAGTTTTCACCAAACACCCTTGCCGTGGCGCCCTGCCAAAGTTTGACATTTCGCCATAAAACACGAAGTCCTCATAACTCCTCCATACATTATCCAATTTGTCCAATATATCTCACGCTTCATGACGGTTCTGTCCTGAACACATCTATGTGTCAGTATTGCGTCATACTTATAGCGCCACCTATTGGTGAAACAGGAAGTCCTCATAACTCCTCCATACATTATCCGATTTGTCCGATATGTCTCACGCTTCATGACAGTTCTGTCATGAACACATCTATGTGTCAGTATTGCGTCATACTTATAGCGCCACCTATTGGTTTAAAAGGAAGTCCTCATAACTCCTCCATACATTATCCGATTTGTCCGATATAGCTCACGCTTCATGACGGTTCTGTCCTGAACACATCTATGTGTCAGTATTGCGTCATACGTATAGCGCCACCTATTGGTGAAACAGGAAGTCCTCATAACTCCTCCATACATTATCCAATTTGTCCGATATATCTCACGCTTCATGACGATTCTGTCCTGAACACATCTATGTGTCAGTATTGCGTCATACGTATAGCGCCACCTATTGGTGAAACAGGAAGTCCTCATAACTCCTCCATACATTATCCAATTTGTCCGATATATCTCACGCTTCATGACGATTCTGTCCTGAACACATCTATGTGTCAGTATTGCGTCATACGTATAGCGCCACCTATTGGTGAAACAGGAAGTCCTCATAACTCCTCCATACATTATCCAATTTGTCCGATATATCTCACGCTTCATGACGATTCTGTCCTGAACACATCTATGTGTCAGTATTGCGTCATACGTATAGCGCCACCTATTGGTGAAACAGGAAGTCCTCATAACTCCTCCATACATTATCCAATTTGTCCGATATATCTCACGCTTCATGACGATTCTGTCCTGAACACATCTATGTGTCAGTATTGCGTCATACGTATAGCGCCACCTATTGGTGAAACAGGAAGTCCTCATAACTCCTCCATATATTATCCAATTTGTCCGATATATCTCACGCTTCATGACAGTTGTGTCCTGAACACATCTATGTGTCAGTATTGCGTCATACTTATAGCGCCACCTATTGGTGAAACAGGAAGTCCTCATAACTCCTCCATACATTATCCAATTTGTCCGATATATCTCACGCTTCATGACGGTTCTGTCCTGAACACATCTATGTGTCAGTATTGCGTCATACTTATAGCGCCACCTATTGGTGAAACAGGAAGTCCTCATAACTCCTCCATACATTATCCAATTTGTCCGATATATCTCACGCTTCATGATGGTTCTGTCCTGAACACATCTATGTGTCAGTATTGCGTCATACTTATAGCGCCACCTATTGGTGAAACAGGAAGTCCTCATAACTCCTGCATACATCATACGATTTGCACCCAATTGCTGACGCTTCATGAAGGTCACCTTCTGAACACATCTATGCATCGGTATTGAGTTACACTTACAGCGCCACCTCCTGGTGAAACAGGAAGTACTCATAACTCTTACATACATTATCCGATTTACTCCAAATTGCTCATGCTTGATGAAGGTTGCATCTTGAACACATCTGTAGGTCAGTATTGCGTCAGACCTACAGCGCCACCTACTGCTTACAGGAAGTCCTCATAACTCCTACATACTTTGTCCGATTTACACAACATTTCTCACGCTTCATCAAGGTACTGTCCTGAACACATCTATGCGTCGGTATTGAGTCACGCTTAGAGCGCCACCTACTGGTGACAGGAAGTTTCTGTCAGTACTGGACACCGAAATAGCACACCCTTTAACGGCGCCACACCCCGACCCGCGTGGGGTGCGAGGGCCCGCTCACTGCTGCTCGCAGCACTAGTTTGTCCTGCCTTTTGTTTTAAATGTCTATAATGTCTTGCTTTTTGTTTTAATGCTTTTAATTTGTCCTGCCTTTTGTTTTAAATGTCTATAATGTCTTGCTTTTTGTTTTAATGCTTTTAATGTCTCATGTAAAGCACCTTGAATTGCCCTGTGGCTGAAATGTGCTATATAAATAAACTTGCCTTGCCTTGAATGCATTTTTAAACTGGACTACACTTAATTTAAATTTCCTCAACTTAACGCACACTTACTCCAAATGATTTATATTTTTAGTTGAAGGACAATCGCAGCTACATTTGCCATCAATAGTTTGGTCACTACCATTCAGCTTAAAAATAGATCTACAAACACAAAATCTAAATAGCTCCAAAAAAAAATGTTTAGTCACAACAGTTCCCAAATTTAGCAGGCTAATTAGCAGCCAATCAGAATATTCATTACCCAGACCACACCCCTACCACACCCCATGATCTGTCACAATGGGCCATCATCTTGGACAAAGGACAGTAACAGCCTGTCACCTGTCTGCCTGTGACTCACACACCCAGAGCCATGCAGAAGACATGAATAAAATGTTTTATTTATCTAAAAATTCAAACATATAACCACTGTTGTCCATCAAGTGAATGTATTTGGTACACTAACAGTTAACATGTCTTGTTGTAGGCTATTTGCACGGGCACCAGGATATATGGAAGCACAAACACGCAGCACTTTGTCAGAGAAGCACGCTGAAAAGAAGGGGGTCACCAGAGGTACACACCCAGCGAAATGGCCTGAAGCCCAATGAGAAAATGTCTCGTGCGGTTTCTAGATTTTCAACTGTCTAGAGGCAAATGTTATTATTCTGCTGCTCGTTCAACTTTACCTTCAACCAAATCACAAAACTCATAACTCACCCCATAATGTGCTGGACATGGGGTAGCGGAATTCTGTAGCTCCACCACCGACCTTCTCTACCTCCGCTCCTGTGGAAAGAAAAAGTAAAAACAAGCCTCTTTATCAAACTGACATGGACTGAATGACACTAGTGATGTCTCCACTGAGTGTGTGTGTGTGTGTAATAATAATGATAATAAATAAAAACAAGCAGCTTATCAAAATCAAAGCAAATAGGTCTATTTTGGAGACAGAAACATCCAATCTCCAAGCCAAGGTATACAAGCCTATTGTTAAGGATTTTTATCCTTGGTTTAGTTAGATTGTCAAAGAACACGCTGAGTGGTCGATCAAGCTGGTTTTAAACAAAGGCAATAGTTTATTCTATGTTACGATTCTGCAGAGTCGGACAAGAGCACAGGAAGTGAATCCGGGCTCGTGTGAGTTCACGTGAGGACGGGGTCGTTAGGTTATACAGTGAAAAAGGAAGTGACATAGTTTCAGGGGGAAGAGGACAGGGAAGTGATGTCACACAGGGAGGAATTTGTAGTTCTAACAGACTGATCAATGAGGACGAACTACAAAGTTTAGAACAACAGTCAAGGGGGAAAACAGAACACTTTGTTGAGACTTGAAATTCATTCACACTATAACTTCTCAAAACCCCTAAACAAGTGGAGACTGTCCTAGTAGTCCTACCTCACATCACCAGCAAGCGTCGGAGCAGTCCACTAGTCTCTGCGACTCTGTCTATGATTCCATCGTTGTCTAAAGTCATCAGGATCTCTTTCTCTGTGCACATTAGCATGAATGCCTCAAGACGCTCCTGTGTCAGGGTGCTCCTCAGTCTGTTCTTTACAAACTTGAGTGTGGAGAAGGTCCTCTCACAGGCCACTTGACTGAAAGAGAGTGTCAGCAGGAACTTGTAGGCCAATCCAATTACATGATAGGCATCAGTCAGTAGGTTGTATTTGGAGAGGATATGATAAACGCAAACTGCACAGTTTTTACAGGAGGTGCAGCTGGTGTCAGTCATCTCCATGTCTTCTCCAACCTCTGTCTCTTCTGCAGTCCGGACAGTGTATGACTCCAAATGGGGCATCTTAAGTCTCTCCCACTGGTTGGCCAGACTGCAGAGCTCAGCCTTGAGCCTTTCAGGTGTGGCTCTGTCATCAAACTTAAGGAGGCATTTACTGAGTTGTCCGAGACATTCAGATGGAAGCTCCCTATCTCTCAGTGTACCAAAGTTCCTTGGGTCGAGGCACGCAAAATCATCATAAAGCGCTCCATTTGCTGAATAGCGGGTCTGAATGCTCTGGGTCACTGTGTCCAAAATGACATTGTGTACCTTGACCCTGTATCGATCCTCTGCACTCAACGACTGCTTTTCCTCAGCTACCTCGCCTGGCATGGTCTTCTTCTTTCTGATTTTTATTTCAGGTAGAGCCGCCTGAACCACCTCTTCGGATCCGTTCTCCTCCAGCTCATTGTTAGCCCACTGAACAAAGACATTAGCAGCTTTCGTGACAGCATCCATGTCCCTAGTGCATTTGTTTAGGCTGTCTTGGGCACCCATTACTAGCCGATGAGCTGTGATTAAGTCCATGCCACTAGTCTGGAGGTATCTGGAGAGTGGTGAGGTGATCTCAAAGACCCGCAAGAATATCTGTGCTGTCAGCACTGTCTCATGCTTCAGTAGGGACTCCATGTACCCCTTAGCTCTTGCTCTGACATCTGCTTTCATTGCCCTATCTTCCTGTATCCTTTTGAGTGTTATGATTAAATCAACAAACAAGGCATTGTCTGGGTTACCAAAACAGCCAAATATCTTGCTTAGAGCCTGGTCCTTTGCCCACCACCTAGTCTCCCCGATTGGAGACCGCCGCCTGTGACGCTTGTCATCACTCACTTTCTCCCACAGATTCATACGCTTGTAAGAGTCCTTGATAAATACAGCAACATCATTCACGATGGAGAAAAGGGAGGCACTTTCTATCAGAACACCTGTGGTGTCTCCCAGAACGAGATTAAGCACATGTGCATAGCACCAGATGTGCACTTGGTCAGGTGACTCTGATGACAGCAAAGTGGAAAACCCCTTGTATTGGCCTTGCATGTTTGCGGCTCCATCTGTTGAGTTGCCAACACAATTCCGAATATCAATGTCCACCTCTGCCAGAGTTTTTTTAAGTAGGCTCACAAAATACTCTCCGGTTGAGTACTCACATTCCACCACACCTATGAGCTTCTCATGGACCACATCAGTTACATATCTGAGGATAACAGCACACTGGTCTGTGGAGGTAATGTCCTGTGTGGTGTCGATCTGCACAGAAAACATTCCTGCCTCCCTTACTTCCCTAGAAATGCTTTCTTTGACTAAGTGGCTGATTACGTCAATTACCTTGTTGATAGATGTATTAGAGAGCAGTGTAACAAAGGATCCTCTGCCTTTAGCCCCAGTCTCGTGTAGGCTTTTGCTTTTTTGTACACATTCATTGACGTGTTCTTGCAGAGAGACATCAAATTTGCTCAGCAGGATGATCATCTCCAAGAAGTTTCCATGATCAACAGCAATGTTCTCCCAGGTGTATGCAGCTTCATATTTAGTGCCTCTATAGCTAAGTCCACACTTTCCGATGACTTTTATCACTTCTATGACACGGTCCATGACTTGCCGTTTCTTCCTGACCTGGTCACGGTGAAGAGAGAGTGGTTTTCCACCGAGTAGGCTTGCTATGTCTGCTTGGCTGGCCTTCATAAAATACGCCTCTGCACTCTCTCTGTGGACTTGGTTTCTTTCATGCTCTTCTAATCTTTGGTGTACATGCTTCCAGGCTGTCATCCCCCCCTTAATGAAAGCGTTGTCACTTGCAGATGGCTTTGCATATGCCAAACATACTGTGCAGTACAGTGAGTTTTCTTTCTTACAGTATGTGAGCCACTTTCTCTTAATACCGTCTTTGGTTTGATAGATACTCATGCCTTTTCTGGGGGGTTGTTGAGGGTGGTGAGAAAAAAATAGACCGAAATCTTTGGGGGCCGGGCGTGCATAAAAATCAAAGCCTTCATCTGTGACTGTGAGTATCCCTGGCTCAGCTTCCCCTGTGCTGGACCCTGCCTCTGCCTGTGCTGACTGCACTGCTACATCTGCATGAGAAGAACATCAGTAATCAATAAGATTACCAGTAACTCATTTTATCATTGGAAAGGAACAGAGATATATAATTCAGCAGGCCATTAAAATAAAGGCACTAGTGGATAGGCTCCTAATGTCTGTATGAACTTGGAGCATAAACATATGACTCCATCCAATTATAGATTATATGCATAATACGATTGCCTACCCAGCACTGCACCTACCTGTACCTGTCAGTTTTTTTGCTGGTTCCTGCTCCATTCTCCTCCTCACCATCACCACCATGACTGGGGTCATCCTGTCCCTCAGCATCACGCCCGCTGCTGACACTGGCCTTGACTAATAATAATAATAAACTTGATTTATATAGCAGTACATCAGTTTGCAAAGTATTAAAACACAAAGACAACATTACAGTAAATCAACATAAGAACAAGGACATAATTAAATCAACATGAGAAAAGCCAAATAGATTTGACATCAAAACATTAGATTCAAGACAACCAAAACAATAAGAAAATACAGGCTGAGGGCAGGGTCTCTGCAGATAAATACTGCCAAGTCGTGGGTCATAAATGAAGATTTTGAGGGATTATAGTTTATGAGTCTATAGCCTACATTGTTTTTATACAATGCTGCATATTCTGCCTTTAACTAGGGTGCGTTCGTAAATCCAATCTAACGCTCTACAAAGATTCAAAATAATGAATCCGAACCCAACCGGGACATGTTAAACCCACCGCGCCCAGTGAGCGGTGGTTCGGCGGTGGGTCACCGGTGGGTTAGCGGTGGGTTAGCGGTTACTTTAACAACATGTTGCTGTCGATTCTGGTTCGGATTAACGCTGGTCCAGTTTGTGGCGCTCGGAGTGTCTATTTACCAACGCACCCTGGGCCTGGTAGCTAAACTAGCTAGCTCTCTTCTTTCTAGCCTACTATGCCCACAAGATTGAACCATGCATTGCTCCCCTGTCGTGTCATCATGGCTGGGTCCCGCAGCCGCGACTCCTGCCTCATCAGTGCCCTCAGGCTCAGCCACAGCAACCTTGGCGCCTCCACGGAAAAGGGCCGTCAGTTTGGCGCATTTAGCTGCATCTTGCAGTAACTTCTTTCGTTTTGTATCTCTTATTTTTTTGTGCGCCACCCATTTCTTTGTCGTCTCTCTTTCTTTTCGCCATTTTGGCTAAAAACTTAAGTTCACTGATGGAAAAAATGACTGAGCCAATCAGGTTTCAACCAAAACGAGGATCGGTCCAAATTGGGAGGGGCCGCTTGTATCCCCCCTCAATATTGAAAGTATTACATTTGCCCAGGCCCTGTCTGACAGGCCGCGTTTTGCTCTGTGCTCTGTGTCTGCGAGGGCCAGGCTGGCCGGCCCATTATACCAATACTAACACGAGAAATTGATAAATAACAACTTTATCAGAGATAGTCTTTTTTTTCTTCTTCCTCCCAAAGCAGGTCATACGGCCGTGTCTATGTATGTGTGTGTGTGTGTGTGTGTATGTATGTGTGTTTGTTTGTGCGTGCGCGTGTGCATCCATGTGTGAGATGTGTGTGTTTATGTGTAAAATGTGTGGTATGATGCATTTTGATTGTACAAGTGTACTGAAATCATCAAAAGTCATTTTATTTTATTGTATCTCAAAAGGGCCCAGGGGGACAGTGTGACAGCCCGGTGCATGCATGCATGCGAGCCATTGGGACTGCATGCGAAGATGCATGCGAGCTATTGGGACTGTCCAGGACAAGATGATCCAGGTTCTGACTCCTATGATCCGGGGGGCTGTGGACAAGACATGGTGTCTGAGATGAGTTCATTTCACACAGCCCCATCTGTCACCAGTTCATTTGACACAGCCCCGTCTGTCACCGGTTCATTTGTCACAGCCCCGTCTGTCACTGGTTCATTTGACAAGGCCTCGTCTGTCACCGGCTCATTTGAAACAGCCCCATCTGTCACCGGTTCATTTGACACGGCCCCGTCCTCCTCCAAGTTCTCTCTGCGTCGGAGGCTCTTTCGCAAGAAGTGGGAGGGAGTCTATCAAGGGGCGGCCATTTCCACCTCCGACTCTCTGATGAAGAGGGCACCTGACAAAGCCCCATCTGACCCAGTCCCTTCTGTCACAGTTCCATCTGTCAGTCCAACACTCTCCATGACCAGGACCAGTAGAGGACACAGCCCCGCTAGCGCCTTATCCACCCCCATGGCGTCTAGTGGTGTGCTGGTAAAGGACCAATCTGAGCTAAACGTTCCACGATCACCCGAGCCCCACTGGAGACGAGATCTGGAGCTCTCTCGGCGTCAGAGGCTCATTTGTAAGGAGTGGGAAGAAGTCTGTGAAGGAGCGACCACTTCTACCTCGGACTCTCTTATGAAGAGGGTACCTGATACAGCCCTGTCTGTAACAGGTCCATCTGTCAGTCCACCACTCTCCATGACTAGGACCAGTAGAGGACACAGCCCCGCTAGCCACCTATCCACGAACAAGGTGTGTAGTGGTGTGCTGGTAAAGGACCAATCTAACCCGGACGTTCCACGATCACCCGAGCCCCACTGGAGACGAGATCTGGAGCTCTCTCTGCGTCAGAGACTCTTTCGCAAGAAGTGGGAGGGAGTCTTTCAAGGGGCGGCCATTTCCACCTCGGACTCTATGGTTAAGAGGGCTCCTGACACAGCTCCATCTGACACAGCGCCATCTGTCAGTCCACCACTTTCCATGACCAGGACCAGTAGAGGAGAGATCCCCACTAGCTACTTATCCACCCCCATGGCATCTAGTGGGGTGGCGCTAAAGGGACAATCTGAGCCGGACACTCCACGATCACCCGAGCCCCACTGGAGACGAGATCTGGCGCTCTCTCGGCGTCGGAGGCTCATTTGTAAGGAGTGGGAAGAAGTCTGTGAAGGAGCGACCACTTCTACTTCGGACTCTCTGATGAAGAGGACACCTGACACAGCCCCGTCTGTCACAGGTCCATCGGACCCAGTCCCTTCTATCACAGCTCCATCTGTTAGACCACCATTCGCGATCACCACCCCCATGGTGTCTAGTGGGGTGCTGGTAAAGGGACAATCTGACGCGGACGTTTCACGATCACCCAAGCCCCACTGGAGGCCATGTCCGGATCTGACTCTCCGTCGGAGGCGCATCCGTGGGCTGTGGAGACGAGCCATCCTGATGGTCCGCATCATTGGGATGCTGCTGCCGGACAGGCTGAAGGAGGTGGCTCGCAGTGAAGAGTCCCGTCAGCACATGTCACCTGATTGTGTCCAAGACCCGCTTGTCAGAGCGAGTTGCCCCTTTGTTCAAGCGTTCAAAAGAAAGCTTGCAGTCTTTGAACGTGGGCTACCGGCTCTGAACCAGGAAAAATCCAAGGTCACATCCTGCTAACAGCCTGGCCGGAAACAAGACGTTCAAGACACAATACATAACAAATAACCCCACGATGACAGATAATTTCCCACGGCACACCTGACGATCTCTCACGGCACACTAGTGTGCCGCGGCACACTGGTTGAAAATCACTGATCTAGACCATCACCATCTACCCCATGGGCCTCAACATTTGGTTTGTTCAGTTTGGGGTTACTTGTTATGTCTTGTGCTTGTACTGATGTCATTCATGAATAAAGTCTCTGAACATTCTCTGCCTGTGTTTGGGTCCTATCTCCACTGTATCCCACGACTGTGCTCAGTGAGCTGCCTGGACTTCCTGTCACACACACATACACACAGACATACACCAGCCCACTTCCGGCTTTAGGCCTGGGCCATAGCAAACACACACCAGTATTTGCCATGTCTCTCCTATGTCGTTTTTAGCTTCTCTTACTCTGAAAATGTAATTTATTGCTTTATAAATGTTCTTAGCTGGTAGACAAACATACTCCAGGAGCTTGCTCCATCAAAGCTTTATCTGTATAGCACATTTCATACCCAGAGGCAACACAATGCGCTTTACAGAGAACAAGGGAGGTGGGCATACGACCCACCTCTACATATTCCATAGGGAAGCAAAAAAACAGTAATCACCCGGTGGCCAGATAAGTGAGCGGTAAAAATTCTTCCCTGACCCCTCTCAACGAGGCGATCGACTCCCCCAAATGGTTCTATGTTGCTCCATATCTGAATGTCTGTGTGTCATGTGACATTACTGTTAATGACGTACTGTATTTGTGAAACTGTATAAATGTACATAACCTTTAAAGTTGTCTCATGTTTCTTTCATGCGTTATGTTGCCCAGATATGGATAAAAGACGGTTAGCTCTCTCATACTTGGGCCTCAAACTCAGAGATAAATCTAATGCACCTCAAGTCAAATGTACAGTGTGTGTACTTGACCTAGGTTCTCAGTATGTGACTCACAATTCTCACCACTAGAGGGCGTCACACTCCAATTAATTCACCCATTCCCCCATCTTTCTCATTCCTGCTGTGCTGCGCCCAGGAAGAGACGGGAGTGGATGGAAGTATACCAGCCGTGCATGTTTTGAGCATGGATTGAGAAAACTAGGCTTTAGGCACAAACTTCTATAGTTGATCAGATGGTTGGGAACAGGCCACAATTAAAGACTGTTTTCAAAGCAGTCAGCTTGTCACAGAGGTGCCAGGTGGTGTAGACTGAAGGAGGACTGCCAGGCTGGAGAGGAGGGCTGTCAGGTGGTGTAGACTGGTGAGGAGGGCTGCCAGGTGGTGTAGGCTGGAGAGGAGGGCTTGGTTTGGCTACACCCTTCCATCCTGCCAGGCCAAACTGCCCTCTGTGGAGCTCTCGTCTTCAACTCAAAGCTCATTGAAGAGCCGGGGTTCCAACCAACACCCTCTCAGATAATACATCTCAGTCCTAATCTATAAACAACTATTGTATGGTATAGTGATGCATCTCATCAGGTGGTCTCTGGACAGTGTGTTGTGTTCTTCAGGTGTACTTCCTGTGCTCTCCCGCCGAGAGGGACTGCATCACTGCTACATCACACACCTGACCTCTGACCTTCTCATCCTGGGACTGCATCGCTGCTACATCACACACCTGACCTCTGACCTTCTCATCCTGGGACTGCATCGCTGCTACATCACACACCTGACCTCTGACCTTCTCATCCTGGGACTGCATCACTGCTACATCACACACCTGACCTCTGACCTTCTCATCCTGGGACTGCATCGCTGCTACATCACACACCTGACCTCTGACCTTCTCATCCTGGGACTGCATCACTGCTACATCACACACCTGACCTCTGACCTTCTCATCCTGGGACTGCATGGTGTACACATCGTCTTTTTGTTACTCGGTTAATCAATGTACATATAATACTCCATCTGCCTTGCCTTTTTTTCTATACATGAGCACAATAAAAAAATAAATATTACAAATAAAGTATATCCACAACATTGGTCTGTGATGTTTATCCTCAAGCACTCATTCAATCACAGAGAGACAGGAGCCGGCGTTAAAGAAAAGAAGCACTTAAGAATGTTTATTTTTTCAACAACTGGCCAAGATACTCAGTAGAACAACATTAGAATACAGCCATTTGTAACAGGACGGAAATACTTGGATTACAGTGTAACAAACGTACAAACAAGCGTTTGGAAAAATCTCTACCGGCTATTTTTGTCAGATGACACAAACTGGCGAGTCTCTCGGCATCATTTGGTCACTAGAAAAGCAGCTGTCTGCACTCGAGGTCCTCGGGATCAACTGCTTGTGCAGCCAAAGCCTTGATTATTACCACAGGCTGCCGGCCTGTCGCTTCACTCAACAGCCATTCTGGGGAGCAGGAAGGGGATTCTCTCAGTGTAACGACACCCTGGCCCGTCTCAGTAGACACATGGCCGGGCCCTTCTTATAAACGGACTCCCGGAAGGCCGAAATAAATGCATTTTTATTTGCATAATACAACTAGGTTCACTTCTTTATGTGGCCATCAGAAGCTGTTATGACAACGTCATAGTGAAGCTAGCATGCTAGGCTATACAATACAAAAATAAATGATTGAAGGTAAAATGCACAAAGCCAGCCAATTTACTGACCCCTGTGGAATGGATTCATAGAAACACGATGCCCTTCTGGTACGAACATGGAATACAGTCCTGAGACTATTCTGGTTCACACCAGCTGACCATGCAAATCACACTCAACTACTTAACAGTAAACATCCCTTGTGGGTCCACACTTCCTGTGTGAAGCAGCAGTGAAAGCAGCAGGAGAAGAAGAAACGCGGGCGGGGGACCTCCATTCAAGTTTGCATTAAACGTTGCCAGTGGCTGCACTGGTTGGTCCTCCTCCACACCCCTCAGCAGATGGGCTGGCTGTAGTGGACCGGCACCCCTCGCTCGCTCCTCTTAATCTCCTTCATGAGGACGGCGGCGCACGCCGACGCTGTGACCTGCGGGAGGGGGAGGGGGAGGAGGGGGGGCAAGGTCGGGGGGTTAAGCAGAGTGGGAGGGGACCAGGAGGTGCGGGAACTTTGACCCTGAACACTTTCAGGACTAGGAGGAGACAGAGAGAGGGTTAAGTAATGGAGATTCTCTGGAGTGAAGGTCATGGTGTAAAGGTCATGGTGTGAAGGTCATGGTGTAAAGGTCATGGTGTGAAGGTCATGGTGTAAAGGTCATGGTGTGAAGGTCATGGTGTGAAGGTCATGGTGTGAAGGTCATGGTGTGAAGGTCATGGTGGTGCAGGAGAGTGTGAGTAGTTGCTCAGCCTACTACAGTCTGAAACCCTCACCCAAGCCCTAACCCTATAACCCTAACCCTATAACCCTAACCCTAACCCTAACCCTATAACCCTAACCCTAACCCTATAACCCTAACCCTATAACCCTAACCCTAACCCTATAACCCTAACCCTCACCCTAACCCTAACCCAGCGGATTGAGCTGAACACAGAGGATTGAGCTGAACACAGAGGATTGAGCTGAACACAGAGGATTGAGCTGAACACAGAGGATGGAGCTGAACACAGAGGATTGAGCTGAACACAGAGGATGGAGCTGAACACAGAGGATTGAGCTGAACACAGAGGTTTGAGCTGAACACAGAGGCAAACAAAGCCGGTAGTGTGCGATATGGGAAATCAGACCTGGGTATTGTATTATTTACAAATACTACTGAAATGCCCCTAGACTAATGAAACTGCCCCTAGACTGATGAAACTGCCCCTAGACTAATGAAACTGCCCCTAGACTAATGAAACTGCCCCCAGGTCTGCAGACAGAGGGGTTAGATGCAAGCGGAGGCAGTGGTCATGGAGACGGTCAGAGGGGTGAAGACCACGGGGTCCTGGTAAGGGTCGGGCTGGGGGGGGGAGAAGGGGGCGGGGGGGGAGAAGGGGGTGGCGGGGGGGGAGAAGGGGGTGGCGGGGGGGGAGAGTAGCACGTAGGTGGCGGAGGAGGAGGAGGAGGAGTGGGAGCGCCAGATCTCCTTCCTGAGGATTGAGCTCAACACGATGGCTGCGACCTGGGGGGGAGGGAGAGAGACGGAGGGTCATGGAGGAGGAGAGGAGGGATGGGGGGGAGGGAGAGAGACGGAGGGTCATGGAGGAGGAGAGGAGGGATGGGGGGAGGAGGGAGAGAGACGGAGGGTCATGGAGGAGGAGAGGAGGGATGGGGGGGGAGGGAGAGAGACGGAGGGTCATGGAGGAGGAGAGGAGGGATGGGAGGAGGAGGGAGAGAGACGGAGGGTCATGGAGGAGGAGAGGAGGGATGGGAGGAGGGAGAGAGACGGAGGGTCATGGAGGAGGAGAGGAGGGATGGGGGGGGGAGGGAGAGAGACGGAGGGTCATGGAGGAGGAGAGGAGGGATGGGGGGGAGGAGAGAGACGGAGGGTCATGGAGGAGGAGAGGAGGGATGGGAGGAGGGAGAGAGACGGAGGGTCATGGAGGAGGAGAGGAGGGATGGGGGGGAGGGAGAGAGACGGAGGGTCATGGAGGAGGAGAGGAGGGATGGGAGGAGGGAGAGAGACGGAGGGTCATGGAGGAGGAGAGGAGGGATGGGGGGGAGGGAGAGAGACGGAGGGTCATGGAGGAGGAGAGGAGGGATGGGGGGGAGAGAGACGGAGGGTCATGGAGGAGGAGAGGAGGGATGGGGGGAGGAGGGAGAGAGACGGAGGGTCATGGAAGAGGAGAGGAGGGGTGGGGGGGGAGGGAGAGAGACGGAGGGTCATGGAGGAGGACAGGAGGGGTGGGGGGAGGAGGAAGAGGAGGAGGTGACAGACAGAGAGAGCAAGGGGGAGGAGGAAGAGGAGGTGACAGACAGAGAGAGCAAGGAGAGATTGATTGATGGAGAGAGGACAAACGGATAGGAGATGGAGGTGATGGACAGAGAGAGCGAGAGGAGAGAGATGGAGGGAGGGAGAACAGAACGGAGGAGGAGGAGACGGACAGAAAGAGCAAGGAGAGAGAGAGAGATGGAGGGAGAGAGAGATGGAGAGAGAGAGATGGAGAGAGAGAGAGATGGAGGGGGAAAGAGGCAAGGAGGGAGACAGAAAGGGAGCGAGGGAAGAAAGTCATTAGATGAGGAGGTGAGATGTAAGCGACACACAGGTAGGTAGGGGTCATCACACACAGGTAGGTAGGGGTCACAGGTCATCACACACAGGTAGGTAGGGGTCACAGGTCATCACACACAGGTAGGTAGGGGTCACAGGTCATCACACACAGGTAGGTAGGGGTCACAGGTCATCACACACAGGTAGGTAGGGGTCATCACACACAGGTAGGTAGGGGTCACAGGTCATCACACACAGGTAGGTAGGGGTCATCACACACAGGTAGGTAGGGGTCATCACACACAGGTAGGTAGGGGTCACAGGTCATCACACACAGGTAGGTAGGGGTCATCACACACAGGTAGGTAGGGGTCATCACACACAGGTAGGTAGGGGTCACAGGTCATCACACACAGGTAGGTAGGGGTCATCACACACAGGTAGGTAGGGGTCATCACACACAGGTAGGTAGGGGTCACAGGTCAGCACACACAGGTAGGTAGGGGTCAGCACACAGCAGAGGAGAGGAGAAGGGGGAACAAAGAGATGTTAACAATCTTGAGGTTTGGAGTTGATGTCTCGCGTCCGGGCGTCTGTAGCTCAGGAGGTAGAGCGGGTCACCCGGTGATCGTAGGGTCGGCGGTTCGAATCCCGGCTCCTCCTGACCACATGTCGAAGTGCCCTTTTGAACCCCAAATTGCTCCCAGTGAGCAGGCTGGCATCTTGCATCTTGCAGCTGCCGCCATTGATGTGTGTGTGAGTGGGTGAATGAGAGGCCTTCGCTGTAAAGCGCTTTGGGTAAAAGTGCCGTCCATTTAGCATTTCCATCTGCTCTGCTCCTCACTGGTTCTTTACACCATTTACCGTTATTTAACCACCTGGTGCCTTCCAAACTGACTTTCCCTCTCTTTCTCTCTCTCCCTCTCTCTCTCTCCCTCTATCTCTCTCTCTCCCTCCCTCTATCTCTCTTTCCCTCTCTTCCTCCCTCTCTCTCTCCCTCTCTCTCTCCCTCCCTCTGTCTCTCTCTTTCCCTCCCTCTATCTCTCTCTCCCTTTCTCTCCCTCCCTCTATCCATCTCTCTCTCTCCCTCTCTCTCCCTCCCTCCATCTATCTCTCTCTCTCCCTCTCTCTCCCTCCCTCCATCTCTCCCTCCCTCTCTCTATCTCTCTCTCTCCCTCTCTCCTCCATCTGCTCCATAGTGAACAGGTCAGTAGTTCATAGTGAACAGGTCAGTAGTTCATAGTGAACAGGTCAGTAGTTCTCAGAGCTGTGTGTTGTACCGTGGCTCTAACAGACAGTGTGGAGTGGTTTATAGTGTGCAGTATGGTGCTGGGTGTTCGGTTGCCACCAGGGGGCAGTAAAGTACAGCAGTGTCACCGGTGGAATGGGTCCTCTGTGATTGACCCAAGGAAGCTAGGAGCCGTGGGCAGGCTCAAGGAAGCTAGGAGCTAGGAGCAGTGGGCAGGCTCAAGGAAGCTAGGAGCCGTGGGCGGGCTCAAGGAAGCTAGGAGCAGTGGGCGGGCTCAAGGAAGCTAGGAGCAGTGGGCAGGGTCAAGGAAGCTAGGAGCCGTGGGCAGGCTCAAGGAAGCTAGGAGCAGTGGGCAGGCTCAAGGAAGCTAGGAGCCGTGGGCACGCTCAAGGAAGCTAGGAGCAGTGGGGGGGCTCAAGGAAGCTAGGAGCCGTGGGCAGGCTCAAGGAAGCTAGGAGCAGTGGGCACGCTTAAGGAAGCTAGGAGCAGTGGGCAGGCTCAAGGAAGCTAGGAGCAGTGGGCAGGCTCAAGGAAGCTAGGAGAAGTGGGCAGGCTCAAGGAAGCTAGGAGAAGTGGGCACGCTCAAGGACACTCCGACATGCTGCTGGGAGCTGCCATCGAACCGGGAACCTTCCACTCAGCAGACGGCTGCTCTACCTCCTGAGCTACTGTGTGTTTGTGTGTGCGCGTGTGTGTGTTCTATTGTGCTACTACACTAGTATAGTGCGTAGTGTATAGTATGGAAGTGCGTAGTGTATAGTATGGAAGTGGGCCCACCAGCAGGGCAGCCGTGCCCAGGAACAGACCCATCACCAGGGGGGCTTTCTCCTGGAACAGGTTCATGATGACCGTGGGACAGGCCTAGAGGAGAGGAGAGGAGGAGAGAGGACAGGAGAGGAGAGGACAGGAGAGGACAGGAGAGGACAGGACAGGACAGGACAGGACAGGAGAGGAGAGGAGAGGAGAGGAGAGGAGAGGAGAGGAGAGGAGAGGAGAGGAGAGGAGAGGAGAGGAGAGGAGAGGAGAGGAGAGGAGAGGAGAGGAGAGTATTAGGACAGTTATTCTGTAATCTTCCATGTTGAATTTTAATTGATATAATAATAATTAAGGTGCAGTCTGTTTACTCTGAGAGTTAGAATTGAGAGTTTTTTCATCTATATCTGGTGAACCATTTAGAGAAATAGATATTTAATCACAACTGAAGGCATCTTTGGTCATCCATTTTGTTGTCTTATGTGGTATAGAGAAGACAGACCTACTGTAGTTAAGTGTGACTAATACAGCTACAGTCATTCTGAGTATAAATCCTTGAGAGTAGTTGGCTGACAGTTCATATTATTATACTCACAGGTATAGTGAAGTGAGTTTATATTATTGTACTCACAGGTATAGTGAAGAGAGTTTATATTATTATACTCACAGGTATAGTGAAGTGAGTTTATATTATTATACTCACAGGTACAGTGAAGAGAGTTTATATTATTATACTCACAGGTATAGTGAAGAGAGTTTATATTATTATACTCACAGGTATAGTGAAGTGAGTTTATATTATTATACTCACAGGTATAGTGAAGTGAGTTTATATTATTATACTCACAGGTATAGTGAAGTGAGGTCATATTATTATATTATTATACTCACAGGTATAGTGAAGTGAGTTTATATTATTATACTCACAGGTATAGTGAGGTCATATTAGTATACTCACAGGCATGGTGAAGTGAGGTCATATTAGTATACTCACAGGTATAGTGAGGTCATATTAGTATACTCACAGGCATGGTGAAGTGAGGTCATATTAGTATACTCACAGGCATGGTGAAGGTCTCCAGAAAGCTATGGTTAGGACACGTCTTTTTCACTAGGATGTCCAACGCACCCACCAGTCCACAGCACCGCAGCTATAAGACAAGAGACAGAGAGAGAGACAGAGAGATAAAGAGAGAGATAGACAGAGAGAGAGAAAGAGAGATAGAAAGAGAGAGAGAAAGAGAGAGAGAGAAAGAGAGAGAAAAAGAGAGAGAGAGTGAGTGAGTGAGTGAGTGCGTGCGTGCGTGAGTGAGTGAGTGAGTGCGTGCGAGTGTGTGTGTGTGTGAGTGAGTGCGTGCGTGAGAGTGCGTGCGTGAGTGCGTGCGAGTGCGTGCGAGTGCGTGTGAGTGCGTGCGTGGGTGTGTGTGCGTGTGCGAGTGTGTGTGTGCGTGCGTGCGAGCGAGCGAGTGCGTGAGTGAGTGAGTGCGTGCGTGCGTGAGTGAGTGCGTTCACCGTATTGTGGAAGATGGTCAGCGTGACGGCCATCGCCGGGTCTCCTTTGTCCACATAGTGAGCGTAGACCGACGCGTAGAACATGGCCAGACGCCCGCTGACCTGCACGGAGGAACACACAGTCCAGTTAAACACACAGTCCAGTTAAACACACAGTCCAGTTAAACACACAGTCCAGTTAAACACACAACAAGTGTCCTTCACAGTCACATCAGCCGTTTGTGTGTACCTTGTCAAATTTGTAAAGTATGGCGCAAATTAATTCTTTAATGTGTTTTAATATGTTTATCAGTATACTGCACTGTAACTTTTATTCCTGTATTCTATTTGTCCTGCTTTTTGTTTTAAATGTCTATAATGACTTGCTTTTTGTTTTAATGCTTTTAATTTGTCCTGCCTTTTGTTTTAAATGTCTATAATGTCTTGCTTTTTGTTTTAATGCTTTTAATTTGTCCTGCCTTTTGTTTTAAATGTCTATAATGTCTTGCTTTTTGTTTTAATGCTTTTAATGTCTCATGTAAAGCACCTTGAATTGCCCTGTGGCTGAAATGTGCTATATAAATAAACTTGCCTTGCCTTGAATGCATTTTTAAACTGGACTACACTTAATTTAAATTTCCTCAACTTAACGCACACTTACTCCGAATGATTTATATTTTTAGTTGAAGGACAATCGCAGCTACATTTGCCATCAATAGTTTGGTCACTACCATTCAGCTTATAAATAGATCTACAAACACAAAAGTTATAAAGACTATTTTTTTCTGCCCTCACAAATGTTGTTAAAACACCCCCTAAATGATAGTGATGAATTGTTTTGTCAATATGAAAGTTGTTCATCAAAGTCTTGGTTATGCAATGATGTAAAAAATATTTAGAACATCCTAGATCTAAATAGCTCCAAAAAAAAAAGTTTAGTCACAACAGTTCCCAAATTTAGCAGGCTAATTAGCAGCCAATCAGAATATTCATTACCCAGACCACACCCCTACCACACCCCATGATCTGTCACAATGGGCCATCATCTTGGACAAAGGACAGTAACAGCCTGTCACCTGTCTGCCTGTGACTCACACACCCAGAGCCATGCAGAAGACATGAATAAAATGTTTTATTTATCTAAAAATTCAAACACATAACCACTGTTGTCCATCAAGTGAATGTATTTGGTACACTAACAGTTAACATGTCTTGTTGTAGGCTATTTGCACGGGCACCAGGATATATGGAAGCACAAACACGCAGCACTTTGTCAGAGAAGCACGCTGAAAAGAAGGGGGTCACCAGAGGTACACACCCAGCGAAATGGCCTGAAGCCCAATGAGAAAATGTCCCTGTGGAAAAGGCAGAGTGACAGAGGGATCATGGACAATTTGTTGGCCTTGCGGTTTCTAGATTTTCAACTGTCTAGAGGCAAATGTTATTATTCTGCTGCTCGTTCAACTTTACCTTCAACCAAATCACAAAACTCATAACTCACCCCATAATGTGCTGGACATGGGGTAGCGGAATTCTGTAGCTCCACCACCGACCTTCTCTACCTCCGCTCCTGTGGAAAGAAAAAGTAAAAACAAGCCTCTTTATCAAACTGACATGGACTGAATGACACTAGTGATGTCTCCACTGAGTGTGTGTGTGTGTGTAATAATAATGATAATAAATAAAAACAAGCAGCTTATCAAAATCAAAGCAAATAGGTCTATTTTGGAGACAGAAACATCCAATCTCCAAGCCAAGGTATACAAGCCTATTGTTAAGGATTTTTATCCTTGGTTTAGTTAGATTGTCAAAGAACACGCTGAGTGGTCGATCAAGCTGGTTTTAAACAAAGGCAATAGTCTATTCTATGTTACGATTCTGCAGAGTCGGACAAGAGCACAGGAAGTGAATCCGGGCTCGTGTGAGTTCACGTGAGGACGGGGTCGTTAGGTTATACAGTGAAAAAGGAAGTGACATAGTTTCAGGGGGAAGAGGACAGGGAAGTGATGTCACACAGGGAGGAATTTGTAGTTCTAACAGACTGATCAATGAGGACGAACTACAAAGTTTAGAACAACAGTCAAGGGGGAAAACAGAACACTTTGTTGAGACTTGAAATTCATTCACACTATAACTTCTCAAAACCCCTAAACAAGTGGAGACTGTCCTAGTAGTCCTACCTCACATCACCAGCAAGCGTCGGAGCAGTCCACTAGTCTCTGCGACTCTGTCTATGATTCCATCGTTGTCTAAAGTCATCAGGATCTCTTTCTCTGTGCACATTAGCATGAATGCCTCAAGACGCTCCTGTGTCAGGGTGCTCCTCAGTCTGTTCTTTACAAACTTGAGTGTGGAGAAGGTCCTCTCACAGGCCACTTGACTGAAAGAGAGTGTCAGCAGGAACTTGTAGGCCAATCCAATTACATGATAGGCATCAGTCAGTAGGTTGTATTTGGAGAGGATATGATAAACGCAAACTGCACAGTTTTTACAGGAGGTGCAGCTGGTGTCAGTCATCTCCATGTCTTCTCCAACCTCTGTCTCTTCTGCAGTCCGGACAGTGTATGACTCCAAATGGGGCATCTTAAGTCTCTCCCACTGGTTGGCCAGACTGCAGAGCTCAGCCTTGAGCCTTTCAGGTGTGGCTCTGTCATCAAACTTAAGGAGGCATTTACTGAGTTGTCCGAGACATTCAGATGGAAGCTCCCTATCTCTCAGTGTACCAAAGTTCCTTGGGTCGAGGCACGCAAAATCATCATAAAGCGCTCCATTTGCTGAATAGCGGGTCTGAATGCTCTGGGTCACTGTGTCCAAAATGACATTGTGTACCTTGACCCTGTATCGATCCTCTGCACTCAACGACTGCTTTTCCTCAGCTACCTCGCCTGGCATGGTCTTCTTCTTTCTGATTTTTATTTCAGGTAGAGCCGCCTGAACCACCTCTTCGGATCCGTTCTCCTCCAGCTCATTGTTAGCCCACTGAACAAAGACATTAGCAGCTTTCGTGACAGCATCCATGTCCCTAGTGCATTTGTTTAGGCTGTCTTGGGCACCCATTACTAGCCGATGAGCTGTGATTAAGTCCATGCCACTAGTCTGGAGGTATCTGGAGAGTGGTGAGGTGATCTCAAAGACCCGCAAGAATATCTGTGCTGTCAGCACTGTCTCATGCTTCAGTAGGGACTCCATGTACCCCTTAGCTCTTGCTCTGACATCTGCTTTCATTGCCCTATCTTCCTGTATCCTTTTGAGTGTTATGATTAAATCAACAAACAAGGCATTGTCTGGGTTACCAAAACAGCCAAATATCTTGCTTAGAGCCTGGTCCTTTGCCCACCACCTAGTCTCCCCGATTGGAGACCGCCGCCTGTGACGCTTGTCATCACTCACTTTCTCCCACAGATTCATACACTTGTAAGAGTCCTTGATAAATACAGCAACATCATTCACGATGGAGAAAAGGGAGGCACTTTCTATCAGAACACCTGTGGTGTCTCCCAGAACGAGATTAAGCACATGTGCATAGCACCAGATGTGCACTTGGTCAGGTGACTCTGATGACAGCAAAGTGGAAAACCCCTTGTATTGGCCTTGCATGTTTGCGGCTCCATCTGTTGAGTTGCCAACACAATTCCGAATATCAATGTCCACCTCTGCCAGAGTTTTTTTAAGTAGGCTCACAAAATACTCTCCGGTTGAGTACTCACATTCCACCACACCTATGAGCTTCTCATGGACCACATCAGTTACATATCTGAGGATAACAGCACACTGGTCTGTGGAGGTAATGTCCTGTGTGGTGTCGATCTGCACAGAAAACATTCCTGCCTCCCTTACTTCCCTAGAAATGCTTTCTTTGACTAAGTGGCTGATTACGTCAATTACCTTGTTGATAGATGTATTAGAGAGCAGTGTAACAAAGGATCCTCTGCCTTTAGCCCCAGTCTCGTGTAGGCTTTTGCTTTTTTGTACACATTCATTGACGTGTTCTTGCAGAGAGACATCAAATTTGCTCAGCAGGATGATCATCTCCAAGAAGTTTCCATGATCAACAGCAATGTTCTCCCAGGTGTATGCAGCTTCATATTTAGTGCCTCTATAGCTAAGTCCACACTTTCCGATGACTTTTATCACTTCTATGACACGGTCCATGACTTGCCGTTTCTTCCTGACCTGGTCACGGTGAAGAGAGAGTTGTTTTCCACCGAGTAGGCTTGCTATGTCTGCTTGGCTGGCCTTCATAAAATACGCCTCTGCACTCTCTCTGTGGACTTGGTTTCTTTCATGCTCTTCTAATCTTTGGTGTACATGCTTCCAGGCTGTCATCCCCCCCTTAATGAAAGCGTTGTCACTTGCAGATGGCTTTGCATATGCCAAACATACTGTGCAGTTTCTTTCTTACAGTATGTGAGCCACTTTCTCTTAATACCGTCTTTGGTTTGATAGATACTCATGCCTTTTCTGGGGGGTTGTTGAGGGTGGTGAGAAAAAAATAGACCGAAATCTTTGGGGGCCGGGCGTGCATAAAAATCAAAGCCTTCATCTGTGACTGTGAGTATCCCTGGCTCAGCTTCCCCTGTGCTGGACCCTGCCTCTGCCTGTGCTGACTGCACTGCTACATCTGCATGAGAAGAACATCAGTAATCAATAAGATTACCAGTAACTCATTTTATCATTGGAAAGGAACAGAGATATATAATTCAGCAGGCCATTAAAATAAAGGCACTAGTGGATAGGCTCCTAATGTCTGTATGAACTTGGAGCATAAACATATGACTCCATCCAATTATAGATTATATGCATAATACGATTGCCTACCCAGCACTGCACCTACCTGTACCTGTCAGTTTTTTTGCTGGTTCCTGCTCCTGCTCCATTCTCCTCCTCACCATCACCACCATGACTGGGGTCATCCTGTCCCTCAGCATCACGCCCGCTGCTGACACTGGCCTTGACTAATAATAATAATAAACTTGATTTATATAGCAGTACATCAGTTTGCAAAGTATTAAAACACAAAGACAACATTACAGTAAATCAACATAAGAACAAGGACATAATTAAATCAACATGAGAAAAGCCAAATAGATTTGACATCAAAACATTAGATTCAAGACAACCAAAACAATAAGAAAATACAGGCTGAGGGCAGGGTCTCTGCAGATAAATACTGCCAAGTCGTGGGTCATAAATGAAGATTTTGAGGGATTATAGTTTATGAGTCTATAGCCTACATTGTTTTTATACAATGCTGCATATTCTGCCTTTAACTAGGGTGCGTTCGTAAATCCAATCTAACGCTCTACAAAGATTCAAAATAATGAATCCGAACCCAACCGGGACATGTTAAACCCACCGCGCCCAGTGAGCGGTGATTCGGCGGTGGGTCACCGGTGGGTTAGCGGTGGGTTAGCGGTTACTTTAACAACATGTTGCTGTCGATTCTGGTTGGGATTAACGCTGGTCCAGTTTGTGGCGCTCGGAGTGTCTATTTACCAACGCACCCTGGGCCTGGTAGCTAAACTAGCTAGCTCTCTTCTTTCTAGCCTACTATGCCCACAAGATTGAACCATGCATTGCTCCCCTGTCGTGTCATCATGGCTGGGTCCCGCAGCCGCGACTCCTGCCTCATCAGTGCCCTCAGGCTCAGCCACAGCAACCTTGGCGCCTCCACGGAAAAGGGCCGTCAGTTTGGCGCATTTAGCTGCATCTTGCAGTAACTTCTTTCGTTTTGTATCTCTTATTTTTTTGTGCGCCACCCATTTCTTTGTCGTCTCTCTTTCTTTTCGCCATTTTGGCTAAAAACTTAAGTTCACTGATGGAAAAAATGACTGAGCCAATCAGGTTTCAACCAAAACGAGGATCGGTCCAAATTGGGAGGGGCCGCTTGTATCCCCCCTCAATATTGAAAGTATTACATTTGCCCAGGCCCTGTCTGACAGGCCGCGTTTTGCTCTGTGCTCTGTGTCTGCGAGGGCCAGGCTGGCCGGCCCATTATACCAATACTAACACGAGAAATTGATAAATAACAACTTTATCAGAGATAGTCTTTTTTTTCTTCTTCCTCCCAAAGCAGGTCATACGGCCGGCCGCCACCCCCCCCAAAAAAAGATTTTTTGTTATTTTTTTTTCCCCAGCCGGTTCGGCCTGGATGGGTCGGCCGTTCGGGAGTCGTCCCCAACCTCCCGATGGCCACCCCGCCCCTGGTAGTAGTGTTAGTTAATGAAGTTAGCTGCTAGCTTTCTGTTGCACCTGTGCTTCACTATCAGCTGGTATGAGGTTGCTTAGCTATGATAAACATTGCTATTGGGCACATTGTTATTGTAAACAGGTTTCTGTAATAGCAAACATCCTAAATGTGCTCCTAAACTGAGATAAGACAGCAGGTTTCTGTAATGAGGCCCGCATGTGTCAGGATTGTGTTCTCCAAGTCATGTTCCATACTTTTGTGAGTGAAATACACTTCAGAAATCCTTCTTAGTGTAGAACCCTACTAGATAATGCGGTGAAGCGCACTGATGTTTCCAGAAGCCTTTTATTGTTCAGCCGTCCTTATATTGAACACAATGCAACAGGGTGGCCAACAGTTAGTCAACTCATTTCAGAGCAGTCATTAGCACTTTTCAAACGAATTATTGCCCTTAAGACACCTGCAGATATATTCAACAAACTACAACGGATTAGAAATCTACATGCAGTTAATACGCGGAATAGACTGAAGGACAAATTCACCCAACCAAGGATACAGACGGAAATGGGCAGACGGACTTTTATATATAGGATGGTGATCATGTGGAATTCATTGCACTGACCATAGTGCTGTATTTTCCTTCTTTGAACTTCTTTGGAGAACAATTTTACAATATTTTGTTACAATAATTTTAGATGTGTGATTTCGTAAGTAGCTGTGTTTTTGAACTATTGTATTTTACTGTATTATTGTATTCACTATCATGTTTCTTTCTTTTCCTATTTTTTCTTGAATTCTATTTATGAATTGTAGTATTTTCTGCATTATTGTATTGTACTGTATGTTTTAGTTGAGGACTCTTGGAAGACTAGCCGATGGCTAAAAGAGATCCTAATAAACAAACAAACAAACAATGCCTTCCTTGCAGTTTCCTCAAGAAACACCGTAAGAGCTACAGGAGAGATGATGGAAATAAAATGAGCTCAACATACAAACTTAAACAGACCATATCAATTGGTGTATAAGAAAGCTCGCATTACCGTCGCGTTACAGCCATTCATTTCAACTCCATCTAACATCAGGAGTAACATCAGCGCCATTGAGGTAGAAATGCATCAATTGAATTAAATACTTCTTAACAGTTAGATCGAAACAAATCACACAACAAACAATACCTTGTTCCCGTTCCAGCTAGGTGCTTAATGGGTTACAGGTAACAACAATGTTACAGGGAGCAAATACAGAAGGTTAGTTTACCAAAATAAAGGTCTCATAATATGAACAAACCAAAAAACAGCACTAAGAAAAATAAAGGCTTGCAGGAAGTAACTACTTAATAAATAGTCCTCACTAAGGGTTATTTACAACATGAATGAGAAATGGGTAATTTTCAATAGTATACAGTAGGGTGCTCCTACATCCATAGCACTGGTCTCCAAACGGTCTTCATCAAAACTATGTTTTGGTTGGGTTCTCTATTCAGGGACTGAGTTGGGCCTAATATTAACGGAACGAGTAGCCAAACCGTTTCGTCAGCACTTTGAGGTTGTGTCTCAAAGTAGGCTACTTTATGAACAGAATAACAGGACCCGGGGGCTTTAATCGGCCACACGACACCGCTCTCTCTCATGGGATCATGGGCTGTGCACTCGGGGTCAGGAGCGCAGCGCGCCTCTGTCTTGGGCTCCTTTCAAATCCTACTGCTGGCCTACGAGTAGTCTTCAAAATAACAAAACGCCCTTGAATATGAATGATTCATAGAGAGCGATTACCTTTATTTAATTTCGCCAATAATGCCTATCCATCTCTATCGAAAACGTGGACAATTAACGACTGGATTTAACGGACTGATTCCGACCAGCCTTTTAAGCGCACCTTTTTAATTCTGAATGTGGGGGTGTATTAAATAAGGGGTATCGTTGGGTCTCAAGCAAAAAGAAAATAGCTTAAATCTATTTAAATCTAGTATACATTTATTTCAATTAGCTGGCCGCCTGGACTAGCCGTCAAGTCAGTGTTGCCGCTGTGACGTGTACACGTTACGCCGTAGTGCCCGTGATGTCACAGACCGGATAGAATTATATCCGGTCTGTGACATCACGGGCACTACGGCGTAACGTGTACACGTCACAGCGGCAAGGTACATATCCTGCTGTAACAAGTGGACAAGCCTCAGTGCGGTGTTTGTGATGAGAGGAACATGCTGCTAAAGATCTATCTTGGCCAATATGTTCGCTAGTGTAATAACTGATCTTTTTAGAACCCGAGAGAGGGTGCCATTTTCAAGTAGACCTGTAAACCAAGGTCCTGAGGCGACACCCTTTCAGACCCCGTTCCTGGATCTTGATGTGAAACTCCTCTGCACGGGAGTTTTTATTGCGCTCTATGTGATCCTGAACTTGCTTTGGCTATTATATAAATGGAGAAATCGCCAAAGAAACATTAAGGTTGGTAATCAAAGTTTCATTGTACTTTAATCATTTACAATTCAAACAATTACAGAAGCTGCTCTGTCTTTCTGAAGCCTTAATGAACTCAACATCCATCTTGTATTTCCTTTATAAATTAGGATGAAAACCTTGAAGACATTGATTGGTAAGTTGATAATGTTTTTTTCAGTGTATCCAACCATGTGTGTGTGTGTGTGTGTGTGTGTGTGTGTGTGTGTGTGTGTGTGTGTGTCTATGTATGTGTGTGTGTGTGTGTGTGTGTATGTATGTGTGTTTGTTTGTGCGTGCGCGTGTGCATCCATGTGTGAGATGTGTGTGTTTATGTGTAAAATGTGTGGTATGATGCATTTTGATTGTACAAGTGTACTGAAATCATCAAAAGTCATTTTATTTTATTGTATCTCAAAAGGGCCCAGGGGGACAGTGTGACAGCCCGGTGCATGCATGCATGCGAGCCATTGGGACTGCATGCGAAGATGCATGCGAGCTATTGGGACTGTCCAGGACAAGATGATCCAGGTTCTGACTCCTATGATCCGGGGGGCTGTGGACAAGACATGGTGTCTGAGATGAGTTCATTTCACACAGCCCCATCTGTCACCAGTTCATTTGACACAGCCCCGTCTGTCACTGGTTCATTTGACAAGGCCTCGTCTGTCACCGGCTCATTTGAAACAGCCCCATCTGTCACCGGTTCATTTGACACGGCCCCGTCCTCCTCCAAGTTCTCTCTGCGTCGGAGGCTCTTTCGCAAGAAGTGGGAGGGAGTCTATCAAGGGGCGGCCATTTCCACCTCCGACTCTCTGATGAAGAGGGCACCTGACAAAGCCCCATCTGACCCAGTCCCTTCTGTCACAGCTCCATCTGTCAGTCCAACACTCTCCATGACCAGGACCAGTAGAGGACACAGCCCCGCTAGCGCCTTATCCACCCCCATGGCGTCTAGTGGTGTGCTGGTAAAGGACCAATCTGAGCTAAACGTTCCACGATCACCCGAGCCCCACTGGAGACGAGATCTGGAGCTCTCTCGGCGTCAGAGGCTCATTTGTAAGGAGTGGGAAGAAGTCTGTGAAGGAGCGACCACTTCTACCTCGGACTCTCTTATGAAGAGGGTACCTGATACAGCCCTGTCTGTAACAGGTCCATCTGTCAGTCCACCACTCTCCATGACTAGGACCAGTAGAGGACACAGCCCCGCTAGCCACCTATCCACGAACAAGGTGTGTAGTGGTGTGCTGGTAAAGGACCAATCTAACCCGGACGTTCCACGATCACCCGAGCCCCACTGGAGACGAGATCTGGAGCTCTCTCTGCGTCAGAGACTCTTTCGCAAGAAGTGGGAGGGAGTCTTTCAAGGGGCGGCCATTTCCACCTCGGACTCTATGGTTAAGAGGGCTCCTGACACAGCTCCATCTGACACAGCGCCATCTGTCAGTCCACCACTTTCCATGACCAGGACCAGTAGAGGACACAGTCCCGCTAGCGCTTTATCCACCCCCATGGCATCTAGTGGGGTGGCGCTAAAGGGACAATCTGAGCCGGACACTCCACGATCACCCGAGCCCCACTGGAGACGAGATCTGGAGCTCTCTCGGCGTCGGAGGCTCATTTGTAAGGAGTGGGAAGAAGTCTGTGAAGGAGCGACCACTTCTACTTCGGACTCTCTGATGAAGAGGACACCTGACACAGCCCCGTCTGTCACAGGTCCATCGGACCCAGTCCCTTCTATCACAGCTCCATCTGTTAGACCACCATTCGCGATCACCACCCCCATGGTGTCTAGTGGGGTGCTGGTAAAGGGACAATCTGACGCGGACGTTTCACGATCACCCAAGCCCCACTGGAGGCCATGTCCGGATCTGACTCTCCGTCGGAGGCGCATCCGTGGGCTGTGGAGACGAGCCATCCTGATGGTCCGCATCATTGGGATGCTGCTGCCGGACAGGTTGAAGGAGGTGGCTCGCAGTGAAGAGTCCCGTCAGCACATGTCACCTGATTGTGTCCAAGACCCGCTTGTCAGAGCGAGTTGCCCCTTTGTTCAAGCGTTCAAAAGAAAGCTTGCAGTCTTTGAACGTGGGCTACCGGCTCTGAACCAGGAAAAATCCAAGGTCACATCCTGCTAACAGCCTGGCCGGAAACAAGACGTTCAAGACACAATACATAACAAATAACCCCACGATGACAGATAATTTCCCACGGCACACCTGACGATCTCTCACGGCACACTAGTGTGCCGCGGCACACTGGTTGAAAATCACTGATCTAGACCATCACCATCTACCCCATGGGCCTCAACATTTGGTTTGTTCAGTTTGGGGTTACTTGTTATGTCTTGTGCTTGTACTGATGTCATTCATGAATAAAGTCTCTGAACATTCTCTGCCTGTGTTTGGGTCCTATCTCCACTGTATCCCACGACTGTGCTCAGTGAGCTGCCTGGACTTCCTGTCACACACACATACACACAGACATACACCAGCCCACTTCCGGCTTTAGGCCTGGGCCATAGCAAACACACACCAGTATTTGCCATGTCTCTCCTATGTCGTTTTTAGCTTCTCTTACTCTGAAAATGTAATTTATTGCTTTATAAATGTTCTTAGCTGGTAGACAAACATACTCCAGGAGCTTGCTCCATCAAAGCTTTATCTGTATAGCACATTTCATACCCAGAGGCAACACAATGCGCTTTACAGAGAACAAGGGAGGTGGGCATACGACCCACCTCTACATATTCCATAGGGAAGCAAAAAAACAGTAATCACCCGGTGGCCAGATAAGTGAGCTGTAAAAATTCTTCCCTGACCCCTCTCAACGAGGCGATCGACTCCCCCAAATGGTTCTATGTTGCTCCATATCTGAATGTCTGTGTGTCATGTGACATTACTGTTAATGACGTACTGTATTTGTGAAACTGTATAAATGTACATAACCTTTAAAGTTGTCTCATGTTTCTTTCATGCGTTATGTTGCCCAGATATGGATAAAAGACGGTTAGCTCTCTCATACTTGGGCCTCAAACTCAGAGATAAATCTAATGCACCTCAAGTCAAATGTACAGTGTGTGTACTTGACCTAGGTTCTCAGTATGTGACTCACAATTCTCACCACTAGAGGGCGTCACACTCCAATTAATTCACCCATTCCCCCCTCTTTCTCATTCCTGCTGTGCTGCGCCCAGGAAGAGACGGGAGTGGATGGAAGTATACCAGCCGTGCATGTTTTGAGCATGGATTGAGAAAACTAGGCTTTAGGCACAAACTTCTATAGTTGATCAGATGGTTGGGAACAGGCCACAATTAAAGACTGTTTTCAAAGCAGTCAGCTTGTCACAGAGGTGCCAGGTGGTGTAGACTGAAGGAGGACTGCCAGGCTGGAGAGGAGGGCTGTCAGGTGGTGTAGACTGGTGAGGAGGGCTGCCAGGTGGTGTAGGCTGGAGAGGAGGGCTTGGTTTGGCTACACCCTTCCATCCTGCCAGGCCAAACTGCCCTCTGTGGAGCTCTCGTCTTCAACTCAAAGCTCATTGAAGAGCCGGGGTTCCAACCAACACCCTCTCAGATAATACATCTCAGTCCTAATCTATAAACAACTATTGTATGGTATAGTGATGCATCTCATCAGGTGGTCTCTGGACAGTGTGTTGTGTTCTTCAGGTGTACTTCCTGTGCTCTCCCGCCGAGAGGGACTGCATCGCTGCTACATCACACACCTGACCTCTGACCTTCTCATCCTGGGACTGCATCGCTGCTACATCACACACCTGACCTCTGACCTTCTCATCCTGGGACTGCATCGCTGCTACATCACACACCTGACCTCTGACCTTCTCATCCTGGGACTGCATCACTGCTACATCACACACCTGACCTCTGACCTTCTCATCCTGGGACTGCATGGTGTACACATCGTCTTTTTGTTACTCGGTTAATCAATGTACATATAATACTCCATCTGCCTTGCCTTTTTTTCTATACATGAGCACAATAAAAAAATAAATATTACAAATAAAGTATATCCACAACATTGGTCTGTGATGTTTATCCTCAAGCACTCATTCAATCACAGAGAGACAGGAGCCGGCGTTAAAGAAAAGAAGCACTTAAGAATGTTTATTTTTTCAACAACTGGCCAAGATACTCAGTAGAACAACATTAGAATACAGCCATTTGTAACAGGACGGAAATACTTGGATTACAGTGTAACAAACGTACAAACAAGCGTTTGGAAAAATCTCTACCGGCTATTTTTGTCAGATGACACAAACTGGCGAGTCTCTCGGCATCATTTGGTCACTTGAAAAGCAGCTGTCTGCACTCGAGGTCCTCGGGATCAACTGCTTGTGCAGCCAAAGCCTTGATTATTACCACAGGCTGCCGGCCTGTCGCTTCACTCAACAGCCATTCTGGGGAGCAGGAAGGGGATTCTCTCAGTGTAACGACACCCTGGCCCGTCTCAGTAGACACATGGCCGGGCCCTTCTTATAAACGGACTCAAGGAAGGCCGAAATAAATGCATTTTTATTTGCATAATACAACTAGGTTCACTTCTTTATGTGGCCATCAGAAACTGTTATGACAACGTCATAGTGAAGCTAGCATGCTAGGCTATACAATACAAAAATAAATGATTGAAGGTAAAATGCACAAAGCCAGCCAATTTACTGACCCCTGTGGAATGGATTCATAGAAACACGATGCCCTTCTGGTACGAACATGGAATACAGTCCTGAGACTATTCTGGTTCACACCAGCTGACCATGCAAATCACACTCAACTACTTAACAGTAAACATCCCTTGTGGGTCCACACTTCCTGTGTGAAGCAGCAGTGAAAGCAGCAGGAGAAGAAGAAACGCGGGCGGGGGACCTCCATTCAAGTTTGCATTAAACGTTGCCAGTGGCTGCACTGGTTGGTCCTCCTCCACACCCCTCAGCAGATGGGCTGGCTGTAGTGGACCGGCACCCCTCGCTCGCTCCTCTTAATCTCCTTCATGAGGACGGCGGCGCACGCCGACGCTGTGACCTGCGGGAGGGGGAGGGGGAGGAGGGGGGGCAAGGTCGGGGGGTTAAGCAGAGTGGGAGGGGACCAGGAGGTGCGGGAACTTTGACCCTGAACACTTTCAGGACTAGGAGGAGACAGAGAGAGGGTTAAGTAATGGAGATTCTCTGGAGTGAATGTCATGGTGTAAAGGTCATGGTGTGAAGGTCATGGTGTAAAGGTCATGGTGTGAAGGTCATGGTGTAAAGGTCATGGTGTGAAGGTCATGGTGTGAAGGTCATGGTGTAAAGGTCATGGTGTGAAGGTCATGGTGTAAAGGTCATGGTGTGAAGGTCATGGTGTAAAGGTCATGGTGTGAAGGTCATGGTGTGAAGGTCATGGTGTGAAGGTCATGGTGGTGCAGGAGAGTGTGAGTAGTTGCTCAGCCTACTACAGTCTGAAACCCTCACCCAAGCCCTAACCCTATAACCCTAACCCTATAACCCTAACCCTAACCCTATAACCCTAACCCTAACCCTAACCCTATAACCCTAACCCTATAACCCTAACCCTAACCCTATAACCCTAACCCTATAACCCTAACCCTATAACCCTAACCCTAACCCTATAACCCTAACCCTAACCCTATAACCCTAACCCTATAACCCTAACCCTAACCCTATAACCCTAACCCTAACCCTATAACCCTAACCCTAACCCTATAACCCTAACCCTAACCCTATAACCCTAACCCTATAACCCTAACCCTAACCCTAACCCTAACCCTATAACCCTAACCCTAACCCTCACCCTCACCCTAACCCTAACCCTAGCCTACTACAGTCTGAAACCCTCACCCAAGCCAAGGACAGAATGAAAACATTATCCAGTCACTAAACAGTGAAAAGAAGCCAGCGGATTGAGCTGAACACAGAGGATTGAGCTGAACACAGAGGATTGAGCTGAACACAGAGGATTGAGCTGAACACAGAGGATTGAGCTGAACACAGAGGATGGAGCTGAACACAGAGGATGGAGCTGAACACAGAGGATTGAGCTGAACACAGAGGTTTGAGCTGAACACAGAGGCAAACAAAGCCGGTAGTGTGCGATATGGGAAATCAGACCTGGGTATTGTATTATTTACAAATACTACTGAAATGCCCCTAGACTAATGAAACTGCCCCTAGACTAATGAAACTGCCCCTAGACTAATGAAACTGCCCCTAGACTAATGAAACTGCCCCCAGGTCTGCAGACAGAGGGGTTAGATGCAAGCGGAGGCAGTGGTCATGGAGACGGTCAGAGGGGTGAAGACCACGGGGTCCTGGTAAGGGTCGGGCTGGGGGGGGGAGAAGGGGGCGGGGGGGGAGAAGGGGGTGGCGGGGGGGGAGAAGGGGGTGGCGGGGGGGGAGAGGAGCACGTAGGTGGCGGAGGAGGAGGAGTGGGAGCGCCAGATCTCCTTCCTGAGGATTGAGCTCAACACGATGGCTGCGACCTGGGGGGGAGGGAGAGAGACGGAGGGTCATGGAGGAGGAGAGGAGGGATGGGGGGGGGAGGAAGAGAGACGGAGGGTCATGGAGGAGGAGAGGAGGGATGGGGGGGGGAGAGAGACGGAGGGTCATGGAGGAGGAGAGGAGGGATGGGGGGGGGAGAGAGACGGAGGGTCATGGAGGAGGAGAGGAGGGATGGGGGGGGGAGAGAGACGGAGGGTCATGGAGGAGGAGAGGAGGGATGGGGGGAGGGAGAGAGACGGAGGGTCATGGAGGAGGAGAGGAGGGATGGGGGAGGGAGAGAGACGGAGGGTCATGGAGGAGGAGAGGAGGGATGGGAGGAGGAGGGAGAGAGACGGAGGGTCATGGAGGAGGAGAGGAGGGATGGGGGAGGGAGAGAGACGGAGGGTCATGGAGGAGGAGAGGAGGGATGGGGGGGAGGGAGAGAGACGGAGGGTCATGGAGGAGGAGAGGAGGGATAGGAAGAGGAGGGAGAGAGACGGAGGGTCATGGAGGAGGAGAGGAGGGATGGGGAGGAGGGAGAGAGACGGAGGGTCATGGAGGAGGAGAGGAGGGATGGGGAGGAGGGAGAGAGACGGAGGGTCATGGAGGAGGAGAGGAGGGATGGGGGGGAGGGAGAGAGACGGAGGGTCATGGAGGAGGAGAGGAGGGATGGGGGGAGGAGGGAGAGAGACGGAGGGTCATGGAGGAGGAGAGGAGGGATGGGGGGAGGAGGGAGAGAGACGGAGGGTCATGGAGGAGGAGAGGAGGGGTGGGGGGAGGAGGAAGAGGAGGAGGTGACAGACAGAGAGAGCAAGGGGGAGGAGGAAGAGGAGGTGACAGACAGAGAGAGCAAGGAGAGATTGATTGATGGAGAGAGGACAAACGGATAGGAGATAGAGGTGATGGACAGAGAGAGCGAGAGGAGAGAGATGGAGGGAGGGAGAACAGAACGGAGGAGGAGGAGACGGACAGAAAGAGCAAGGAGAGAGAGAGAGATGGAGGGAGAGAGAGATGGAGAGAGAGAGATGGAGAGAGAGAGAGATGGAGGGGGAAAGAGGCAAGGAGGGAGACAGAGAGGGAGCGAGGGAAGAAAGTCATTAGATGAGGAGGTGAGATGTAAGCGACACACAGGTAGGTAGGGGTCATCACACACAGGTAGGTAGGGGTCACAGGTCATCACACACAGGTAGGTAGGGGTCAGCACACACAGGTAGGTAGGGGTCACAGGTCATCACACACAGGTAGGTAGGGGTCATCACACACAGGTAGGTAGGGGTCATCACACACAGGTAGGTAGGGGTCACAGGTCATCACACACAGGTAGGTAGGGGTCACAGGTCAGCACACACAGGTAGGTAGGGGTCAGCACACAGCAGAGGAGAGGAGAAGGGGGAACAAAGAGATGTTAACAATCTTGAGGTTTGGAGTTGATGTCTCGCGTCCGGGCGTCTGTAGCTCAGGAGGTAGAGCGGGTCACCCGGTGATCGTAGGGTCGGCGGTTCGAATCCCGGCTCCTCCTGACCACATGTCGAAGTGCCCTTTTGAACCCCAAATTGCTCCCAGTGAGCAGGCTGGCACCTTGCATCTTGCAGCTGCCGCCATTGATGTGTGAGTGAGTGGGTGAATGAGAGGCCTTCGCTGTAAAGCGCTTTGGGTAAAAGTGCCGTCCATTTAGCATTTCCATCTGCTCTGCTCCTCACTGGTTCTTTACACCATTTACCGTTATTTAACCACCTGGTGCCTTCCAAACTGACTTTCCCTCTCTTTCTCTCTCTCCCTCTATCTCTCTCTCTCCCTCCCTCTATCTCTCTCTCTCTCCCTCTATCTCTCTCTCCCTCCCTCTATCTCTCTTTCCCCCTCTCTTCCTCCCTCTCTCTCTCTCCCTCTCTCTCTCCCTCCCTCTGTCTCTCTCTTTCCCTCCCTCTATCTCTCTCTCCCTTTCTCTCCCTCCCTCTATCTATCTCTCTCTCCCTCTCTCTCCCTCCCTCCATCTATCTCTCTCTCTCCCTCTCTCTCCCTCCCTCCATCTCTCTCTCCCTCTCTCTATCTCTCTCTCTCCCTCTCTCCTCCATCTGCTCCATAGTGAACAGGTCAGTAGTTCATAGTGAACAGGTCAGTAGTTCATAGTGAACAGGTCAGTAGTTCTCAGAGCTGTGTGTTGTACCGTGGCTCTAACAGACAGTGTGGAGTGGTTTATAGTGTGCAGTACGGTGCTGGGTGTTCGGTTGCCACCAGGGGGCAGTAAAGTACAGCAGTGTCACCGGTGGAATGGGTCCTCTGTGATTGACCCAAGGAAGCTAGGAGCCGTGGGCGGGCTCAAGGAAGCTAGGAGCCGTGGGCAGGCTCAAGGAGCTAGGAGCAGTGGGCAGGCTCAAGGAAGCTAGGAGCCGTGGGCAGGCTCAAGGAAGCTAGGAGCCGTGGGCGGGCTCAAGGAAGCTAGGAGCAGTGGGCGGGCTCAAGGAAGCTAGGAGCAGTGGGCGGGCTCAAGGAAGCTAGGAGCAGTGGGCGGGCTCAAGGAAGCTAGGAGCAGTGGGCAGGGTCAAGGAAGCTAGGAGCCGTGGGCACGCTCAAGGAAGCTAGGAGCAGTGGGCGGGCTCAAGGAAGCTAGGAGCCGTGGGCAGGCTCAAGGAAGCTAGGAGCAGTGGGCGGGCTCAAGGAAGCTAGGAGCAGAGGGCGGGTTCAAGGAAGCTAGGAGCAGTGGGCACGCTTAAGGAAGCTAGGAGCAGTGGGCAGGCTCAAGGAAGCTAGGAGCAGTGGGCAGGCTCAAGGAAGCTAGGAGAAGTGGGCACGCTCAAGGACACTCCGACATGCTGCTGGGAGCTGCCATCGAACCGGGAACCTTCCACTCAGCAGACGGCTGCTCTGCCTCCTGAGCTACTGTGTGTTTGTGTGTGCGCGTGTGTGCGTGTGTGTGTTCTATTGTGCTACTACACTAGTATAGTGCGTAGTGTATAGTATGGAAGTGCGTAGTGTATAGTATGGAAGTGGGCCCACCAGCAGGGCAGCCGTGCCCAGGAACAGACCCATCACCAGGGGGGCTTTCTCCTGGAACAGGTTCATGATGACCGTGGGACAGGCCTAGAGGAGAGGAGAGGAGGAGAGAGGACAGGAGAGGAGAGGAGAGGAGAGGAGAGGAGAGGAGAGGAGAGGAGAGGAGAGGAGAGGAGAGGAGAGGAGAGGAGAGGAGAGGAGAGGAGAGGAGAGGAGAGGACAGGACAGGAGAGGAGAGGAGAGGAGAGGAGAGGAGAGGAGAGGAGAGGAGAGGAGAGGAGAGGAGAGGAGAGGAGAGGAGAGGAGAGGACAGGACAGGAGAGGAGAGGAGAGGAGAGGAGAGGAGAGGAGAGGAGAGGAGAGGAGAGGAGAGGAGAGGAGAGGAGAGGAGAGGAGAGGAGGAGAGAGGACAGGAGAGGAGAGGACAGGAGAGGAGAGGACAGGACAGGACAGGACAGGAGAGGAGAGGAGAGGAGAGGAGAGGAGAGGAGAGGAGAGGAGAGGAGAGGAGAGGAGAGGAGAGGAGAGGAGAGTATTAGGACAGTTATTCTGTAATCTTCCATGTTGAATTTTAATTGATTTAATAATAATTAAGGTGCAGTCTGTTTACTCTGAGAGTTAGAATTGAGAGTTTTTTCATCTATATCTGGTGAACCATTTAGAGAAATAGATATTTAATCACAACTGAAGGCATCTTTGGTCATCCATTTTGTTGTCTTATGTGGTATAGAGAAGACAGACCTACTGTAGTTAAGTGTGACTAATACAGCTACAGTCATTCTGAGTATAAATCCTTGAGAGTAGTTGGCTGACAGTTCATAATATGAATATATAATATTATTATTATACTCACAGGTATAGTGAAGTGAGTTTATATTATTATACTCACAGGTATAGTGAAGAGAGTTTATATTATTATACTCACAGGTATAGTGAAGTGAGTTTATATTATTATACTCACAGGTACAGTGAAGAGAGTTTATATTATTATACTCACAGGTATAGTGAAGAGAGTTTATATTATTATACTCACAGGTATAGTGAAGTGAGTTTATATTATTATACTCACAGGTATAGTGAAGTGAGTTTATATTATTATACTCACAGGTATAGTGAAGTGAGGTCATATTATTATATTATTATACTCACAGGTATAGTGAAGTGAGGTCATATTATTATATTATTATACTCACAGGTATAGTGAAGTGAGGTCATATTATTATATTATTATACTCACAGGTATAGTGAAGTGAGTTTATATTATTATACTCACAGGTATAGTGAGGTCATATTAGTATACTCACAGGCATGGTGAAGTGAGGTCATATTAGTATACTCACAGGTATAGTGAGGTCATATTAGTATACTCACAGGCATGGTGAAGTGAGGTCATATTAGTATACTCACAGGCATGGTGAAGGTCTCCAGAAAGCTATGGTTAGGACACGTCTTTTTCACTAGGATGTCCAACGCACCCACCAGTCCACAGCACCGCAGCTATAACACAAGAGACAGAGAGAGAGACAGAGAGATAAAGAGAGAGATAGACAGAGAGAGAGAGAAAGAGAGATAGAAAGAGAGAGAGAAAGAGAGAGAGAAAGAGAGAGAAAAAGAGAGAGAGAGTGAGTGAGTGAGTGAGTGAGTGAGTGAGTGCGTGAGTGAGTGAGTGAGTGAGTGAGTGAGTGAGTGAGTGCGTGCGAGTGTGTGTGTGTGTGAGTGAGTGCGTGCGTGAGAGTGCGTGCGTGAGTGCGTGCGAGTGCGTGCGTGAGTGCGTGAGTGCGTGCGAGTGCGTGTGAGTGCGTGCGTGGGTGTGTGTGCGTGTGCGAGTGTGTGTGTGCGTGCGTGCGTGCGAGCGAGCGAGTGCATGAGTGAGTGAGTGCGTGCGTGAGTGAGTGCGTTCACCGTATTGTGGAAGATGGTCAGCGTGACGGCCATCGCCGGGTCTCCTTTGTCCACATAGTGAGCGTAGACCGACGCGTAGAACATGGCCAGACGCCCGCTGACCTGCACGGAGGAACACACAGTCCAGTTAAACACACAGTCCAGTTAAACACACAGTCCAGTTAAACACACAGTCCAGTTAAACACACAACAAGTGTCCTTCACAGTCACATCAGCCGTTTGTGTGTACCTTGTCAAATTTGTAAAGTATGGCGCAAATTAATTCTTTAATGTGTTTTAATATGTTTATCAGTATACTGCACTGTAACTTTTATTCCTGTATTCTATTTGTCCTGCTTTTTGTTTTAAATGTCTATAATGACTTGCTTTTTGTTTTAATGCTTTTAATTTGTCCTGCCTTTTGTTTTAAATGTCTATAATGTCTTGCTTTTTGTTTTAATGCTTTTAATTTGTCCTGCCTTTTGTTTTAAATGTCTATAATGTCTTGCTTTTTGTTTTAATGCTTTTAATGTCTCATGTAAAGCACCTTGAATTGCCCTGTGGCTGAAATGTGCTATATAAATAAACTTGCCTTGCCTTGAATGCATTTTTAAACTGGACTACACTTAATTTAAATTTCCTCAACTTAACGCACACTTACTCCGAATGATTTATATTTTTAGTTGAAGGACAATCGCAGCTACATTTGCCATCAATAGTTTGGTCACTACCATTCAGCTTATAAATAGATCTACAAACACAAAAGTTATAAAAAGACTATTTTTTTCTGCCCTCACAAATGTTGTTAAAACACCCCCTAAATGATAGTGATGAATTGTTTTGTCAATATGAAAGTTGTTCATCAAAGTCTTGGTTATGCAATGATGTAAAAAATATTTAGAACATCCTAGATCTAAATAGCTCCAAAAAAAAAAGTTTAGTCACAACAGTTCCCAAATTTAGCAGGCTAATTAGCAGCCAATCAGAATATCCATTACCCAGACCACACCCCTACCACACCCCATGATCTGTCACAATGGGCCATCATCTTGGACAAAGGACAGTAACAGCCTGTCACCTGTCTGCCTGTGACTCACACACCCAGAGCCATGCAGAAGACATGAATACAATTTTTTATTTATCTAAAAATTCAAACATATAACCACTGTTGTCCATCAAGTGAATGTATTTGGTACACTAACAGTTAACATGTCTTGTTGTAGGCTATTTGCACGGGCACCAGGATATATGGAAGCACAAACACGCAGCACTTTGTCAGAGAAGCACGCTGAAAAGAAGGGGGTCACCAGAGGTACACACCCAGCGAAATGGCCTGAAGCCCAATGAGAAAATGTCCCTGTGGAAAAGGCAGAGTGACAGAGGGATCATGGACAATTTGTTGGCCTTGCGGTTTCTAGATTTTCAACTGTCTAGAGGCAAATGTTATTATTCTGCTGCTCGTTCAACTTTACCTTCAACCAAATCACAAAACTCATAACTCACCCCATAATGTGCTGGACATGGGGTAGCGGAATTCTGTAGCTCCACCACCGACCTTCTCTACCTCCGCTCCTGTGGAAAGAAAAAGTAAAAACAAGCCTCTTTATCAAACTGACATGGACTGAATGACACTAGTGATGTCTCCACTGAGTGTGTGTGTGTGTGTGTGTAATAATAATGATAATAAATAAAAACAAGCAGCTTATCAAAATCAAAGCAAATAGGTCTATTTTGGAGACAGAAACATCCAATCTCCAAGCCAAGGTATACAAGCCTATTGTTAAGGATTTTTATCCTTGGTTTAGTTAGATTGTCAAAGAACACGCTGAGTGGTCGATCAAGCTGGTTTTAAATAAAGGCAATAGTTTATTCTATGTTACGATTCTGCAGAGTCGGACAAGAGCACAGGAAGTGAATCCGGGCTCGTGTGAGTTCACGTGAGGACGGGGTCGTTAGGTTATACAGTGAAAAAGGAAGTGACATAGTTTCAGGGGGAAGAGGACAGGGAAGTGATGTCACACAGGGAGGAATTTGTAGTTCTAACAGACTGATCAATGAGGACGAACTACAAAGTTTAGAACAACAGTCAAGGGGGAAAACAGAACACTTTGTTGAGACTTGAAATTCATTCACACTATAACTTCTCAAAACCCCTAAACAAGTGGAGACTGTCCTAGTAGTCCTACCTCACATCACCAGCAAGCGTCGGAGCAGTCCACTAGTCTCTGCGACTCTGTCTATGATTCCATCGTTGTCTAAAGTCATCAGGATCTCTTTCTCTGTGCACATTAGCATGAATGCCTCAAGACGCTCCTGTGTCAGGGTGCTCCTCAGTCTGTTCTTTACAAACTTGAGTGTGGAGAAGGTCCTCTCACAGGCCACTTGACTGAAAGAGAGTGTCAGCAGGAACTTGTAGGCCAATCCAATTACATGATAGGCATCAGTCAGTAGGTTGTATTTGGAGAGGATATGATAAACGCAAACTGCACAGTTTTTACAGGAGGTGCAGCTGGTGTCAGTCATCTCCATGTCTTCTCCAACCTCTGTCTCTTCTGCAGTCCGGACAGTGTATGACTCCAAATGGGGCATCTTAAGTCTCTCCCACTGGTTGGCCAGACTGCAGAGCTCAGCCTTGAGCCTTTCAGGTGTGGCTCTGTCATCAAACTTAAGGAGGCATTTACTGAGTTGTCCGAGACATTCAGATGGAAGCTCCCTATCTCTCAGTGTACCAAAGTTCCTTGGGTCGAGGCACGCAAAATCATCATAAAGCGCTCCATTTGCTGAATAGCGGGTCTGAATGCTCTGGGTCACTGTGTCCAAAATGACATTGTGTACCTTGACCCTGTATCGATCCTCTGCACTCAACGACTGCTTTTCCTCAGCTACCTCGCCTGGCATGGTCTTCTTCTTTCTGATTTTTATTTCAGGTAGAGCCGCCTGAACCACCTCTTCGGATCCGTTCTCCTCCAGCTCATTGTTAGCCCACTGAACAAAGACATTAGCAGCTTTCGTGACAGCATCCATGTCCCTAGTGCATTTGTTTAGGCTGTCTTGGGCACCCATTACTAGCCGATGAGCTGTGATTAAGTCCATGCCACTAGTCTGGAGGTATCTGGAGAGTGGTGAGGTGATCTCAAAGACCCGCAAGAATATCTGTGCTGTCAGCACCGTCTCATGCTTCAGTAGGGACTCCATGTACCCCTTAGCTCTTGCTCTGACATCTGCTTTCATTGCCCTATCTTCCTGTATCCTTTTGAGTGTTATGATTAAATCAACAAACAAGGCATTGTCTGGGTTACCAAAACAGCCAAATATCTTGCTTAGAGCCTGGTCCTTTGCCCACCACCTAGTCTCCCCGATTGGAGACCGCCGCCTGTGACGCTTGTCATCACTCACTTTCTCCCACAGATTCATACACTTGTAAGAGTCCTTGATAAATACAGCAACATCATTCACGATGGAGAAAAGGGAGGCACTTTCTATCAGAACACCTGTGGTGTCTCCCAGAACGAGATTAAGCACATGTGCATAGCACCAGATGTGCACTTGGTCAGGTGACTCTGATGACAGCAAAGTGGAAAACCCCTTGTATTGGCCTTGCATGTTTGCGGCTCCATCTGTTGAGTTGCCAACACAATTCCGAATATCAATGTCCACCTCTGCCAGAGTTTTTTTAAGTAGGCTCACAAAATACTCTCCGGTTGAGTACTCACATTCCACCACACCTATGAGCTTCTCATGGACCACATCAGTTACATATCTGAGGATAACAGCACACTGGTCTGTGGAGGTAATGTCCTGTGTGGTGTCGATCTGCACAGAAAACATTCCTGCCTCCCTTACTTCCCTAGAAATGCTTTCTTTGACTAAGTGGCTGATTACAGTACGTCAATTACCTTGTTGATAGATGTATTAGAGAGCAGTGTAACAAAGGATCCTCTGCCTTTAGCCCCAGTCTCGTGTAGGCTTTTGCTTTTTTGTACACATTCATTGACGTGTTCTTGCAGAGAGACATCAAATTTGCTCAGCAGGATGATCATCTCCAAGAAGTTTCCATGATCAACAGCAATGTTCTCCCAGGTGTATGCAGCTTCATATTTAGTGCCTCTATAGCTAAGTCCACACTTTCCGATGACTTTTATCACTTCTATGACACGGTCCATGACTTGCCGTTTCTTCCTGACCTGGTCACGGTGAAGAGAGAGTTGTTTTCCACCGAGTAGGCTTGCTATGTCTGCTTGGCTGGCCTTCATAAAATACGCCTCTGCACTCTCTCTGTGGACTTGGTTTCTTTCATGCTCTTCTAATCTTTGGTGTACATGCTTCCAGGCTGTCATCCCCCCCTTAATGAAAGCGTTGTCACTTGCAGATGGCTTTGCATATGCCAAACATACTGTGCAGTACAGTGAGTTTTCTTTCTTACAGTATGTGAGCCACTTTCTCTTAATACCGTCTTTGGTTTGATAGATACTCATGCCTTTTCTGGGGGGTTGTTGAGGGTGGTGAGAAAAAAATAGACCGAAATCTTTGGGGGCCGGGCGTGCATAAAAATCAAAGCCTTCATCTGTGACTGTGAGTATCCCTGGCTCAGCTTCCCCTGTGCTGGACCCTGCCTCTGCCTGTGCTGACTGCACTGCTACATCTGCATGAGAAGAACATCAGTAATCAATAAGATTACCAGTAACTAATTTTATCATTGGAAAGGAACAGAGATATATAATTCAGCAGGCCATTAAAATAAAGGCACTAGTGGATAGGCTCCTAATGTCTGTATGAACTTGGAGCATAAACATATGACTCCATCCAATTATAGATTATATGCATAATACGATTGCCTACCCAGCACTGCACCTACCTGTACCTGTCAGTTTTTTTGCTGGTTCCTGCTCCTGCTCCATTCTCCTCCTCACCATCACCACCATGACTGGGGTCATCCTGTCCCTCAGCATCACGCCCGCTGCTGACACTGGCCTTGACTAATAATAATAATAAACTTGATTTATATAGCAGTACATCAGTTTGCAAAGTATTAAAACACAAAGACAACATTACAGTAAATCAACATAAGAACAAGGACATAATTAAATCAACATGAGAAAAGCCAAATAGATTTGACATCAAAACATTAGATTCAAGACAACCAAAACAATAAGAAAATACAGGCTGAGGGCAGGGTCTCTGCAGATAAATACTGCCAAGTCGTGGGTCATAAATGAAGATTTTGAGGGATTATAGTTTATGAGTCTATAGCCTACATTGTTTTTATACAATGCTGCATATTCTGCCTTTAACTAGGGTGCGTTCGTAAATCCAATCTAACGCTCTACAAAGATTCAAAATAATGAATCCGAACCCAACCGGGACATGTTAAACCCACCGCGCCCAGTGAGCGGTGATTCGGCGGTGGGTCACCGGTGGGTTAGCGGTGGGTTAGCGGTTACTTTAACAACATGTTGCTGTCGATTCTGGTTCGGATTAACGCTGGTCCAGTTTGTGGCGCTCGGAGTGTCTATTTACCAACGCACCCTGGGCCTGGTAGCTAAACTAGCTAGCTCTCTTCTTTCTAGCCTACTATGCCCACAAGATTGAACCATGCATTGCTCCCCTGTCGTGTCATCATGGCTGGGTCCCGCAGCCGCGACTCCTGCCTCATCAGTGCCCTCAGGCTCAGCCACAGCAACCTTGGCGCCTCCACGGAAAAGGGCCGTCAGTTTGGCGCATTTAGCTGCATCTTGCAGTAACTTCTTTCGTTTTGTATCTCTTATTTTTTTGTGCGCCACCCATTTCTTTGTCGTCTCTCTTTCTTTTCGCCATTTTGGCTAAAAACTTAAGTTCACTGATGGAAAAAATGACTGAGCCAATCAGGTTTCAACCAAAACGAGGATCGGTCCAAATTGGGAGGGGCCGCTTGTATCCCCCCTCAATATTGAAAGTATTACATTTGCCCAGGCCCTGTCTGACAGGCCGCGTTTTGCTCTGTGCTCTGTGTCTGCGAGGGCCAGGCTGGCCGGCCCATTATACCAATACTAACACGAGAAATTGATAAATAACAACTTTATCAGAGATAGTCTTTTTTTTCTTCTTCCTCCCAAAGCAGGTCATACGGCCGGCCGCCACCCCCCCCAAAGAAAGATTTTTTTTTATTTTTTTTTCCCCAGCCGGTTCGGCCTGGATGGGTCGGCCGTTCGGGAGTCGTCCCCAACCTCCCGATGGCCACCCCGCCCCTGGTAGTAGTGTTAGTTAATGAAGTTAGCTGCTAGCTTTCTGTTGCACCTGTGCTTCACTATCAGCTGGTATGAGGTTGCTTAGCTATGATAAACATTGCTATTGGGCACATTGTTATTGTAAACAGGTTTCTGTAATAGCAAACATCCTAAATGTGCTCCTAAACTGAGATAAGACAGCAGGTTTCTGTAATGAGGCCCGCATGTGTCAGGATTGTGTTCTCCAAGTCATGTTCCATACTTTTGTGAGTGAAATACACTTCAGAAATCCTTCTTAGTGTAGAACCCTACTAGATAATGCGGTGAAGCGCACTGATGTTTCCAGAAGCCTTTTATTGTTCAGCCGTCCTTATATTGAACACAATGCAACAGGGTGGCCAACAGTTAGTCAACTCATTTCAGAGCAGTCATTAGCACTTTTCAAACGAATTATTGCCCTTACCTGCAGATATATTCAACAAACTACAACGGATTAGAAATCTACATGCAGTTAATACGCGGAATAGACTGAAGGACAAATTCACCCAACCAAGACGGAAATGGGCAGACGGACTTTTATATATAGGATGGTGAATTGGATGGTGAATTCATGTGGAATTCATTGCACTGACCATAGTGCTGTATTTTCCTTCTTTGAACTTCTTTGGAGAACAATTTTACAATATTTTGTTACAATAATTTTAGATGTGTGATTTCGTAAGTAGCTGTGTTTTTGAACTATTGTATTTTACTGTTATTATTGTATTCACTATCATGTTTCTTTCTTTTCCTATTTTTTCTTGAATTCTATTTATGAATTGTAGTATTTTCTGCATTATTGTATTGTACTGTATGTTTTAGTTGAGGACTCTTGGAAGACTAGCCGATGGCTAAAAGAGATCCTAATAAACAAACAAACAAACAATGCCTTCCTTGCAGTTTCCTCAAGAAACACCGTAAGAGCTACAGGAGAGATGATGGAAATAAAATGAGCTCAACATACAAACTTAAACAGACCATATCAATTGGTGTATAAGAAAGCTCGCATTACCGTCGCGTTACAGCCATTCATTTCAACTCCATCTAACATCAGGAGTAACATCAGCGCCATTGAGGTAGAAATGCATCAATTGAATTAAATACTTCTTAACAGTTAGATCGAAACAAATCACACAACAAACAATACCTTGTTCCCGTTCCAGCTAGGTGCTTAATGGGTTACAGGTAACAACAATGTTACAGGGAGCAAATACAGAAGGTTAGTTTACCAAAATAAAGGTCTCATAATATGAACAAACCAAAAAACAGCACTAAGAAAAATAAAGGCTTGCAGGAAGTAACTACTTAATAAATAGTCCTCACTAAGGGTTATTTACAACATGAATGAGAAATGGGTAATTTTCAATAGTATACAGTAGGGTGCTCCTACATCCATAGCACTGGTCTCCAAACGGTCTTCATCAAAACTATGTTTTGGTTGGGTTCGCGGCTATTCAGGGACTGAGTTGGGCCTAATATTAACGGAACGAGTAGCCAAACCGTTTCGTCAGCACTTTGAGGTTGTGTCTCAAAGTAGGCTACTTTATGAACAGAATAACAGGACCCGGGGGCTTTAATCGGCCACACGACACCGCTCTCTCTCATGGGATCATGGGCTGTGCACTCGGGGTCAGGAGCGCAGCGCGCCTCTGTCTTGGGCTCCTTTCAAATCCTACTGCTGGCCTACGAGTAGTCTTCAAAATAACAAAACGCCCTTGAATATGAATGATTCATAGAGAGCGATTACCTTTATTTAATTTCGCCAATAATGCCTATCCATCTCTATCGAAAACGTGGACAATTAACGACTGGATTTAACGGACTGATTCCGACCAGCCTTTTAAGCGCACCTTTTTAATTCTGAATGTGGGGGTGTATTAAATAAGGGGTATCGTTGGGTCTCAAGCAAAAAGAAAATAGCTTAAATCTATTTAAATCTAGTATACATTTATTTCAATTAGCTGGCCGCCTGGACTAGCCGTCAAGTCAGTGTTGCCGCTGTGACGTGTACACGTTACGCCGTAGTGCCCGTGATGTCACAGACCGGATAGAATTATATCCGGTCTGTGACATCACGGGCACTACGGCGTAACGTGTACACGTCACAGCGGCAAGGTACATATCCTGCTGTAACAAGTGGACAAGCCTCAGTGCGGTGTTTGTGATGAGAGGAACATGCTGCTAAAGATCTATCTTGGCCAATATGTTCGCTAGTGTAATAACTGATCTTTTTAGAACCCGAGAGAGGGTGCCATTTTCAAGTAGACCTGTAAACCAAGGTCCTGAGGCGACGCCCTTTCAGACCCCGTTCCTGGATCTTGATGTGAAACTCCTCTGCACGGGAGTTTTTATTGCGCTCTATGTGATCCTGAACTTGCTTTGGCTATTATATAAATGGAGAAATCGCCAAAGAAACATTAAGGTTGGTAATCAAAGTTTCATTGTACTTTAATCATTTACAATTCAAACAATTACAGAAGCTGCTCTGTCTTTCTGAAGCCTTAATGAACTCAACATCCATCTTGTATTTCCTTTATAAATTAGGATGAAAACCTTGAAGACATTGATTGGTAAGTTGATAATGTTTTTTTCAGTGTATCCAACCATGTGTGTGTGTGTGTGTGTGTGTGTGTGTGTGTGTGTGTGTGTGTGTGTGTGTGTGTGTGTGTGTATGTATGTGTGTTTGTTTGTGCGTGCGCGTGTGCATCCATGTGTGAGATGTGTGTGTTTATGTGTAAAATGTGTGGTATGATGCATTTTGATTGTACAAGTGTACTGAAATCATCAAAAGTCATTTTATTTTATTGTATCTCAAAAGGGCCCAGGGGGACAGTGTGACAGCCCGGTGCATGCATGCATGCGAGCCATTGGGACTGCATGCGAAGATGCATGCGAGCTATTGGGACTGTCCAGGACAAGATGATCCAGGTTCTGACTCCTATGATCCGGGGGGCTGTGGACAAGACATGGTGTCTGAGATGAGTTCATTTCACACAGCCCCATCTGTCACCAGTTCATTTGACACAGCCCCGTCTGTCACCGGTTCATTTGTCACAGCCCCGTCTGTCACTGGTTCATTTGACAAGGCCTCGTCTGTCACCGGCTCATTTGAAACAGCCCCATCTGTCACCGGTTCATTTGACACGGCCCCGTCCTCCTCCAAGTTCTCTCTGCGTCGGAGGCTCTTTCGCAAGAAGTGGGAGGGAGTCTATCAAGGGGCGGCCATTTCCACCTCCGACTCTCTGATGAAGAGGGCACCTGACAAAGCCCCATCTGACCCAGTCCCTTCTGTCACAGTTCCATCTGTCAGTCCAACACTCTCCATGACCAGGACCAGTAGAGGACACAGCCCCGCTAGCGCCTTATCCACCCCCATGGCGTCTAGTGGTGTGCTGGTAAAGGACCAATCTGAGCTAAACGTTCCACGATCACCCGAGCCCCACTGGAGACGAGATCTGGAGCTCTCTCGGCGTCAGAGGCTCATTTGTAAGGAGTGGGAAGAAGTCTGTGAAGGAGCGACCACTTCTACCTCGGACTCTCTTATGAAGAGGGTACCTGATAGAGACCTGTCTGTAACAGGTCCATCTGTCAGTCCACCACTCTCCATGACTAGGACCAGTAGAGGACACAGCCCCGCTAGCCACCTATCCACGAACAAGGTGTGTAGTGGTGTGCTGGTAAAGGACCAATCTAACCCGGACGTTCCACGATCACCCGTGCCCCACTGGAGACGAGATCTGGAGCTCTCTCTGCGTCAGAGACTCTTTCGCAAGAAGTGGGAGGGAGTCTTTCAAGGGGCGGCCATTTCCACCTCGGACTCTATGGTTAAGAGGGCTCCTGACACAGCTCCATCTGACACAGCGCCATCTGTCAGTCCACCACTTTCCATGACCAGGACCAGTAGAGGAGAGATCCCCACTAGCTACTTATCCACCTCCATGGCATCTAGTGGTGTGCTGGTAAAGGACCAATCTAACCCGGACGTTCCACGATCACCCGAGCCCCACTGGAGACGAGATCTGGAGCTCTCTCTGCGTCAGAGACTCTTTCGCAAGAAGTGGGAGGGAGTCTTTCAAGGGGCGGCCATTTCCACCTCGGACTCTATGGTTAAGAGGGCTCCTGACACAGCTCCATCTGACACAGCGCCATCTGTCAGTCCACCACTTTCCATGACCAGGACCAGTAGAGGACACAGCCCCGCTAGCGCCTTATCCACCCCCATGGCATCTAGTGGGGTGGCGCTAAAGGGACAATCTGAGCCGGACACTCCACGATCACCCGAGCCCCACTGGAGACGAGATCTGGAGCTCTCTCGGCGTCGGAGGCTCATTTGTAAGGAGTGGGAAGAAGTCTGTGAAGGAGCGACCACTTCTACTTCGGACTCTCTGATGAAGAGGACACCTGACACAGCCCCGTCTGTAACAGGTCCATCTGACCCAGTCCCTTCTATCACAGCTCCATCTGTTAGACCACCATTCGCGATCACCACCCCCATGGTGTCTAGTGGGGTGCTGGTAAAGGGACAATCTGACGCGGACGTTTCACGATCACCCAAGCCCCACTGGAGGCCATGTCCGGATCTGACTCTCCGTCGGAGGCGCATCCGTGGGCTGTGGAGACGAGCCATCCTGATGGTCCGCATCATTGGGATGCTGCTGCCGGACAGGTTGAAGGAGGTGGCTCGCAGTGAAGAGTCCCGTCAGCACATGTCACCTGATTGTGTCCAAGACCCGCTTGTCAGAGCGAGTTGCCCCTTTGTTCAAGCGTTCAAAAGAAAGCTTGCAGTCTTTGAACGTGGGCTACCGGCTCTGAACCAGGAAAAATCCAAGGTCACATCCTGCTAACAGCCTGGCCGGAAACAAGACGTTCAAGACACAATACATAACAAATAACCCCACGATGACAGATAATTTCCCACGGCACACCTGACGATCTCTCACGGCACACTAGTGTGCCGCGGCACACTGGTTGAAAATCACTGATCTAGACCATCACCATCTACCCCATGGGCCTCAACATTTGGTTTGTTCAGTTTGGGGTTACTTGTTATGTCTTGTGCTTGTACTGATGTCATTCATGAATAAAGTCTCTGAACATTCTCTGCCTGTGTTTGGGTCCTATCTCCACTGTATCCCACGACTGTGCTCAGTGAGCTGCCTGGACTTCCTGTCACACACACATACACACAGACATACACCAGCCCACTTCCGGCTTTAGGCCTGGGCCATAGCAAACACACACCAGTATTTGCCATGTCTCTCCTATGTCGTTTTTAGCTTCTCTTACTCTGAAAATGTAATTTATTGCTTTATAAATGTTCTTAGCTGGTAGACAAACATACTCCAGGAGCTTGCTCCATCAAAGCTTTATCTGTATAGCACATTTCATACCCAGAGGCAACACAATGCGCTTTACAGAGAACAAGGGAGGTGGGCATACGACCCACCTCTACATATTCCATAGGGAAGCAAAAAAACAGTAATCACCCGGTGGCCAGATAAGTGAGCGGTAAAAATTCTTCCCTGACCCCTCTCAACGAGGCGATCGACTCCCCCAAATGGTTCTATGTTGCTCCATATCTGAATGTCTGTGTGTCATGTGACATTACTGTTAATGACGTACTGTATTTGTGAAACTGTATAAATGTACATAACCTTTAAAGTTGTCTCATGTTTCTTTCATGCGTTATGTTGCCCAGATATGGATAAAAGACGGTTAGCTCTCTCATACTTGGGCCTCAAACTCAGAGATAAATCTAATGCACCTCAAGTCAAATGTACAGTGTGTGTACTTGACCTAGGTTCTCAGTATGTGACTCACAATTCTCACCACTAGAGGGCGTCACACTCCAATTAATTCACCCATTCCCCCCTCTTTCTCATTCCTGCTGTGCTGCGCCCAGGAAGAGACGGGAGTGGATGGAAGTATACCAGCCGTGCATGTTTTGAGCATGGATTGAGAAAACTAGGCTTTAGGCACAAACTTCTATAGTTGATCAGATGGTTGGGAACAGGCCACAATTAAAGACTGTTTTCAAAGCAGTCAGCTTGTCACAGAGGTGCCAGGTGGTGTAGACTGAAGGAGGACTGCCAGGCTGGAGAGGAGGGCTGTCAGGTGGTGTAGACTGGTGAGGAGGGCTGCCAGGTGGTGTAGGCTGGAGAGGAGGGCTTGGTTTGGCTACACCCTTCCATCCTGCCAGGCCAAACTGCCCTCTGTGGAGCTCTCGTCTTCAACTCAAAGCTCATTGAAGAGCCGGGGTTCCAACCAACACCCTCTCAGATAATACATCTCAGTCCTAATCTATAAACAACTATTGTATGGTATAGTGATGCATCTCATCAGGTGGTCTCTGGACAGTGTGTTGTGTTCTTCAGGTGTACTTCCTGTGCTCTCCCGCCGAGAGGGACTGCATCGCTGCTACATCACACACCTGACCTCTGACCTTCTCATCCTGGGACTGCATCGCTGCTACATCACACACCTGACCTCTGACCTTCTCATCCTGGGACTGCATCACTGCTACATCACACACCTGACCTCTGACCTTCTCATCCTGGGACTGCATCACTGCTACATCACACACCTGACCTCTGACCTTCTCATCCTGGGACTGCATGGTGTACACATCGTCTTTTTGTTACTCGGTTAATCAATGTACATATAATACTCCATCTGCCTTGCCTTTTTTTCTATACATGAGCACAATAAAAAAATAAATATTACAAATAAAGTATATCCACAACATTGGTCTGTGATGTTTATCCTCAAGCACTCATTCAATCACAGAGAGACAGGAGCCGGCGTTAAAGAAAAGAAGCACTTAAGAATGTTTATTTTTTCAACAACTGGCCAAGATACTCAGTAGAACAACATTAGAATACAGCCATTTGTAACAGGACGGAAATACTTGGATTAGTGTAACAAACGTACAAACAAGCGTTTGGAAAAATCTCTACCGGCTATTTTTGTCAGATGACACAAACTGGCGAGTCTCTCGGCATCATTTGGTCACTAGAAAAGCAGCTGTCTGCACTCGAGGTCCTCGGGATCAACTGCTTGTGCAGCCAAAGCCTTGATTATTACCACAGGCTGCCGGCCTGTCGCTTCACTCAACAGCCATTCTGGGGAGCAGGAAGGGGATTCTCTCAGTGTAACGACACCCTGGCCCGTCTCAGTAGACACATGGCCGGGCCCTTCTTATAAACGGACTCCCGGAAGGCCGAAATAAATGCATTTTTATTTGCATAATACAACTAGGTTCACTTCTTTATGTGGCCATCAGAAGCTGTTATGACAACGTCATAGTGAAGCTAGCATGCTAGGCTATACAATACAAAAATAAATGATTGAAGGTAAAATGCACAAAGCCAGCCAATTTACTGACCCCTGTGGAATGGATTCATAGAAACACGATGCCCTTCTGGTACGAACATGGAATACAGTCCTGAGACTATTCTGGTTCACACCAGCTGACCATGCAAATCACACTCAACTACTTAACAGTAAACATCCCTTGTGGGTCCACACTTCCTGTGTGAAGCAGCAGTGAAAGCAGCAGGAGAAGAAGAAACGCGGGCGGGGGACCTCCATTCAAGTTTGCATTAAACGTTGCCAGTGGCTGCACTGGTTGGTCCTCCACACCCCTCAGCAGATGGGCTGGCTGTAGTGGACCGGCACCCCTCGCTCGCTCCTCTTAATCTCCTTCATGAGGACGGCGGCGCACGCCGACGCTGTGACCTGCGGGAGGGGGAGGGGGAGGAGGGGGGGCAAGGTCGGGGGGTTAAGCAGAGTGGGAGGGGACCAGGAGGTGCGGGAACTTTGACCCTGAACACTTTCAGGACTAGGAGGAGACAGAGAGAGGGTTAAGTAGTGGAGATTCTCTGGAGTGCAGGTCATGGTGTAAAGGTCATGGTGTGAAGGTCATGGTGTGAAGGTCATGGTGTAAAGGTCATGGTGTGAAGGTCATGGTGTGAAGGTCATGGTGTGAAGGTCATGGTGTGAAGGTCATGGTGTGAAGGTCATGGTGTGAAGGTCATGGTGTGAAGGTCATGGTGTGAAGGTCATGGTGTGAAGGTCATGGTGTGAAGGTCATGGTGGTGCAGGAGAGTGTGAGTAGTTGCTCAGCCTACTACAGTCTGAAACCCTCACCCAAGCCCTAACCCTATAACCCTAACCCTATAACCCTAACCCTATAACCCTAACCCTAACCCTATAACCCTAACCCTATAACCCTAACCCTATAACCCTAACCCTAACCCTAACCCTATAACCCTAACCCTCACCCTCACCCTCACCCTAACCCTAACCCTAACCCTCACCCTCACCCTAACCCTAACCCTAGCCTACTACAGTCTGAAACCCTCACCCAAGCCAAGGACAGAATGAAAACATTATCCAGTCACTAAACAGTGAAAAGAAGCCAGCGGATTGAGCTGAACACAGAGGATTGAGCTGAACACAGAGGATTGAGCTGAACACAGAGGATGGAGCTGAACACAGAGGATTGAGCTGAACACAGAGGATTGAGCTGAACACAGAGGATTGAGCTGAACACAGAGGATTGAGCTGAACACAGAGGATTGAGCTGAACACAGAGGATTGAGCTGAACACAGAGGATTGAGCTGAACACAGAGGATTGAGCTGAACACAGAGGATTGAGCTGAACACAGAGGATTGAGCTGAACACAGAGGATTGAGCTGAACACATAGGATTGAGCTGAACACAGAGGATTGAGCTGAACACAGAGGATTGAGCTGAACACAGAGGATTGAGCTGAAAACAGAGGATTGAGCTGAACACAGAGGATGGAGCTGAACACAGAGGATTGAGCTGAACACAGAGGTTTGAGCTGAACACAGAGGCAAACAAAGCCGGTAGTGTGCGATATGGGAAATCAGACCTGGGTATTGTATTATTTACAAATACTACTGAAATGCCCCTAGACTAATGAAACTGCCCCTAGACTAATGAAACTGCCCCTAGACTAATGAAACTGCCCCTAGACTAATGAAACTGCCCCCAGGTCTGCAGACAGAGGGGTTAGATGCAAGCGGAGGCAGTGGTCATGGAGACGGTCAGAGGGGTGAAGACCACGGGGTCCTGGTAAGGGTCGGGCTGGGGGGGGGAGAAGGGGGCGGGGGGGGAGAAGGGGGTGGCGGGGGGGGAGAAGGGGGTGGCGGGGGGGGAGAGGAGCACGTAGGTGGCGGAGGAGGAGGAGTGGGAGCGCCAGATCTCCTTCCTGAGGATTGAGCTCAACACGATGGCTGCGACCTGGGGGGGAGGGAGAGAGACGGAGGGTCATGGAGGAGGAGAGGAGGGATGGGGGGAGGAGGGAGAGAGACGGAGGGTCATGGAGGAGGAGAGGAGGGATGGGGAGGAGGGAGAGAGACGGAGGGTCATGGAGGAGGAGAGGAGGGATGGGGGGGAGGGAGAGAGACGGAGGGTCATGGAGGAGGAGAGGAGGGATGGGGGGGGAGGGAGAGAGACGAAGGGTCATGGAGGAGGAGAGGAGGGATGGGGGGAGGGAGAGAGACGGAGGGTCATGGAGGAGGAGAGGAGGGATGGGGGGGGAGGAAGAGAGACGGAGGGTCATGGAGGAGGAGAGGAGGGATGGGGGAGGGAGAGAGACGGAGGGTCATGGAGGAGGAGAGGAGGGATGGGGGGGGGAGAGAGACGGAGGGTCATGGAGGAGGAGAGGAGGGATGGGAGGAGGGAGAGAGACGGAGGGTCATGGAGGAGGAGAGGAGGGGTGGGGGGGGGAGGGAGAGAGACGGAGGGTCATGGAGGAGGACAGGAGGGGTGGGGGGAGGAGAGAGAGGAGGAGGTGATGGACAGAGAGAGCGAGAGGAGAGAGATGGAGGGAGGGAGAACAGAACGGAGGAGGAGGAGACGGACAGAAAGAGCAAGGAGAGAGAGAGAGATGGAGGGAGAGAGAGATGGAGAGAGAGAGATGGAGAGAGAGAGAGATGGAGGGGGAAAGAGGCAAGGAGGGAGACAGAAAGGGAGCGAGGGAAGAAAGTCATTAGATGAGGAGGTGAGATGTAAGCGACACACAGGTAGGTAGGGGTCATCACACACAGGTAGGTAGGGGTCACAGGTCATCACACACAGGTAGGTAGGGGTCAGCACACACAGGTAGGTAGGGGTCACAGGTCATCACACACAGGTAGGTAGGGGTCATCACACACAGGTAGGTAGGGGTCATCACACACAGGTAGGTAGGGGTCACAGGTCATCACACACAGGTAGGTAGGGGTCACAGGTCAGCACACACAGGTAGGTAGGGGTCATCACACACAGGTAGGTAGGGGTCACAGGTCATCACACACAGGTAGGTAGGGGTCAGCACACAGCAGAGGAGAGGAGAAGGGGGAACAAAGAGATGTTAACAATCTTGAGGTTTGGAGTTGATGTCTCGCGTCCGGGCGTCTGTAGCTCAGGAGGTAGAGCGGGTCACCCGGTGATCGTAGGGTCGGCGGTTCGAATCCCGGCTCCTCCTGACCACATGTCGAAGTGCCCTTTTGAACCCCAAATTGCTCCCAGTGAGCAGGCTGACACCTTGCATCTTGCAGCTGCCGCCATTGATGTGTGAGTGAGTGGGTGAATGAGAGGCCTTCGCTGTAAAGCGCTTTGGGTAAAAGTGCCGTCCATTTAGCATTTCCATCTGCTCTGCTCCTCACTGGTTCTTTACACCATTTACCGTTATTTAACCACCTGGTGCCTTCCAAACTGACTTTCCCTCTCTTTCTCTCTCTCCCTCTCTCTCTCTCCCTCTATCTCTCTCTCTCCCTCCCTCTATCTCTCTCTCTCTCCCTCTATCTCTCTCTCCCTCCCTCTATCTCTCTTTCCCCCTCTCTTCCTCCCTCTCTCTCTCTCCCTCTCTCTCTCCCTCCCTCTGTCTCTCTCTTTCCCTCCCTCTATCTCTCTCTCCCTTTCTCTCCCTCCCTCTATCTATCTCTCTCTCCCTCTCTCTCCCTCCCTCCATCTATCTCTCTCTCTCCCTCTCTCTCCCTCCCTCCATCTCTCTCTCCCTCTCTCTATCTCTCTCTCCCTCTCTCTCCCTCCCTCCATCTATCTCTCTCTCTCCCTCTCTCTCCCTCCCTCCATCTCTCCCTCCCTCTCTCTATCTCTCTCTCTCCCTCTCTCCTCCATCTGCTCCATAGTGAACAGGTCAGTAGTTCATAGTGAACAGGTCAGTAGTTCATAGTGAACAGGTCAGTAGTTCTCAGAGCTGTGTGTTGTACCGTGGCTCTAACAGACAGTGTGGAGTGGTTTATAGTGTGCAGTACGGTGCTGGGTGTTCGGTTGCCACCAGGGGGCAGTAAAGTACAGCAGTGTCACCGGTGGAATGGGTCCTCTGTGATTGACCCAAGGAAGCTAGGAGCCGTGGGCGGGCTCAAGGAAGCTAGGAGCCGTGGGCGGGCTCAAGGAAGCTAGGAGCAGTGGGCGGGCTCAAGGAGCTAGGAGCAGTGGGCAGGCTCAAGGAAGCTAGGAGCAGTGGGCAGGCTCAAGGAAGCTAGGAGCCGTGGGCAGGCTCAAGGAAGCTAGGAGCCGTGGGCGGGCTCAAGGAAGCTAGGAGCAGTGGGCGGGCTCAAGGAAGCTAGGAGCAGTGGGCGGGCTCAAGGAAGCTAGGAGCAGTGGGCAGGGTCAAGGAAGCTAGGAGCCGTGGGCAGGCTCAAGGAAGCTAGGAGCAGTGGGCAGGCTCAAGGAAGCTAGGAGCCGTGGGCACGCTCAAGGAAGCTAGGAGCAGTGGGCGGGCTCAAGGAAGCTAGGAGCCGTGGGCAGGCTCAAGGAAGCTAGGAGCAGTGGGCGGGCTCAAGGAAGCTAGGAGCAGAGGGCGGGCTCAAGGAAGCTAGGAGCAGTGGGCACGCTTAAGGAAGCTAGGAGCAGTGGGCAGGCTCAAGGAAGCTAGGAGCAGTGGGCAGGCTCAAGGAAGCTAGGAGAAGTGGGCACGCTCAAGGACACTCCGACATGCTGCTGGGAGCTGCCATCGAACCGGGAACCTTCCAGTCAGCAGACGGCTGCTCTACCTCCTGAGCTACTGTGTGTTTGTGTGTGCGCGTGTGTGCGTGTGTGTGTTCTATTGTGCTACTACACTAGTATAGTGCGTAGTGTATAGTATGGAAGTGCGTAGTGTATAGTATGGAAGTGGGCCCACCAGCAGGGCAGCCGTGCCCAGGAACAGACCCATCACCAGGGGGGCTTTCTCCTGGAACAGGTTCATGATGACCGTGGGACAGGCCTAGAGGAGAGGATGAGAGAGGAGAGGAGAGGAGAGGAGGAGAGAGGAGAAGACAGGAGAGAGGAGAGGAGAGGAGAGGAGAGGAGAGGAGAGGAGAGGAGAGGAGAGGAGAGGAGAGGAGAGGAGAGGAGAGGAGAGGAGAGGAGAGGAGAGGAGAGGAGAGGAGAGGAGAGGAGAGGAGAGGAGAGGAGAGTATTAGGACAGTTATTCTGTAATCTTCCATGTTGAATTTTAATTGATTTAATAATAATTAAGGTGCAGTCTGTTTACTCTGAGAGTTAGAATTGAGAGTTTTTTCATCTATATCTGGTGAACCATTTAGAGAAATAGATATTTAATCACAACTGAAGGCATCTTTGGTCATCCATTTTGTTGTCTTATGTGGTATAGAGAAGACAGACCTACTGTAGTTAAGTGTGACTAATACAGCTACAGTCATTCTGAGTATAAATCCTTGAGAGTAGTTGGCTGACAGTTCATAATATGAATATATAATATTATTATTATACTCACAGGTATAGTGAAGTGAGTTTATATTATTATACTCACAGGTATAGTGAAGAGAGTTTATATTATTATACTCACAGGTATAGTGAAGTGAGTTTATATTATTATACTCACAGGTACAGTGAAGAGAGTTTATATTATTATACTCACAGGTATAGTGAAGAGAGTTTATATTATTATACTCACAGGTATAGTGAAGTGAGTTTATATTATTATACTCACAGGTATAGTGAAGTGAGTTTATATTATTATACTCACAGGTATAGTGAAGTGAGGTCATATTATTATATTATTATACTCACAGGTATAGTGAAGTGAGGTCATATTATTATATTATTATACTCACAGGTATAGTGAAGTGAGGTCATATTATTATATTATTATACTCACAGGTATAGTGAAGTGAGGTCATATTATTATATTATTATACTCACAGGTATAGTGAAGTGAGTTTATATTATTATACTCACAGGTATAGTGAGGTCATATTAGTATACTCACAGGCATGGTGAAGTGAGGTCATATTAGTATACTCACAGGTATAGTGAGGTCATATTAGTATACTCACAGGCATGGTGAAGTGAGGTCATATTAGTATACTCACAGGCATGGTGAAGGTCTCCAGAAAGCTATGGTTAGGACACGTCTTTTTCACTAGGATGTCCAACGCACCCACCAGTCCACAGCACCGCAGCTATAACACAAGAGACAGAGAGAGAGACAGAGAGATAAAGAGAGAGATAGACAGAGAGAGAAAGAGAGATAGAAAGAGAGAGAGAAAGAGAGAGAGAGAAAGAGAGAGAAAAAGAGAGAGAGAGTGAGTGAGTGAGTGAGTGCGTGAGTGAGTGAGTGAGTGAGTGAGTGAGTGAGTGAGTGAGTGAGTGAGTGCGAGTGTGTGTGTGTGTGTGTGTGTGTGTGAGTGAGTGCGTGCGTGAGAGTGCGTGCGTGAGTGCGTGCGAGTGCGTGCGTGAGTGCGTGAGTGCGTGCGAGTGCGTGTGAGTGCGTGCGTGGGTGTGTGTGCGTGTGCGAGTGTGTGTGTGTGTGCGTGCGTGCGAGCGAGCGAGTGCGTGAGTGAGTGCGTTCACCGTATTGTGGAAGATGGTCAGCGTGACGGCCATCGCCGGGTCTCCTTTGTCCACATAGTGAGCGTAGACCGACGCGTAGAACATGGCCAGACGCCCGCTGACCTGCACGGAGGAACACACAGTCCAGTTAAACACACAGTCCAGTTAAACACACAGTCCAGTTAAACACACAGTCCAGTTAAACACACAACAAGTGTCCTTCACAGTCACATCAGCCGTTTGTGTGTACCTTGTCAAATTTGTAAAGTATGGCGCAAATTAATTCTTTAATGTGTTTTAATATGTTTATCAGTATACTGCACTGTAACTTTTATTCCTGTATTCTATTTGTCCTGCTTTTTGTTTTAAATGTCTATAATGACTTGCTTTTTGTTTTAATGCTTTTAATTTGTCCTGCCTTTTGTTTTAAATGTCTATAATGTCTTGCTTTTTGTTTTAATGCTTTTAATTTGTCCTGCCTTTTGTTTTAAATGTCTATAATGTCTTGCTTTTTGTTTTAATGCTTTTAATGTCTCATGTAAAGCACCTTGAATTGCCCTGTGGCTGAAATGTGCTATATAAATAAACTTGCCTTGCCTTGAATGCATTTTTAAACTGGACTACACTTAATTTAAATTTCCTCAACTTAACGCACACTTACTCCGAATGATTTATATTTTTAGTTGAAGGACAATCGCAGCTACATTTGCCATCAATAGTTTGGTCACTACCATTCAGCTTATAAATAGATCTACAAACACAAAAGTTATAAAGACTATTTTTTTCTGCCCTCACAAATGTTGTTAAAACACCCCCTAAATGATAGTGATGAATTGTTTTGTCAATATGAAAGTTGTTCATCAAAGTCTTGGTTATGCAATGATGTAAAAAATATTTAGAACATCCTAGATCTAAATAGCTCCAAAAAAAAAAGTTTAGTCACAACAGTTCCCAAATTTAGCAGGCTAATTAGCAACCAATCAGAATATCCATTACCCAGACCACACCCCTACCACACCCCATGATCTGTCACAATGGGCCATCATCTTGGACAAAGGACAGTAACAGCCTGTCACCTGTCTGCCTGTGACTCACACACCCAGAGCCATGCAGAAGACATGAATACAATTTTTTATTTATCTAAAAATTCAAACATATAACCACTGTTGTCCATCAAGTGAATGTATTTGGTACACTAACAGTTAACATGTCTTGTTGTAGGCTATTTGCACGGGCACCAGGATATATGGAAGCACAAACACGCAGCACTTTGTCAGAGAAGCACGCTGAAAAGAAGGGGGTCACCAGAGGTACACACCCAGCGAAATGGCCTGAAGCCCAATGAGAAAATGTCCCTGTGGAAAAGGCAGAGTGACAGAGGGATCATGGACAATTTGTTGGCCTTGCGGTTTCTAGATTTTCAACTGTCTAGAGGCAAATGTTATTATTCTGCTGCTCGTTCAACTTTACCTTCAACCAAATCACAAAACTCATAACTCACCCCATAATGTGCTGGACATGGGGTAGCGGAATTCTGTAGCTCCACCACCGACCTTCTCTACCTCCGCTCCTGTGGAAAGAAAAAGTAAAAACAAGCCTCTTTATCAAACTGACATGGACTGAATGACACTAGTGATGTCTCCACTGAGTGTGTGTGTGTGTGTAATAATAATGATAATAAATAAAAACAAGCAGCTTATCAAAATCAAAGCAAATAGGTCTATTTTGGAGACAGAAACATCCAATCTCCAAGCCAAGGTATACAAGCCTATTGTTAAGGATTTTTATCCTTGGTTTAGTTAGATTGTCAAAGAACACGCTGAGTGGTCGATCAAGCTGGTTTTAAACAAAGGCAATAGTTTATTCTATGTTACGATTCTGCAGAGTCGGACAAGAGCACAGGAAGTGAATCCGGGCTCGTGTGAGTTCACGTGAGGACGGGGTCGTTAGGTTATACAGTGAAAAAGGAAGTGACATAGTTTCAGGGGGAAGAGGACAGGGAAGTGATGTCACACAGGGAGGAATTTGTAGTTCTAACAGACTGATCAATGAGGACGAACTACAAAGTTTAGAACAACAGTCAAGGGGGAAAACAGAACACTTTGTTGAGACTTGAAATTCATTCACACTATAACTTCTCAAAACCCCTAAACAAGTGGAGACTGTCCTAGTAGTCCTACCTCACATCACCAGCAAGCGTCGGAGCAGTCCACTAGTCTCTGCGACTCTGTCTATGATTCCATCGTTGTCTAAAGTCATCAGGATCTCTTTCTCTGTGCACATTAGCATGAATGCCTCAAGACGCTCCTGTGTCAGGGTGCTCCTCAGTCTGTTCTTTACAAACTTGAGTGTGGAGAAGGTCCTCTCACAGGCCACTTGACTGAAAGAGAGTGTCAGCAGGAACTTGTAGGCCAATCCAATTACATGATAGGCATCAGTCAGTAGGTTGTATTTGGAGAGGATATGATAAACGCAAACTGCACAGTTTTTACAGGAGGTGCAGCTGGTGTCAGTCATCTCCATGTCTTCTCCAACCTCTGTCTCTTCTGCAGTCCGGACAGTGTATGACTCCAAATGGGGCATCTTAAGTCTCTCCCACTGGTTGGCCAGACTGCAGAGCTCAGCCTTGAGCCTTTCAGGTGTGGCTCTGTCATCAAACTTAAGGAGGCATTTACTGAGTTGTCCGAGACATTCAGATGGAAGCTCCCTATCTCTCAGTGTACCAAAGTTCCTTGGGTCGAGGCACGCAAAATCATCATAAAGCGCTCCATTTGCTGAATAGCGGGTCTGAATGCTCTGGGTCACTGTGTCCAAAATGACATTGTGTACCTTGACCCTGTATCGATCCTCTGCACTCAACGACTGCTTTTCCTCAGCTACCTCGCCTGGCATGGTCTTCTTCTTTCTGATTTTTATTTCAGGTAGAGCCGCCTGAACCACCTCTTCGGATCCGTTCTCCTCCAGCTCATTGTTAGCCCACTGAACAAAGACATTAGCAGCTTTCGTGACAGCATCCATGTCCCTAGTGCATTTGTTTAGGCTGTCTTGGGCACCCATTACTAGCCGATGAGCTGTGATTAAGTCCATGCCACTAGTCTGGAGGTATCTGGAGAGTGGTGAGGTGATCTCAAAGACCCGCAAGAATATCTGTGCTGTCAGCACTGTCTCATGCTTCAGTAGGGACTCCATGTACCCCTTAGCTCTTGCTCTGACATCTGCTTTCATTGCCCTATCTTCCTGTATCCTTTTGAGTGTTATGATTAAATCAACAAACAAGGCATTGTCTGGGTTACCAAAACAGCCAAATATCTTGCTTAGAGCCTGGTCCTTTGCCCACCACCTAGTCTCCCCGATTGGAGACCGCCGCCTGTGACGCTTGTCATCACTCACTTTCTCCCACAGATTCATTCACTTGTAAGAGTCCTTGATAAATACAGCAACATCATTCACGATGGAGAAAAGGGAGGCACTTTCTATCAGAACACCTGTGGTGTCTCCCAGAACGAGATTAAGCACATGTGCATAGCACCAGATGTGCACTTGGTCAGGTGACTCTGATGACAGCAAAGTGGAAAACCCCTTGTATTGGCCTTGCATGTTTGCGGCTCCATCTGTTGAGTTGCCAACACAATTCCGAATATCAATGTCCACCTCTGCCAGAGTTTTTTTAAGTAGGCTCACAAAATACTCTCCGGTTGAGTACTCACATTCCACCACACCTATGAGCTTCTCATGGACCACATCAGTTACATATCTGAGGATAACAGCACACTGGTCTGTGGAGGTAATGTCCTGTGTGGTGTCGATCTGCACAGAAAACATTCCTGCCTCCCTTACTTCCCTAGAAATGCTTTCTTTGACTAAGTGGCTGATTACGTCAATTACCTTGTTGATAGATGTATTAGAGAGCAGTGTAACAAAGGATCCTCTGCCTTTAGCCCCAGTCTCGTGTAGGCTTTTGCTTTTTTGTACACATTCATTGACGTGTTCTTGCAGAGAGACATCAAATTTGCTCAGCAGGATGATCATCTCCAAGAAGTTTCCATGATCAACAGCAATGTTCTCCCAGGTGTATGCAGCTTCATATTTAGTGCCTCTATAGCTAAGTCCACACTTTCCGATGACTTTTATCACTTCTATGACACGGTCCATGACTTGCCGTTTCTTCCTGACCTGGTCACGGTGAAGAGAGAGTTGTTTTCCACCGAGTAGGCTTGCTATGTCTGCTTGGCTGGCCTTCATAAAATACGCCTCTGCACTCTCTCTGTGGACTTGGTTTCTTTCATGCTCTTCTAATCTTTGGTGTACATGCTTCCAGGCTGTCATCCCCCCCTTAATGAAAGCGTTGTCACTTGCAGATGGCTTTGCATATGCCAAACATACTGTGCAGTACAGTGAGTTTTCTTTCTTACAGTATGTGAGCCACTTTCTCTTAATACCGTCTTTGGTTTGATAGACACTCATGCCTTTTCTGGGGGGTTGTTGAGGGTGGTGAGAAAAAAATAGACCGAAATCTTTGGGGGCCGGGCGTGCATAAAAATCAAAGCCTTCATCTGTGACTGTGAGTATCCCTGGCTCAGCTTCCCCTGTGCTGGACCCTGCCTCTGCCTGTGCTGACTGCACTGCTACATCTGCATGAGAAGAACATCAGTAATCAATAAGATTACCAGTAACTCATTTTATCATTGGAAAGGAACAGAGATATATAATTCAGCAGGCCATTAAAATAAAGGCACTAGTGGATAGGCTCCTAATGTCTGTATGAACTTGGAGCATAAACATATGACTCCATCCAATTATAGATTATATGCATAATACGATTGCCTACCCAGCACTGCACCTACCTGTACCTGTCAGTTTTTTTGCTGGTTCCTGCTCCTGCTCCATTCTCCTCCTCACCATCACCACCATGACTGGGGTCATCCTGTCCCTCAGCATCACGCCCGCTGCTGACACTGGCCTTGACTCATAATAATAATAAACTTGATTTATATAGCAGTACATCAGTTTGCAAAGTATTAAAACACAAAGACAACATTACAGTAAATCAACATAAGAACAAGGACATAATTAAATCAACATGAGAAAAGCCAAATAGATTTGACATCAAAACATTAGATTCAAGACAACCAAAACAATAAGAAAATACAGGCTGAGGGCAGGGTCTCTGCAGATAAATACTGCCAAGTCGTGGGTCATAAATGAAGATTTTGAGGGATTATAGTTTATGAGTCTATAGCCTACATTGTTTTTATACAATGCTGCATATTCTGCCTTTAACTAGGGTGCGTTCGTAAATCCAATCTAACGCTCTACAAAGATTCAAAATAATGAATCCGAACCCAACCGGGACATGTTAAACCCACCGCGCCCAGTGAGCGGTGATTCGGCGGTGGGTCACCGGTGGGTTAGCGGTGGGTTAGCGGTTACTTTAACAACATGTTGCTGTCGATTCTGGTTCGGATTAACGCTGGTCCAGTTTGTGGCGCTCGGAGTGTCTATTTACCAACGCACCCTGGGCCTGGTAGCTAAACTAGCTAGCTCTCTTCTTTCTAGCCTACTATGCCCACAAGATTGAACCATGCATTGCTCCCCTGTCGTGTCATCATGGCTGGGTCCCGCAGCCGCGACTCCTGCCTCATCAGTGCCCTCAGGCTCAGCCACAGCAACCTTGGCGCCTCCACGGAAAAGGGCCGTCAGTTTGGCGCATTTAGCTGCATCTTGCAGTAACTTCTTTCGTTTTGTATCTCTTATTTTTTTGTGCGCCACCCATTTCTTTGTCGTCTCTCTTTCTTTTCGCCATTTTGGCTAAAAACTTAAGTTCACTGATGGAAAAAATGACTGAGCCAATCAGGTTTCAACCAAAACGAGGATCGGTCCAAATTGGGAGGGGCCGCTTGTATCCCCCCTCAATATTGAAAGTATTCCATTTGCCCAGGCCCTGTCTGACAGGCCGCGTTTTGCTCTGTGCTCTGTGTCTGCGAGGGCCAGGCTGGCCGGCCCATTATACCAATACTAACACGAGAAATTGATAAATAACAACTTTATCAGAGATAGTCTTTTTTTTTCTTCTTCCTCCCAAAGCAGGTCATACGGCCGGCCGCCACCCCCCCCAAAAAAAGATTTTTTGTTATTTTTTTTTCCCCAGCCGGTTCGGCCTGGATGGGTCGGCCGTTCGGGAGTCGTCCCCAACCTCCCGATGGCCACCCCGCCCCTGGTAGTAGTGTTAGTTAATGAAGTTAGCTGCTAGCTTTCTGTTGCACCTGTGCTTCACTATCAGCTGGTATGAGGTTGCTTAGCTATGATAAACATTGCTATTGGGCACATTGTTATTGTAAACAGGTTTCTGTAATAGCAAACATCCTAAATGTGCTCCTAAACTGAGATAAGACAGCAGGTTTCTGTAATGAGGCCCGCATGTGTCAGGATTGTGTTCTCCAAGTCATGTTCCATACTTTTGTGAGTGAAATACACTTCAGAAATCCTTCTTAGTGTAGAACCCTACTAGATAATGCGGTGAAGCGCACTGATGTTTCCAGAAGCCTTTTATTGTTCAGCCGTCCTTATATTGAACACAATGCAACAGGGTGGCCAACAGTTAGTCAACTCATTTCAGAGCAGTCATTAGCACTTTTCAAACGAATTATTGCCCTTAAGACACCTGCAGATATATTCAACAAACTACAACGGATTAGAAATCTACATGCAGTTAATACGCGGAATAGACTGAAGGACAAATTCACCCAACCAAGGATACAGACGGAAATGGGCAGACGGACTTTTATATATAGGATGGTGATCATGTGGAATTCATTGCACTGACCATAGTGCTGTATTTTCCTTCTTTGAACTTCTTTGGAGAACAATTTTACAATATTTTGTTACAATAATTTTAGATGTGTGATTTCGTAAGTAGCTGTGTTTTTGAACTATTGTATTTTACTGTTATTATTGTATTCACTATCATGTTTCTTTCTTTTCCTATTTTTTCTTGAATTCTATTTATGAATTGTAGTATTTTCTGCATTATTGTATTGTACTGTATGTTTTAGTTGAGGACTCTTGGAAGACTAGCCGATGGCTAAAAGAGATCCTAATAAACAAACAAACAAACAATGCCTTCCTTGCAGTTTCCTCAAGAAACATCGTAAGAGCTACAGGAGAGATGATGGAAATAAAATGAGCTCAACATACAAACTTAAACAGACCATATCAATTGGTGTATAAGAAAGCTCGCATTACCGTCGCGTTACAGCCATTCATTTCAACTCCATCTAACATCAGGAGTAACATCAGCGCCATTGAGGTAGAAATGCATCAATTGAATTAAATACTTCTTAACAGTTAGATCGAAACAAATCACACAACAAACAATACCTTGTTCCCGTTCCAGCTAGGTGCTTAATGGGTTACAGGTAACAACAATGTTACAGGGAGCAAATACAGAAGGTTAGTTTACCAAAATAAAGGTCTCATAATATGAACAAACCAAAAAACAGCACTAAGAAAAATAAAGGCTTGCAGGAAGTAACTACTTAATAAATAGTCCTCACTAAGGGTTATTTACAACATGAATGAGAAATGGGTAATTTTCAATAGTATTGTAGCGACCTAGGATGGGAGTAGTTAATGTGTGAGTTGATGGACGTTTGTGGTTCTCACGTTTGGGTTTGTGATTGGTGGACTGGGGGGGAGGCGGGACCTGGGGGTTTTGGCTTGCTTGTCTCTTCCCTGGTGTTCGCAGTTCGTGGGTATGCGCGCTAACCAGCCCGTTACTGTTCTCCTGTCTAGTTTGATTGCCAGTTGCTATACAGTGGAATAAACATTCGAGTATTGAACTGTCTCCTCCTTATTCAAGACATTACACTGGTGTCAGAAGTAAAAAAAAAAAAAAAAAAAGAGGAAAAGAAGAAGGAAAAGTTGGGTTAGAAGTTGTCGTTAGCCAGCCTAGCGCTGGGACAGTGAGATAGCTAGCAAGCTAGTCAACGTTAACGTGCGTGCGGCGCCATGGATGGGAACGGAGCGAGGAGAAAAGTAAAGAAGGAGGAGATGAGCGACGATGAGCTGCAGGGAGCCCACGGGTCAGTGGACTTGGATAAAAAAACAAAGAAGTTGAGGGAGAGGAGCAACGTTAACTTGAGAGAGTTTGTGTCTGGGCTAGCAGCTGACGCAGGGTTCGCGCCTTCAGCAGCCCGTATGGCTTCCTCTCCCGCGCACGGTATAACTCAGAGCGCTCTTGATGTAAACAACAATGGCGCCGCCTGTCGCCCAGCTGCTGCAAGAGTGAAGACACCCAAATTCTCTGGTAAGACAGACTGGGAGGCTTTTCATGCACAGTTTGAGCTGTTGGCCAAAGCAGAGGGGTGGTCGACAGATGAAAAAGCTCTACAGCTAGCCTTGTGCCTCACAGAGGATGCTCTCCCCTGCCTGCTGCTCCTGTGCCCAGAGGACAGGGGCAGTTATGGGGCATTAGTTGGGGCTCTGCAGAGGAGGTTTGGACATTGTCTGGAGTCCGGGGTGTTGCGCAACGAACTGAGCAATCGCTCCCGTATGCCTGGGGAGTCCCTGCGAGTGCTGGCCAATGACATCGAGAGCCTGACACGCCGGGCGTACGGCCACATGCCCCCTGAAGTGCAGAGCGAGCTGGCACGGGACCAATTCATCAGAGCCCTTCTACCCGCTGACCTCCGGGCTCAGGTACAGTTGCAGCATCCACGCACCCTGCAGTCAGCCTTTGAGATGGCTGTGGAGAGAGAGATGGTGTGGGCGTCGACCAGCACTGTGAGGAGCTGTCAGCCGGAGAGCTCACCAGCTGTGAGGGCCGCAGTCGGCGGCCTACAAGGAGAAGAGAAGCCGGCATGGGTGGGTGAAATGACTGAACTGTTGAGGGCTGCATCGCTGCAGACTGCACGCATGCCTCGCCCGGGACCCAGGGTCTGCTGGGGGTGTGGCGAGGAGGGGCATGTGCTCAGAAAATGCCCCAAAATAGCTTGGGGAAACGGATCGGGTCTCGCTTAGAGGGGGCTGAGCGGACCCAAACCCCATCACCCCCACCATCCCTCTTCCCATCCCAATCTCCACCGCCATCCGTGACCTTTCCCTCACAGACACCGCTGCCGACAGGAGGAGCCCAACAGCACAGCCGGGGGGGCCTGGCTCCACCTCCCCCAGAGGCAGATGACATCACAGACTCCAAGCCCACTGTGGTGGTGGGGCGTGCAGGTGAGGGGGACTCGTGTTATGTCCCTGTCACGGTAGAAGGAGTACCCTGCTCAGCCTTAGTGGACACGGGGTCAACGGTGACTTTGGTACGGCCAGATGTGGTGCCTGGCTGGACTCGGGTTGAGCCCACCACTGTGCAGTTGCGCACGGTCACGGGTGAGCTCGCACCTCTGGTAGGCAAGGGCATGATGACTGTGACTGTGGGGGGGAGGGCTGTGCGTCATCCAGTGTGGATAGCTGCTGTCCAGGAGCCGTGTATCCTGGGTTTGGACTTCCTGAAGGCTACAGGCTGTCAGCTGGACCTGGAGAGGGGCACAGTGAGGTTACTGGAGGGGCCTGCTGTCAAGATGACTCCAGTCGTGACCTCCACCGCGCCTCCTGCCAGGCTCGTCTCCCCAGCAGCGTGTTCCCATACCGGCGAGAGCCAGTCAGCGCCAGCCCAGCTTCCCCAGGCGGTGCCGGAGGGGACGCTGTCTGCAGTGAGAGAGGTATGGAGGAAGAACTGCGACGGACTAGACCCTCAGCAGCAGGGGCAATTGTGGCAGTTGTTGCTGGACTTCCAAGACAGTTTTGCCATGAGTGAGGAGGAGGTGGGGAGAACGGATCTTGTGCAGCACGACATCAACACGGGGAATGCCCCGCCCATCAGGTGCCGTCCTCGCCGCCTCCCTCTGGCTCGTCAGGAGGCGTGTGACAGAGCTGTGTGGAGCATGCAGCAGGCAGGTATCATCGAGCCCTCCGACAGCCCCTGGGCGGCAGCCGTCGTCATGGTTCCCAAGAAGAACGGGGACTGGCGGCTCTGCGCTGACTACAGGCCGCTGAATAACGTCACCAGGAAGGACTCATACCCCCTGCCGCGCATCGATGAGTCCCTGGACCTAGTCTCCGGGTCCTTTTGGTTCTCATCCCTGGACCTTCGCAGCGGGTACTACCAGGTGCCTCTCGCCCCAGCGGCCAGGCCCAAGACCGCGTTCTGCACGGGGCGGGGGCTGTGGCAGTTCCGAGTTCTCAGCTTCGGGCTCTGTAATGCCCCGGCCACCTTCGAGAGGCTGATGGACAGGGTGCTGGCTGGTGTCCCCCGTGAGCAGTGCCTGATCTACTTGGACGATATCCTGGTCCACGGCAGCTCTTTCGAGGCAGCCCTGGGGTCTCTGCGTCAGGTCCTGGAGAGGATTAGAGCAGCGGGCCTGAAGCTGCACCCGGACAAGTGCCGTTTTATGCAGAGGGAGGTGAATTTCTTGGGACACCGGGTGGGGGGTGAGGGCATAGGCACCTTGGAGGAGAAGGTGCAGGCAATCACCAGCTGGCCCACCCCCACCAGCCAGGCGCAGCTGAAGAGCTTTGTCGGTCTGGCCAGCTACTACAGGAGGTTTGTGCAAGGGTTCTCCAGCGTGGCTGCACCCCTGTATCAGCTGTTCCAGAAGGACAGGGACTTTGTGTGGACCAAGGAGTGTCAAGAGGCGTTCAGCAGCCTGCAGCGTGCCTTGAGTGAGGCCCCGGTGCTCTCCCCGCCTGACCCCACCCTGCCCTTCATCCTGGACACAGACGCGAGCGGTGTGGGTGCGGGCGGAGTCCTGTCTCAGGTGGGTCCAAGCGGAGAGAGGGTGGTGGCGTACTTCAGCAGGAGATTCAACAAAGCTGAACGGCGCTACTGTGTCACCCGAAGAGAGCTCCTGGCGGTTGTGCTGTCCATCAAGCACTTCAGGTACTACCTGTGCGGCCTGCCCTTCACTGTGAGGACTGACCACTCTGCTCTCCAGTGGCTCCTGACGTTCAGGGAGCCAGAGGGGCAGATGGCCAGGTGGCTGGAGGAGCTCCAGGCGTACAACTTTACAGTGATGCACAGGGCCGGAGCACGCCACACCAATGCAGATGCTCTCTCCCGCCGCCCATGTGCTGAAGATGGGTGCCGCTACTGTGTGCGGAGGGAGACACGAGAGAGAGAGCTGCGTGCAGAGGAGGAGTGCTGTGCTGCAGTACGTCAGGGGCAGGTGATCGTCTGCCGAGAGCTGCAGACAGTGGAAGCAGCTGAGTGGAGGAGGCAGCAAGAGCAGGACACAGACCTACAGCCCGTGCTGCAGTGGGTGGAGGTGCAGCGGCGACCCCTAGTGGATGAAGTGGCTGCGCTCTCCAAGGCGACCAAGGGGCTGTGGGCTGCATTTGAGTCCCTGCGGCTGTGTGACGGTGTGCTGCAGCGGGCGTGGAAAGAGCCGGCGACAGGGGAAGAGAGGTGGCAGGTGGTGGTCCCCAAGGGCCTGCAGGAGACTGTACTCAAGGCAATGCATGGAGCAGTGGGGAGTGGGCACTTCGGGGTCAGTAAGACACTCCGCCGTCTCCGCCAGAGTTTCTACTGGGGGCGAGCCAGGAGAGATGTGGAGGACTTTTGCCGCCGCTGTGACCCCTGTACGGCTCGCAAAGGTCCCACTGGACGCTCCCACGCCCCACTGCAGCAGTTTCCAGCTGGGGCACCAATGGAGAGAGTGGCGGTGGACGTAGTGGGCCCGTTTCCCCGCTCAGACAGGGGGAATCGCTATGTCCTCACCGCCATGGACTATTTCACTAAGTGGCCCGAGGCCTACGCCCTCCCGGACCAGGAGGCAGAGACCATAGCGGACGCACTGGTGGAGGGCATGTTCTGCCGCCTGGGGGTGCCCGAGTGTATCCACAGCGACCAGGGGAGGAACTTTGAATCCCGGGTTTTCGCCTGCATGTGTGACCGACTGGGGATGCACAAGACCCGCACCACCCCCTTGCACCCCCAGAGCGACGGTTTGGTGGAGAGGTTTCACCGGACCCTGGGCCAGCAGCTGGCCATCCTCACGTCGAGGCATCAGCGAGACTGGGACACGCACCTGCCCCTGGTGCTTATGGCGTGTCGCTCAGCAGTCCAAGCGTCTACCTCCTGCACCCCAGCCCTTCTCATGCTGGGGAGAGAGCTCCGCACCCCGGCAGAGCTGACGTTTGGGCGTCCTCCTGACTCCCTAGCCATTTCCCCGGGCCCAGAGTATGCCAGGAGGCTTCAGGACCGCCTGGAGTCAGCCCATAGTTTTGCCCGCGAACAGCAGCAGCGCGCTGGCATCAGACAGAAACGGAACTATGATGTGGGGACCCGGGGAAGGCACTTTCTGCCAGGAGAGCTGGTCTGGGTCTACAGCCCCCAACGGAAGAAGGGCCGGTGTCCCAAGCTGGACAGCCAGTGGTCGGGGCCCTGCAGAGTGCTGGAGAGGGTGGGGGCGGTTGTCTACAGGGTGCAGCTGCCCCCCCGCGGGAGGAAGGTGGTGCTCCACAGAGACAGACTAGCTCCCTACAGGGGGGGCTCCCTCCCTCAGGGCTCAGGGAGGGCGTCGACCCCTCCTCCAGCGTCCCCCCCGGCTGCCCCCTCCTCACCCACTCCAGGTTCCTCAGTGATGGTCCCCCCAGCCCTTTCCCCGTCACCCCAGTCTCCTTTCCCTGTCCCTCGGAACAGCAGCCCCCTGCCGGGGACTGGTCTCCCCGGGCACTCGTTCCCTGCTTCCCCGGCTGCATTCCCTGTCCCCCTTCCCCCAGCAGCACGCCAGCCCTCGCAGAGGCAGAGGAGACCTCCAGGTCGCTTTGGAGACTTTGTTTGTTCCCTCGGGGGCGAGGAACGTATTGGTGGGGGGGCAATGTAGCGACCTAGGATGGGAGTAGTTAATGTGTGAGTTGATGGACGTTTGTGGTTCTCACGTTTGGGTTTGTGATTGGTGGACTGGGGGGGAGGCGGGACCTGGGGGTTTTGGCTTGCTTGTCTCTTCCCTGGTGTTCGCAGTTCGTGGGTATGCGCGCTAACCAGCCCGTTACTGTTCTCCTGTCTAGTTTGATTGCCAGTTGCTATACAGTGGAATAAACATTCGAGTATTGAACTGTCTCCTCCTTATTCAAGACATTACAGTATACAGTAGGGTGCTCCTACATCCATAGCACTGGTCTCCAAACGGTCTTCATCAAAACTATGTTTTGGTTGGGTTCGCGGCTATTCAGGGACTGAGGTAGGCCTAATATTAACGGGACGAGAAGCCAAACCGTTTCGTCAGCACTTTGAGGTTGTGTCTCAAAGTAGGCTACTTTATGAACAGAATAACAGGACCCGGGGGCTTTAATCGGCCACACGACACCGCTCTCTCTCATGGGATCATGGGCTGTGCACTCGGGGTCAGGAGCGCAGCGCGCCTCTGTCTTGGGCTCCTTTCAAATCCTACTGCTGGCCTACGAGTAGTCTTCAAAATAACAAAACGCCCTTGAATATGAATGATTCATAGAGAGCGATTACCTTTATTTAATTTCGCCAATAATGCCTATCCATCTCTATCGAAAACGTGGACAATTAACGACTGGATTTAACGGACTGATTCCGACCAGCCTTTTAAGCGCACCTTTTTAATTCTGAATGTGGGGGTGTATTAAATAAGGGGTATCGTTGGGTCTCAAGCAAAAAGAAAATAGCTTAAATCTATTTAAATCTAGTATACATTTATTTCAATTAGCTGGCCGCCTGGACTAGCCGTCAAGTCAGTGTTGCCGCTGTGACGTGTACACGTTACGCCGTAGTGCCCGTGATGTCACAGACCGGATAGAATTATATCCGGTCTGTGACATCACGGGCACTACGGCGTAACGTGTACACGTCACAGCGGCAAGGTACATATCCTGCTGTAACAAGTGGACAAGCCTCAGTGCGGTGTTTGTGATGAGAGGAACATGCTGCTAAAGATCTATCTTGGCCAATATGTTCGCTAGTGTAATAACTGATCTTTTTAGAACCCGAGAGAGGGTGCCATTTTCAAGTAGACCTGTAAACCAAGGTCCTGAGGCGACACCCTTTCAGACCCCGTTCCTGGATCTTGATGTGAAACTCCTCTGCACGGGAGTTTTTATTGCGCTCTATGTGATCCTGAACTTGCTTTGGCTATTATATAAATGGAGAAATCGCCAAAGAAACATTAAGGTTGGTAATCAAAGTTTCATTGTACTTTAATCATTTACAATTCAAACAATTACAGAAGCTGCTTTGTCTTTCTGAAGCCTTAATGAACTCAACATCCATCTTGTATTTCCTTTATAAATTAGGATGAAAACCTTGAAGACATTGATTGGTAAGTTGATAATGTTTTTTTCAGTGTATCCAACCATGTGTGTGTGTGTGTGTGTGTGTGTGTGTGTGTCTATGTATGTGTGTGTGTGTGTGTGTGTGTATGTATGTGTGTTTGTTTGTGCGTGCGCGTGTGCATCCATGTGTGAGATGTGTGTGTTTATGTGTAAAATGTGTGGTATGATGCATTTTGATTGTACAAGTGTACTGAAATCATCAAAAGTCATTTTATTTTATTGTATCTCAAAAGGGCCCAGGGGGACAGTGTGACAGCCCGGTGCATGCATGCATGCGAGCCATTGGGACTGCATGCGAAGATGCATGCGAGCTATTGGGACTGTCCAGGACAAGATGATCCAGGTTCTGACTCCTATGATCCGGGGGGCTGTGGACAAGACATGGTGTCTGAGATGAGTTCATTTCACACAGCCCCACCTGTCACCAGTTCATTTGACACAGCCCCGTCTGTCACTGGTTCATTTGACAAGGCCTCGTCTGTCACCGGCTCATTTGAAACAGCCCCATCTGTCACCGGTTCATTTGACACGGCCCCGTCCTCCTCCAAGTTCTCTCTGCGTCGGAGGCTCTTTCGCAAGAAGTGGGAGGGAGTCTATCAAGGGGCGGCCATTTCCACCTCCGACTCTCTGATGAAGAGGGCACCTGACAAAGCCCCATCTGACCCAGTCCCTTCTGTCACAGCTCCATCTGTCAGTCCAACACTCTCCATGACCAGGACCAGTAGAGGACACAGCCCCGCTAGCGCCTTATCCACCCCCATGGCGTCTAGTGGTGTGCTGGTAAAGGACCAATCTGAGCTAAACGTTCCACGATCACCCGAGCCCCACTGGAGACGAGATCTGGAGCTCTCTCGGCGTCAGAGGCTCATTTGTAAGGAGTGGGAAGAAGTCTGTGAAGGAGCGACCACTTCTACCTCGGACTCTCTTATGAAGAGGGTACCTGATACAGCCCTGTCTGTAACAGGTACATCTGTCAGTCCACCACTCTCCATGACTAGGACCAGTAGAGGACACAGCCCCGCTAGCCACCTATCCACGAACAAGGTGTGTAGTGGTGTGCTGGTAAAGGACCAATCTAACCCGGACGTTCTACGATCACCCGAGCCCCACTGGAGACGAGATCTGGAGCTCTCTCTGCGTCAGAGACTCTTTCGCAAGAAGTGGGAGGGAGTCTTTCAAGGGGCGGCCATTTCCACCTCGGACTCTATGGTTAAGAGGGCTCCTGACACAGCTCCATCTGACACAGCGCCATCTGTCAGTCCACCACTTTCCATGACCAGGACCAGTAGAGGAGAGATCCCCACTAGCTACTTATCCACCCCCATGGCATCTAGTGGGGTGGCGCTAAAGGGACAATCTGAGCCGGACACTCCACGATCACCCGAGCCCCACTGGAGACGAGATCTGGAGCTCTCTCGGCGTCGGAGGCTCATTTGTAAGGAGTGGGAAGAAGTCTGTGAAGGAGCGACCACTTCTACTTCGGACTCTCTGATGAAGAGGACACCTGACACAGCCCCGTCTGTCACAGGTCCATCGGACCCAGTCCCTTCTATCACAGCTCCATCTGTTAGACCACCATTCGCGATCACCACCCCCATGGTGTCTAGTGGGGTGCTGGTAAAGGGACAATCTGACGCGGACGTTTCACGATCACCCAAGCCCCACTGGAGGCCATGTCCGGATCTGACTCTCCGTCGGAGGCGCATCCGTGGGCTGTGGAGACGAGCCATCCTGATGGTCCGCATCATTGGGATGCTGCTGCCGGACAGGTTGAAGGAGGTGGCTCGCAGTGAAGAGTCCCGTCAGCACATGTCACCTGATTGTGTCCAAGACCCGCTTGTCAGAGCGAGTTGCCCCTTTGTTCAAGCGTTCAAAAGAAAGCTTGCAGTCTTTGAACGTGGGCTACCGGCTCTGAACCAGGAAAAATCCAAGGTCACATCCTGCTAACAGCCTGGCCGGAAACAAGACGTTCAAGACACAATACATAACAAATAACCCCACGATGACAGATAATTTCCCACGGCACACCTGACGATCTCTCACGGCACACTAGTGTGCCGCGGCACACTGGTTGAAAATCACTGATCTAGACCATCACCATCTACCCCATGGGCCTCAACATTTGGTTTGTTCAGTTTGGGGTTACTTGTTATGTCTTGTGCTTGTACTGATGTCATTCATGAATAAAGTCTCTGAACATTCTCTGCCTGTGTTTGGGTCCTATCTCCACTGTATCCCACGACTGTGCTCAGTGAGCTGCCTGGACTTCCTGTCACACACACATACACACAGACATACACCAGCCCACTTCCGGCTTTAGGCCTGGGCCATAGCAAACACACACCAGTATTTGCCATGTCTCTCCTATGTCGTTTTTAGCTTCTCTTACTCTGAAAATGTAATTTATTGCTTTATAAATGTTCTTAGCTGGTAGACAAACATACTCCAGGAGCTTGCTCCATCAAAGCTTTATCTGTATAGCACATTTCATACCCAGAGGCAACACAATGCGCTTTACAGAGAACAAGGGAGGTGGGCATACGACCCACCTCTACATATTCCATAGGGAAGCAAAAAAACAGTAATCACCCGGTGGCCAGATAAGTGAGCTGTAAAAATTCTTCCCTGACCCCTCTCAACGAGGCGATCGACTCCCCCAAATGGTTCTATGTTGCTCCATATCTGAATGTCTGTGTGTCATGTGACATTACTGTTAATGACGTACTGTATTTGTGAAACTGTATAAATGTACATAACCTTTAAAGTTGTCTCATGTTTCTTTCATGCGTTATGTTGCCCAGATATGGATAAAAGACGGTTAGCTCTCTCATACTTGGGCCTCAAACTCAGAGATAAATCTAATGCACCTCAAGTCAAATGTACAGTGTGTGTACTTGACCTAGGTTCTCAGTATGTGACTCACAATTCTCACCACTAGAGGGCGTCACACTCCAATTAATTCACCCATTCCCCCCTCTTTCTCATTCCTGCTGTGCTGCGCCCAGGAAGAGACGGGAGTGGATGGAAGTATACCAGCCGTGCATGTTTTGAGCATGGATTGAGAAAACTAGGCTTTAGGCACAAACTTCTATAGTTGATCAGATGGTTGGGAACAGGCCACAATTAAAGACTGTTTTCAAAGCAGTCAGCTTGTCACAGAGGTGCCAGGTGGTGTAGACTGAAGGAGGACTGCCAGGCTGGAGAGGAGGGCTGTCAGGTGGTGTAGACTGGTGAGGAGGGCTGCCAGGTGGTGTAGGCTGGAGAGGAGGGCTTGGTTTGGCTACACCCTTCCATCCTGCCAGGCCAAACTGCCCTCTGTGGAGCTCTCGTCTTCAACTCAAAGCTCATTGAAGAGCCGGGGTTCCAACCAACACCCTCTCAGATAATACATCTCAGTCCTAATCTATAAACAACTATTGTATGGTATAGTGATGCATCTCATCAGGTGGTCTCTGGACAGTGTGTTGTGTTCTTCAGGTGTACTTCCTGTGCTCTCCCGCCGAGAGGGACTGCATCGCTGCTACATCACACACCTGACCTCTGACCTTCTCATCCTGGGACTGCATCGCTGCTACATCACACACCTGACCTCTGACCTTCTCATCCTGGGACTGCATCGCTGCTACATCACACACCTGACCTCTGACCTTCTCATCCTGGGACTGCATCACTGCTACATCACACACCTGACCTCTGACCTTCTCATCCTGGGACTGCATGGTGTACACATCGTCTTTTTGTTACTCGGTTAATCAATGTACATATAATACTCCATCTGCCTTGCCTTTTTTTCTATACATGAGCACAATAAAAAAATAAATATTACAAATAAAGTATATCCACAACATTGGTCTGTGATGTTTATCCTCAAGCACTCATTCAATCACAGAGAGACAGGAGCCGGCGTTAAAGAAAAGAAGCACTTAAGAATGGTTATTTTTTCAACAACTGGCCAAGATACTCAGTAGAACAACATTAGAATACAGCCATTTGTAACAGGACGGAAATACTTGGATTACAGTGTAACAAACGTACAAACAAGCGTTTGGAAAAATCTCTACCGGCTATTTTTGTCAGATGACACAAACTGGCGAGTCTCTCGGCATCATTTGGTCACTAGAAAAGCAGCTGTCTGCACTCGAGGTCCTCGGGATCAACTGCTTGTGCAGCCAAAGCCTTGATTATTACCACAGGCTGCCGGCCTGTCGCTTCACTCAACAGCCATTCTGGGGAGCAGGAAGGGGATTCTCTCAGTGTAACGACACCCTGGCCCGTCTCAGTAGACACATGGCCGGGCCCTTCTTATAAACGGACTCCCGGAAGGCCGAAATAAATGCATTTTTATTTGCATAATACAACTAGGTTCACTTCTTTATGTGGCCATTAGAAGCTGTTATGACAACGTCATAGTGAAGCTAGCATGCTAGGCTATACAATACAAAAATAAATGATTGAAGGTAAAATGCACAAAGCCAGCCAATTTACTGACCCCTGTGGAATGGATTCATAGAAACACGATGCCCTTCTGGTACGAACATGGAATACAGTCCTGAGACTATTCTGGTTCACACCAGCTGACCATGCAAATCACACTCAACTACTTAACAGTAAACATCCCTTGTGGGTCCACACTTCCTGTGTGAAGCAGCAGTGAAAGCAGCAGGAGAAGAAGAAACGCGGGCGGGGGACCTCCATTCAAGTTTGCATTAAACGTTGCCAGTGGCTGCACTGGTTGGTCCTCCTCCACACCCCTCAGCAGATGGGCTGGCTGTAGTGGACCGGCACCCCTCGCTCGCTCCTCTTAATCTCCTTCATGAGGACGGCGGCGCACGCCGACGCTGTGACCTGCGGGAGGGGGAGGGGGAGGAGGGGGGGCAAGGTCGGGGGGTTAAGCAGAGTGGGAGGGGACCAGGAGGTGCGGGAACTTTGACCCTGAACACTTTCAGGACTAGGAGGAGACAGAGAGAGGGTTAAGTAATGGAGATTCTCTGGAGTGAAGGTCATGGTGTAAAGGTCATGGTGTGAAGGTCATGGTGTGAAGGTCATGGTGTGAAGGTCATGGTGTGAAGGTCATGGTGTGAAGGTCATGGTGTGAAGGTCATGGTGTAAAGGTCATGGTGTGAAGGTCATGGTGTGAAGGTCATGGTGTGAAGGTCATGGTGTGAAGGTCATGGTGTGAAGGTCATGGTGGTGCAGGAGAGTGTGAGTAGTTGCTCAGCCTACTACAGTCTGAAACCCTCACCCAAGCCCTAACCCTATAACCCTAACCCTATAACCCTAACCCTATAACCCTAACCCTAACCCTATAACCCTAACCCTAACCCTATAACCCTAACCCTATAACCCTAACCCTAACCCTATAACCCTAACCCTAACCCTATAACCCTAACCCTATAACCCTAACCCTAACCCTAACCCTATAACCCTAACCCTAACCCTATAACCCTAACCCTATAACCCTAACCCTAACCCTATAACCCTAACCCTAACCCTATAACCCTAACCCTAACCCTATAACCCTAACCCTATAACCCTATAACCCTAACCCTAACCCTATAACCCTAACCCTAACCCTCACCCTCACCCTAACCCTAACCCTAACCCTATAACCCTAACCCTCACCCTCACCCTAACCCTAACCCTAGCCTACTACAGTCTGAAACCCTCACCCAAGCCAAGGACAGAATGAAAACATTATCCAGTCACTAAACAGTGAAAAGAAGCCAGCGGATTGAGCTGAACACAGAGGATTGAGCTGAACACAGAGGATTGAGCTGAACACAGAGGATTGAGCTGAACACAGAGGATTGAGCTGAACACAGAGGATGGAGCTGAACACAGAGGATTGAGCTGAACACAGAGGATTGAGCTGAACACAGAGGCAAACAAAGCCGGTAGTGTGCGATATGGGAAATCAGACCTGGGTATTGTATTATTTACAAATACTACTGAAATGCCCCTAGACTAATGAAACTGCCCCTAGACTGATGAAACTGCCCCTAGACTAATGAAACTGCCCCTAGACTGATGAAACTGCCCCCAGGTCTGCAGACAGAGGGGTTAGATGCAAGCGGAGGCAGTGGTCATGGAGACGGTCAGAGGGGTGAAGACCACGGGGTCCTGGTAAGGGTCGGGCTGGGGGGGGGAGAAGGGGGCGGGGGGGGAGAAGGGGGTGGCGGGGGGGGAGAGGAGCACGTAGGTGGCGGAGGAGGAGGAGGAGGAGTGGGAGCGCCAGATCTCCTTCCTGAGGATTGAGCTCAACACGATGGCTGCGACCTGGGGGGGAGGGAGAGAGACGGAGGGTCATGGAGGAGGAGAGGAGGGATGGGGGAGGGAGAGAGACGGAGGGTCATGGAGGAGGAGAGGAGGGATGGGGGGGAGGGAGAGAGACGGAGGGTCATGGAGGAGGAGAGGAGGGATGGGGGGAGGAGGGAGAGAGACGGAGGGTCATGGAGGAGGAGAGGAGGGATGGGGAGGAGGGAGAGAGACGGAGGGTCATGGAGGAGGAGAGGAGGGATGGGGGGGAGGGAGAGAGACGGAGGGTCATGGAGGAGGAGAGGAGGGATGGGGGGAGGAGGGAGAGAGACGGAGGGTCATGGAGGAGGAGAGGAGGGATGGGGGGGGGAGGAAGAGAGACGGAGGGTCATGGAGGAGGAGAGGAGGGATGGGGGGGGGAGGAAGAGAGACGGAGGGTCATGGAGGAGGAGAGGAGGGATGGGGGAGGGAGAGAGACGGAGGGTCATGGAGGAGGAGAGGAGGGATGGGGGGGGGAGAGAGACGGAGGGTCATGGAGGAGGAGAGGAGGGATGGGGGGGGGAGAGAGACGGAGGGTCATGGAGGAGGAGAGGAGGGTCATGGAGGAGGAGAGGAGGGATGGGGGGGAGGGAGAGAGACGGAGGGTCATGGAGGAGGAGAGGAGGGATGGGGGGAGGAGGGAGAGAGACGGAGGGTCATGGAGGAGGAGAGGAGGGATGGGGAGGAGGGAGAGAGACGGAGGGTCATGGAGGAGGAGAGGAGGGATGGGGGGGAGGGAGAGAGACGGAGGGTCATGGAGGAGGAGAGGAGGGATGGGGGGGGGGGAGAGACGGAGGGTCATGGAGGAGGAGAGGAGGGATGGGGGGAGGAGGGAGAGAGACGGAGGGTCATGGAGGAGGAGAGGAGGGGTGGGGGGGGAGGGAGAGAGACGGAGGGTCATGGAGGAGGACAGGAGGGGTGGGGGGAGGAGGGAGAGAGACGGAGGGTCATGGAGGAGGACAGGAGGGGTGGGGGGAGGAGGAAGAGGAGGAGGTGACAGACAGAGAGAGCAAGGGGGAGGAGGAAGAGGAGGAGGTGACAGACAGAGAGAGCAAGGGGGAGGAGGAGGAAGAGGAGGTGACAGACAGAGAGAGCAAGGAGAGATTGATTGATGGAGAGAGGACAAACGGATAGGAGATAGAGGTGATGGACAGAGAGAGCGAGAGGAGAGAGATGGAGGGAGGGAGAACAGAACGGAGGAGGAGGAGACGGACAGAAAGAGCAAGGAGAGAGATGGAGGGAGAGAGAGATGGAGAGAGAGAGATGGAGAGAGAGAGAGATGGAGGGGGAAAGAGGCAAGGAGGGAGACAGAAAGGGAGCGAGGGAAGAAAGTCATTAGATGAGGAGGTGAGATGTAAGCGACACACAGGTAGGTAGGGGTCATCACACACAGGTAGGTAGGGGTCATCACACACAGGTAGGTAGGGGTCACAGGTCATCACACACAGGTAGGTAGGGGTCACAGGTCATCACACACAGGTAGGTAGGGGTCACAGGTCATCACACACAGGTAGGTAGGGGTCACAGGTCATCACACACAGGTAGGTAGGGGTCATCACACACAGGTAGGTAGGGGTCATCACACACAGGTAGGTAGGGGTCACGGGTCATCACACACAGGTAGGTAGGGGTCACAGGTCATCACACACAGGTAGGTAGGGGTCATCACACACAGGTAGGTAGGGGTCACAGGTCAGCACACACAGGTAGGTAGGGGTCATCACACACAGGTAGGTAGGGGTCACAGGTCAGCACACACAGGTAGGTAGGGGTCACAGGTCATCACACACAGGTAGGTAGGGGTCACAGGTCATCACACACAGGTAGGTAGGGGTCAGCACACAGCAGAGGAGAGGAGAAGGGGGAACAAAGAGATGTTAACAATCTTGAGGTTTGGAGTTGATGTCTCGCGTCCGGGCGTCTGTAGCTCAGGAGGTAGAGCGGGTCACCCGGTGATCGTAGGGTCGGCGGTTCGAATCCCGGCTCCTCCTGACCACATGTCGAAGTGCCCTTTTGAACCGCAAATTGCTCCCAGTGAGCAGGCTGGCATCTTGCATCTTGCAGCTGCCGCCATTGATGTGTGAGTGAGTGGGTGAATGAGAGGCCTTCGCTGTAAAGCGCTTTGGGTAAAAGTGCCGTCCATTTAGCATTTCCATCTGCTCTGCTCCTCACTGGTTCTTTACACCATTTACCGTTATTTAACCACCTGGTGCCTTCCAAACTGACTTTCCCTCTCTTTCTCTCTCTCCCTCTCCCTCTATCTCTCTCTCTCCCTCCCTCTATCTCTCTTTCCCTCTCTTCCTCCCTCTCTCTCTCTCCCTCTCTCCCTCCCTCTGTCTCTCTCTTTCCCTCCCTCTATCTCTCTCTCCCTTTCTCTCCCTCCCTCTATCTATCTCTCTCTCTCCCTCTCTCTCCCTCCCTCCATCTATCTCTCTCTCTCCCTCTCTCTCCCTCCCTCCATCTCTCCCTCCCTCTCTCTATCTCTCTCTCTCCCTCTCTCCTCCATCTGCTCCATAGTGAACAGGTCAGTAGTTCATAGTGAACAGGTCAGTAGTTCTCAGAGCTGTGTGTTGTACCGTGGCTCTAACAGACAGTGTGGAGTGGTTTATAGTGTGCAGTATGGTGCTGGGTGTTCGGTTGCCACCAGGGGGCAGTAAAGTACAGCAGTGTCACCGGTGGAATGGGTCCTCTGTGATTGACCCAAGGAAGCTAGGAGCCGTGGGCAGGCTCAAGGAAGCTAGGAGCCGTGGGCGGGCTCAAGGAAGCTAGGAGCCGTGGGCGGGCTCAAGGAAGCTAGGAGCAGTGGGCAGGCTCAAGGAGCTAGGAGCTAGGAGCAGTGGGCAGGCTCAAGGAAGCTAGGAGCCGTGGGCAGGCTCAAGGAAGCTAGGAGCCGTGGGCGGGCTCAAGGAAGCTAGGAGCAGTGGGCGGGCTCAAGGAAGCTAGGAGCAGTGGGCGGGCTCAAGGAAGCTAGGAGCAGTGGGCAGGGTCAAGGAAGCTAGGAGCAGTGGGCAGGCTCAAGGAAGCTAGGAGCAGTGGGCGGGCTCAAGGAAGCTAGGAGCAGAGGGCGGGCTCAAGGAAGCTAGGAGCAGTGGGCACGCTTAAGGAAGCTAGGAGCAGTGGGCAGGCTCAAGGAAGCTAGGAGCAGTGGGCAGGCTCAAGGAAGCTAGGAGAAGTGGGCACGCTCAAGGACACTCCGACATGCTGCTGGGAGCTGCCATCGAACCGGGAACCTTCCACTCAGCAGACGGCTGCTCTACCTCCTGAGCTACTGTGTGTTTGTGTGTGCGCGTGTGTGTGTTCTATTGTGCTACTACACTAGTATAGTGCGTAGTGTATAGTATGGAAGTGCGTAGTGTATAGTATGGAAGTGGGCCCACCAGCAGGGCAGCCGTGCCCAGGAACAGACCCATCACCAGGGGGGCTTTCTCCTGGAACAGGTTCATGATGACCGTGGGACAGGCCTAGAGGAGAGGAGAGGAGGAGAGAGGACAGGAGAGGAGAGGACAGGAGAGGAGAGGAGAGGAGAGGAGAGGAGGGGAGAGGAGAGGAGAGGAGAGGAGAGGAGAGGAGAGGAGAGGAGAGGAGAGGAGAGGAGAGGAGAGGAGAGGAGAGGAGAGGAGAGGAGAGGAGAGGAGAGTATTAGGACAGTTATTCTGTAATCTTCCATGTTGAATTTGAATTGATATAATAATAATTAAGGTGCAGTCTGTTTACTCTGAGAGTTAGAATTGAGAGTTTTTTCATCTATATCTGGTGAACCATTTAGAGAAATAGATATTTAATCACAACTGAAGGCATCTTTGGTCATCCATTTTGTTGTCTTATGTGGTATAGAGAAGACAGACCTACTGTAGTTAAGTGTGACTAATACAGCTACAGTCATTCTGAGTATAAATCCTTGAGAGTAGTTGGCTGACAGTTCATATTATTATACTCACAGGTATAGTGAAGTGAGTTTATATTATTATACTCACAGGTATAGTGAAGAGAGTTTATATTATTATACTCACAGGTATAGTGAAGTGAGTTTATATTATTATACTCACAGGTACAGTGAAGAGAGTTTATATTATTATACTCACAGGTATAGTGAAGAGAGTTTATATTATTATACTCACAGGTATAGTGAAGAGAGTTTATATTATTATACTCACAGGTATAGTGAAGTGAGTTTATATTATTATACTCACAGGTATAGTGAAGTGAGTTTATATTATTATACTCACAGGTATAGTGAAGTGAGTTTATATTATTATACTCACAGGTATAGTGAAGTGAGGTCATATTATTATATTATTATACTCACAGGTATAGTGAAGTGAGTTTATATTATTATACTCACAGGTATAGTGAGGTCATATTAGTATACTCACAGGCATGGTGAAGTGAGGTCATATTAGTATACTCACAGGTATAGTGAGGTCATATTAGTATACTCACAGGCATGGTGAAGTGAGGTCATATTAGTATACTCACAGGCATGGTGAAGGTCTCCAGAAAGCTATGGTTAGGACACGTCTTTTTCACTAGGATGTCCAACGCACCCACCAGTCCACAGCACCGCAGCTATAAGACAAGAGACAGAGAGAGAGACAGAGAGATAAAGAGAGAGATAGACAGAGAGAGAGAGAAAGAGAGATAGAAAGAGAGAGAGAAAGAGAGAGAGAGAAAGAGAGAGAAAAAGAGAGAGAGAGTGAGTGAGTGAGTGAGTGAGTGCGTGAGTGCGTGCGTGCGTGCGTGCGTGCGTGAGTGAGTGAGTGAGTGCGTGCGAGTGTGTGTGTGTGTGAGTGAGTGCGTGCGTGAGAGTGCGTGCGTGAGTGCGTGCGAGTGCGTGCGAGTGCGTGTGAGTGCGTGGGTGTGTGTGCGTGTGCGAGTGTGTGTGTGCGTGCGTGCGAGCGAGCGAGCGAGTGCGTGAGTGAGTGAGTGCGTGCGTGCGTGAGTGAGTGCGTTCACCGTATTGTGGAAGATGGTCAGCGTGACGGCCATCGCCGGGTCTCCTTTGTCCACATAGTGAGCGTAGACCGACGCGTAGAACATGGCCAGACGCCCGCTGACCTGCACGGAGGAACACACAGTCCAGTTAACACACAGTCCAGTTAAACACACAGTCCAGTTAAACACACAGTCCAGTTAAACACACAACAAGTGTCCTTCACAGTCACATCAGCCGTTTGTGTGTACCTTGTCAAATTTGTAAAGTATGGCGCAAATTAATTCTTTAATGTGTTTTAATATGTTTATCAGTATACTGCACTGTAACTTTTATTCCTGTATTCTATTTGTCCTGCTTTTTGTTTTAAATGTCTATAATGACTTGCTTTTTGTTTTAATGCTTTTAATTTGTCCTGCCTTTTGTTTTAAATGTCTATAATGTCTTGCTTTTTGTTTTAATGCTTTTAATTTGTCCTGCCTTTTGTTTTAAATGTCTATAATGTCTTGCTTTTTGTTTTAATGCTTTTAATGTCTCATGTAAAGCACCTTGAATTGCCCTGTGGCTGAAATGTGCTATATAAATAAACTTGCCTTGCCTTGAATGCATTTTTAAACTGGACTACACTTAATTTAAATTTCCTCAACTTAACGCACACTTACTCCGAATGATTTATATTTTTAGTTGAAGGACAATCGCAGCTACATTTGCCATCAATAGTTTGGTCACTACCATTCAGCTTATAAATAGATCTACAAACACAAAAGTTATAAAGACTATTTTTTTCTGCCCTCACAAATGTTGTTAAAACACCCCCTAAATGATAGTGATGAATTGTTTTGTCAATATGAAAGTTGTTCATCAAAGTCTTGGTTATGCAATGATGTAAAAAATATTTAGAACATCCTAGATCTAAATAGCTCAAAAAAAAAAAGTTTAGTCACAACAGTTCCCAAATTTAGCAGGCTAATTAGCAGCCAATCAGAATATTCATTACCCAGACCACACCCCTACCACACCCCATGATCTGTCACAATGGGCCATCATCTTGGACAAAGGACAGTAACAGCCTGTCACCTGTCTGCCTGTGACTCACACACCCAGAGCCATGCAGAAGACATGAATAAAATGTTTTATTTATCTAAAAATTCAAACACATAACCACTGTTGTCCATCAAGTGAATGTATTTGGTACACTAACAGTTAACATGTCTTGTTGTAGGCTATTTGCACGGGCACCAGGATATATGGAAGCACAAACACGCAGCACTTTGTCAGAGAAGCACGCTGAAAAGAAGGGGGTCACCAGAGGTACACACCCAGCGAAATGGCCTGAAGCCCAATGAGAAAATGTCCCTGTGGAAAAGGCAGAGTGACAGAGGGATCATGGACAATTTGTTGGCCTTGCGGTTTCTAGATTTTCAACTGTCTAGAGGCAAATGTTATTATTCTGCTGCTCGTTCAACTTTACCTTCAACCAAATCACAAAACTCATAACTCACCCCATAATGTGCTGGACATGGGGTAGCGGAATTCTGTAGCTCCACCACCGACCTTCTCTACCTCCGCTCCTGTGGAAAGAAAAAGTAAAAACAAGCCTCTTTATCAAACTGACATGGACTGAATGACACTAGTGATGTCTCCACTGAGTGTGTGTGTGTGTGTAATAATAATGATAATAAATAAAAACAAGCAGCTTATCAAAATCAAAGCAAATAGGTCTATTTTGGAGACAGAAACATCCAATCTCCAAGCCAAGGTATACAAGCCTATTGTTAAGGATTTTTATCCTTGGTTTAGTTAGATTGTCAAAGAACACGCTGAGTGGTCGATCAAGCTGGTTTTAAACAAAGGCAATAGTCTATTCTATGTTACGATTCTGCAGAGTCGGACAAGAGCACAGGAAGTGAATCCGGGCTCGTGTGAGTTCACGTGAGGACGGGGTCGTTAGGTTATACAGTGAAAAAGGAAGTGACATAGTTTCAGGGGGAAGAGGACAGGGAAGTGATGTCACACAGGGAGGAATTTGTAGTTCTAACAGACTGATCAATGAGGACGAACTACAAAGTTTAGAACAACAGTCAAGGGGGAAAACAGAACACTTTGTTGAGACTTGAAATTCATTCACACTATAACTTCTCAAAACCCCTAAACAAGTGGAGACTGTCCTAGTAGTCCTACCTCACATCACCAGCAAGCGTCGGAGCAGTCCACTAGTCTCTGCGACTCTGTCTATGATTCCATCGTTGTCTAAAGTCATCAGGATCTCTTTCTCTGTGCACATTAGCATGAATGCCTCAAGACGCTCCTGTGTCAGGGTGCTCCTCAGTCTGTTCTTTACAAACTTGAGTGTGGAGAAGGTCCTCTCACAGGCCACTTGACTGAAAGAGAGTGTCAGCAGGAACTTGTAGGCCAATCCAATTACATGATAGGCATCAGTCAGTAGGTTGTATTTGGAGAGGATATGATAAACGCAAACTGCACAGTTTTTACAGGAGGTGCAGCTGGTGTCAGTCATCTCCATGTCTTCTCCAACCTCTGTCTCTTCTGCAGTCCGGACAGTGTATGACTCCAAATGGGGCATCTTAAGTCTCTCCCACTGGTTGGCCAGACTGCAGAGCTCAGCCTTGAGCCTTTCAGGTGTGGCTCTGTCATCAAACTTAAGGAGGCATTTACTGAGTTGTCCGAGACATTCAGATGGAAGCTCCCTATCTCTCAGTGTACCAAAGTTCCTTGGGTCGAGGCACGCAAAATCATCATAAAGCGCTCCATTTGCTGAATAGCGGGTCTGAATGCTCTGGGTCACTGTGTCCAAAATGACATTGTGTACCTTGACCCTGTATCGATCCTCTGCACTCAACGACTGCTTTTCCTCAGCTACCTCGCCTGGCATGGTCTTCTTCTTTCTGATTTTTATTTCAGGTAGAGCCGCCTGAACCACCTCTTCGGATCCGTTCTCCTCCAGCTCATTGTTAGCCCACTGAACAAAGACATTAGCAGCTTTCGTGACAGCATCCATGTCCCTAGTGCATTTGTTTAGGCTGTCTTGGGCACCCATTACTAGCCGATGAGCTGTGATTAAGTCCATGCCACTAGTCTGGAGGTATCTGGAGAGTGGTGAGGTGATCTCAAAGACCCGCAAGAATATCTGTGCTGTCAGCACTGTCTCATGCTTCAGTAGGGACTCCATGTACCCCTTAGCTCTTGCTCTGACATCTGCTTTCATTGCCCTATCTTCCTGTATCCTTTTGAGTGTTATGATTAAATCAACAAACAAGGCATTGTCTGGGTTACCAAAACAGCCAAATATCTTGCTTAGAGCCTGGTCCTTTGCCCACCACCTAGTCTCCCCGATTGGAGACAGACGCCTGTGACGCTTGTCATCACTCACTTTCTCCCACAGATTCATACGCTTGTAAGAGTCCTTGATAAATACAGCAACATCATTCACGATGGAGAAAAGGGAGGCACTTTCTATCAGAACACCTGTGGTGTCTCCCAGAACGAGATTTAGCACATGTGCATAGCACCAGATGTGCACTTGGTCAGGTGACTCTGATGACAGCAAAGTGGAAAACCCCTTGTATTGGCCTTGCATGTTTGCGGCTCCATCTGTTGAGTTGCCAACACAATTCCGAATATCAATGTCCACCTCTGCCAGAGTTTTTTTAAGTAGGCTCACAAAATACTCTCCGGTTGAGTACTCACATTCCACCACACCTATGAGCTTCTCATGGACCACATCAGTTACATATCTGAGGATAACAGCACACTGGTCTGTGGAGGTAATGTCCTGTGTGGTGTCGATCTGCACAGAAAACATTCCTGCCTCCCTTACTTCCCTAGAAATGCTTTCTTTGACTAAGTGGCTGATTACGTCAATTACCTTGTTGATAGATGTATTAGAGAGCAGTGTAACAAAGGATCCTCTGCCTTTAGCCCCAGTCTCGTGTAGGCTTTTGCTTTTTTGTACACATTCATTGACGTGTTCTTGCAGAGAGACATCAAATTTGCTCAGCAGGATGATCATCTCCAAGAAGTTTCCATGATCAACAGCAATGTTCTCCCAGGTGTATGCAGCTTCATATTTAGTGCCTCTATAGCTAAGTCCACACTTTCCGATGACTTTTATCACTTCTATGACACGGTCCATGACTTGCCGTTTCTTCCTGACCTGGTCACGGTGAAGAGAGAGTTGTTTTCCACCGAGTAGGCTTGCTATGTCTGCTTGGCTGGCCTTCATAAAATACGCCTCTGCACTCTCTCTGTGGACTTGGTTTCTTTCATGCTCTTCTAATCTTTGGTGTACATGCTTCCAGGCTGTCATCCCCCCCTTAATGAAAGCGTTGTCACTTGCAGATGGCTTTGCATATGCCAAACATACTGTGCAGTAAGAACAGTGAGTTTTCTTTCTTACAGTATGTGAGCCACTTTCTCTTAATACCGTCTTTGGTTTGATAGATACTCATGCCTTTTCTGGGGGGTTGTTGAGGGTGGTGAGAAAAAAATAGACCGAAATCTTTGGGGGCCGGGCGTGCATAAAAATCAAAGCCTTCATCTGTGACTGTGAGTATCCCTGGCTCAGCTTCCCCTGTGCTGGACCCTGCCTCTGCCTGTGCTGACTGCACTGCTACATCTGCATGAGAAGAACATCAGTAATCAATAAGATTACCAGTAACTCATTTTATCATTGGAAAGGAACAGAGATATATAATTCAGCAGGCCATTAAAATAAAGGCACTAGTGGATAGGCTCCTAATGTCTGTATGAACTTGGAGCATAAACATATGACTCCATCCAATTATAGATTATATGCATAATACGATTGCCTACCCAGCACTGCACCTACCTGTACCTGTCAGTTTTTTTGCTGGTTCCTGCTCCTGCTCCATTCTCCTCCTCACCATCACCACCATGACTGGGGTCATCCTGTCCCTCAGCATCACGCCCGCTGCTGACACTGGCCTTGACTCATAATAATAATAAACTTGATTTATATAGCAGTACATCAGTTTGCAAAGTATTAAAACACAAAGACAACATTACAGTAAATCAACATAAGAACAAGGACATAATTAAATCAACATGAGAAAAGCCAAATAGATTTGACATCAAAACATTAGATTCAAGACAACCAAAACAATAAGAAAATACAGGCTGAGGGCAGGGTCTCTGCAGATAAATACTGCCAAGTCGTGGGTCATAAATGAAGATTTTGAGGGATTATAGTTTATGAGTCTATAGCCTACATTGTTTTTATACAATGCTGCATATTCTGCCTTTAACTAGGGTGCGTTCGTAAATCCAATCTAACGCTCTACAAAGATTCAAAATAATGAATCCGAACCCAACCGGGACATGTTAAACCCACCGCGCCCAGTGAGCGGTGATTCGGCGGTGGGTCACCGGTGGGTTAGCGGTGGGTTAGCGGTTACTTTAACAACATGTTGCTGTCGATTCTGGTTCGGATTAACGCTGGTCCAGTTTGTGGCGCTCGGAGTGTCTATTTACCAACGCACCCTGGGCCTGGTAGCTAAACTAGCTAGCTCTCTTCTTTCTAGCCTACTATGCCCACAAGATTGAACCATGCATTGCTCCCCTGTCGTGTCATCATGGCTGGGTCCCGCAGCCGCGACTCCTGCCTCATCAGTGCCCTCAGGCTCAGCCACAGCAACCTTGGCGCCTCCACGGAAAAGGGCCGTCAGTTTGGCGCATTTAGCTGCATCTTGCAGTAACTTCTTTCGTTTTGTATCTCTTATTTTTTTGTGCGCCACCCATTTCTTTGTCGTCTCTCTTTCTTTTCGCCATTTTGGCTAAAAACTTAAGTTCACTGATGGAAAAAATGACTGAGCCAATCAGGTTTCAACCAAAACGAGGATCGGTCCAAATTGGGAGGGGCCGCTTGTATCCCCCCTCAATATTGAAAGTATTACATTTGCCCAGGCCCTGTCTGACAGGCCGCGTTTTGCTCTGTGCTCTGTGTCTGCGAGGGCCAGGCTGGCCGGCCCATTATACCAATACTAACACGAGAAATTGATAAATAACAACTTTATCAGAGATAGTCTTTTTTTTCTTCTTCCTCCCAAAGCAGGTCATACGGCCGGCCGCCACCCCCCCCAAAAAAAGATTTTTTGTTATTTTTTTTTCCCCAGCCGGTTCGGCCTGGATGGGTCGGCCGTTCGGGAGTCGTCCCCAACCTCCCGATGGCCACCCCGCCCCTGGTAGTAGTGTTAGTTAATGAAGTTAGCTGCTAGCTTTCTGTTGCACCTATGCTTCACTATCAGCTGGTATGAGGTTGCTTAGCTATGATAAACATTGCTATTGGGCACATTGTTATTGTAAACAGGTTTCTGTAATAGCAAACATCCTAAATGTGCTCCTAAACTGAGATAAGACAGCAGGTTTCTGTAATGAGGCCCGCATGTGTCAGGATTGTGTTCTCCAAGTCATGTTCCATACTTTTGTGAGTGAAATACACTTCAGAAATCCTTCTTAGTGTAGAACCCTACTAGATAATGCGGTGAAGCGCACTGATGTTTCCAGAAGCCTTTTATTGTTCAGCCGTCCTTATATTGAACACAATGCAACAGGGTGGCCAACAGTTAGTCAACTCATTTCAGAGCAGTCATTAGCACTTTTCAAACGAATTATTGCCCTTAAGACACCTGCAGATATATTCAACAAACTACAACGGATTAGAAATCTACATGCAGTTAATACGCGGAATAGACTGAAGGACAAATTCACCCAACCAAGGATACAGACGGAAATGGGCAGACGGACTTTTATATATAGGATGGTGATCATGTGGAATTCATTGCACTGACCATAGTGCTGTATTTTCCTTCTTTGAACTTCTTTGGAGAACAATTTTACAATATTTTGTTACAATAATTTTAGATGTGTGATTTCGTAAGTAGCTGTGTTTTTGAACTATTGTATTTTACTGTTATTATTGTATTCACTATCATGTTTCTTTCTTTTCCTATTTTTTCTTGAATTCTATTTATGAATTGTAGTATTTTCTGCATTATTGTATTGTACTGTATGTTTTAGTTGAGGACTCTTGGAAGACTAGCCGATGGCTAAAAGAGATCCTAATAAACAAACAAACAAACAATGCCTTCCTTGCAGTTTCCTCAAGAACACCGTAAGAGCTACAGGAGAGATGATGGAAATAAAATGAGCTCAACATACAAACTTAAACAGACCATATCAATTGGTGTATAAGAAAGCTCGCATTACCGTCGCGTTACAGCCATTCATTTCAACTCCATCTAACATCAGGAGTAACATCAGCGCCATTGAGGTAGAAATGCATCAATTGAATTAAATACTTCTTAACAGTTAGATCGAAACAAATCACACAACAAACAATACCTTGTTCCCGTTCCAGCTAGGTGCTTAATGGGTTACAGGTAACAACAATGTAACAGGGAGCAAATACAGAAGGTTAGTTTACCAAAATAAAGGTCTCATAATATGAACAAACCAAAAAACAGCACTAAGAAAAATAAAGGCTTGCAGGAAGTAACTACTTAATAAATAGTCCTCACTAAGGGTTATTTACAACATGAATGAGAAATGGGTAATTTTCAATAGTATACAGTAGGGTGCTCCTACATCCATAGCACTGGTCTCCAAACGGTCTTCATCAAAACTATGTTTTGGTTGGGTTCGCGGCTATTCAGGGACTGAGTTGGGCCTAATATTAACGGAACGAGTAGCCAAACCGTTTCGTCAGCACTTTGAGGTTGTGTCTCAAAGTAGGCTACTTTATGAACAGAATAACAGGACCCGGGGGCTTTAATCGGCCACACGACACCGCTCTCTCTCATGGGATCATGGGCTGTGCACTCGGGGTCAGGAGCGCAGCGCGCCTCTGTCTTGGGCTCCTTTCAAATCCTACTGCTGGCCTACGAGTAGTCTTCAAAATAACAAAACGCCCTTGAATATGAATGATTCATAGAGAGCGATTACCTTTATTTAATTTCGCCAATAATGCCTATCCATCTCTATCGAAAACGTGGACAATTAACGACTGGATTTAACGGACTGATTCCGACCAGCCTTTTAAGCGCACCTTTTTAATTCTGAATGTGGGGGTGTATTAAATAAGGGGTATCGTTGGGTCTCAAGCAAAAAGAAAATAGCTTAAATCTATTTAAATCTAGTATACATTTATTTCAATTAGCTGGCCGCCTGGACTAGCCGTCAAGTCAGTGTTGCCGCTGTGACGTGTACACGTTACGCCGTAGTGCCCGTGATGTCACAGACCGGATAGAATTATATCCGGTCTGTGACATCACGGGCACTACGGCGTAACGTGTACACGTCACAGCGGCAAGGTACATATCCTGCTGTAACAAGTGGACAAGCCTCAGTGCGGTGTTTGTGATGAGAGGAACATGCTGCTAAAGATCTATCTTGGCCAATATGTTCGCTAGTGTAATAACTGATCTTTTTAGAACCCGAGAGAGGGTGCCATTTTCAAGTAGACCTGTAAACCAAGGTCCTGAGGCGACGCCCTTTCAGACCCCGTTCCTGGATCTTGATGTGAAACTCCTCTGCACGGGAGTTTTTATTGCGCTCTATGTGATCCTGAACTTGCTTTGGCTATTATATAAATGGAGAAATCGCCAAAGAAACATTAAGGTTGGTAATCAAAGTTTCATTGTACTTTAATCATTTACAATTCAAACAATTACAGAAGCTGCTCTGTCTTTCTGAAGCCTTAATGAACTCAACATCCATCTTGTATTTCCTTTATAAATTAGGATGAAAACCTTGAAGACATTGATTGGTAAGTTGATAATGTTTTTTTCAGTGTATCCAACCATGTGTGTGTGTGTGTGTGTGTGTGTGTGTGTGTGTGTGTGTGTGTGTGTGTGTGTGTGTGTATGTATGTGTGTTTGTTTGTGCGTGCGCGTGTGCATCCATGTGTGAGATGTGTGTGTTTATGTGTAAAATGTGTGGTATGATGCATTTTGATTGTACAAGTGTACTGAAATCATCAAAAGTCATTTTATTTTATTGTATCTCAAAAGGGCCCAGGGGGACAGTGTGACAGCCCGGTGCATGCATGCATGCGAGCCATTGGGACTGCATGCGAAGATGCATGCGAGCTATTGGGACTGTCCAGGACAAGATGATCCAGGTTCTGACTCCTATGATCCGGGGGGCTGTGGACAAGACATGGTGTCTGAGATGAGTTCATTTCACACAGCCCCATCTGTCACCAGTTCATTTGACACAGCCCCGTCTGTCACCGGTTCATTTGTCACAGCCCCGTCTGTCACTGGTTCATTTGACAAGGCCTCGTCTGTCACCGGCTCATTTGAAACAGCCCCATCTGTCACCGGTTCATTTGACACGGCCCCGTCCTCCTCCAAGTTCTCTCTGCGTCGGAGGCTCTTTCGCAAGAAGTGGGAGGGAGTCTATCAAGGGGCGGCCATTTCCACCTCCGACTCTCTGATGAAGAGGGCACCTGACAAAGCCCCATCTGACCCAGTCCCTTCTGTCACAGTTCCATCTGTCAGTCCAACACTCTCCATGACCAGGACCAGTAGAGGACACAGCCCCGCTAGCGCCTTATCCACCCCCATGGCGTCTAGTGGTGTGCTGGTAAAGGACCAATCTGAGCTAAACGTTCCACGATCACCCGAGCCCCACTGGAGACGAGATCTGGAGCTCTCTCGGCGTCAGAGGCTCATTTGTAAGGAGTGGGAAGAAGTCTGTGAAGGAGCGACCACTTCTACCTCGGACTCTCTTATGAAGAGGGTACCTGATAGAGACCTGTCTGTAACAGGTCCATCTGTCAGTCCACCACTCTCCATGACTAGGACCAGTAGAGGACACAGCCCCGCTAGCCACCTATCCACGAACAAGGTGTGTAGTGGTGTGCTGGTAAAGGACCAATCTAACCCGGACGTTCCACGATCACCCGAGCCCCACTGGAGACGAGATCTGGAGCTCTCTCTGCGTCAGAGACTCTTTCGCAAGAAGTGGGAGGGAGTCTTTCAAGGGGCGGCCATTTCCACCTCGGACTCTATGGTTAAGAGGGCTCCTGACACAGCTCCATCTGACACAGCGCCATCTGTCAGTCCACCACTTTCCATGACCAGGACCAGTAGAGGAGAGATCCCCACTAGCTACTTATCCACCCCCATGGCATCTAGTGGTGTGCTGGTAAAGGACCAATCTAACCCGGACGTTCCACGATCACCCGAGCCCCACTGGAGACGAGATCTGGAGCTCTCTCTGCGTCAGAGACTCTTTCGCAAGAAGTGGGAGGGAGTCTTTCAAGGGGCGGCCATTTCCACCTCGGACTCTATGGTTAAGAGGGCTCCTGACACAGCTCCATCTGACACAGCGCCATCTGTCAGTCCACCACTTTCCATGACCAGGACCAGTAGAGGACACAGCCCCGCTAGCGCCTTATCCACCCCCATGGCATCTAGTGGGGTGGCGCTAAAGGGACAATCTGAGCCGGACACTCCACGATCACCCGAGCCCCACTGGAGACGAGATCTGGAGCTCTCTCGGCGTCGGAGGCTCATTTGTAAGGAGTGGGAAGAAGTCTGTGAAGGAGCGACCACTTCTACTTCGGACTCTCTGATGAAGAGGACACCTGACACAGCCCCGTCTGTCACAGGTCCATCGGACCCAGTCCCTTCTATCACAGCTCCATCTGTTAGACCACCATTCGCGATCACCACCCCCATGGTGTCTAGTGGGGTGCTGGTAAAGGGACAATCTGACGCGGACGTTTCACGATCACCCAAGCCCCACTGGAGGCCATGTCCGGATCTGACTCTCCGTCGGAGGCGCATCCGTGGGCTGTGGAGACGAGCCATCCTGATGGTCCGCATCATTGGGATGCTGCTGCCGGACAGGTTGAAGGAGGTGGCTCGCAGTGAAGAGTCCCGTCAGCACATGTCACCTGATTGTGTCCAAGACCCGCTTGTCAGAGCGAGTTGCCCCTTTGTTCAAGCGTTCAAAAGAAAGCTTGCAGTCTTTGAACGTGGGCTACCGGCTCTGAACCAGGAAAAATCCAAGGTCACATCCTGCTAACAGCCTGGCCGGAAACAAGACGTTCAAGACACAATACATAACAAATAACCCCACGATGACAGATAATTTCCCACGGCACACCTGACGATCTCTCACGGCACACTAGTGTGCCGCGGCACACTGGTTGAAAATCACTGATCTAGACCATCACCATCTACCCCATGGGCCTCAACATTTGGTTTGTTCAGTTTGGGGTTACTTGTTATGTCTTGTGCTTGTACTGATGTCATTCATGAATAAAGTCTCTGAACATTCTCTGCCTGTGTTTGGGTCCTATCTCCACTGTATCCCACGACTGTGCTCAGTGAGCTGCCTGGACTTCCTGTCACACACACATACACACAGACATACACCAGCCCACTTCCGGCTTTAGGCCTGGGCCATAGCAAACACACACCAGTATTTGCCATGTCTCTCCTATGTCGTTTTTAGCTTCTCTTACTCTGAAAATGTAATTTATTGCTTTATAAATGTTCTTAGCTGGTAGACAAACATACTCCAGGAGCTTGCTCCATCAAAGCTTTATCTGTATAGCACATTTCATACCCAGAGGCAACACAATGCGCTTTACAGAGAACAAGGGAGGTGGGCATACGACCCACCTCTACATATTCCATAGGGAAGCAAAAAAACAGTAATCACCCGGTGGCCAGATAAGTGAGCTGTAAAAATTCTTCCCTGACCCCTCTCAACGAGGCGATCGACTCCCCCAAATGGTTCTATGTTGCTCCATATCTGAATGTCATGTGACATTACTGTTAATGACGTACTGTATTTGTGAAACTGTATAAATGTACATAACCTTTAAAGTTGTCTCATGTTTCTTTCATGCGTTATGTTGCCCAGATATGGATAAAAGACGGTTAGCTCTCTCATACTTGGGCCTCAAACTCAGAGATAAATCTAATGCACCTCAAGTCAAATGTACAGTGTGTGTACTTGACCTAGGTTCTCAGTATGTGACTCACAATTCTCACCACTAGAGGGCGTCACACTCCAATTAATTCACCCATTCCCCCCTCTTTCTCATTCCTGCTGTGCTGCGCCCAGGAAGAGACGGGAGTGGATGGAAGTATACCAGCCGTGCATGTTTTGAGCATGGATTGAGAAAACTAGGCTTTAGGCACAAACTTCTATAGTTGATCAGATGGTTGGGAACAGGCCACAATTAAAGACTGTTTTCAAAGCAGTCAGCTTGTCACAGAGGTGCCAGGTGGTGTAGACTGAAGGAGGACTGCCAGGCTGGAGAGGAGGGCTGTCAGGTGGTGTAGACTGGTGAGGAGGGCTGCCAGGTGGTGTAGGCTGGAGAGGAGGGCTTGGTTTGGCTACACCCTTCCATCCTGCCAGGCCAAACTGCCCTCTGTGGAGCTCTCGTCTTCAACTCAAAGCTCATTGAAGAGCCGGGGTTCCAACCAACACCCTCTCAGATAATACATCTCAGTCCTAATCTATAAACAACTATTGTATGGTATAGTGATGCATCTCATCAGGTGGTCTCTGGACAGTGTGTTGTGTTCTTCAGGTGTACTTCCTGTGCTCTCCCGCCGAGAGGGACTGCATCGCTGCTACATCACACACCTGACCTCTGACCTTCTCATCCTGGGACTGCATCGCTGCTACATCACACACCTGACCTCTGACCTTCTCATCCTGGGACTGCATCACTGCTACATCACACACCTGACCTCTGACCTTCTCATCCTGGGACTGCATCACTGCTACATCACACACCTGACCTCTGACCTTCTCATCCTGGGACTGCATGGTGTACACATCGTCTTTTTGTTACTCGGTTAATCAATGTACATATAATACTCCATCTGCCTTGCCTTTTTTTCTATACATGAGCACAATAAAAAAATAAATATTACAAATAAAGTATATCCACAACATTGGTCTGTGATGTTTATCCTCAAGCACTCATTCAATCACAGACAGACAGGAGCCGGCGTTAAAGAAAAGAAGCACTTAAGAATGTTTATTTTTTCAACAACTGGCCAAGATACTCAGTAGAACAACATTAGAATACAGCCATTTGTAACAGGACGGAAATACTTGGATTACAGTGTAACAAACGTACAAACAAGCGTTTGGAAAAATCTCTACCGGCTATTTTTGTCAGATGACACAAACTGGCGAGTCTCTCGGCATCATTTGGTCACTAGAAAAGCAGCTGTCTGCACTCGAGGTCCTCGGGATCAACTGCTTGTGCAGCCAAAGCCTTGATTATTACCACAGGCTGCCGGCCTGTCGCTTCACTCAACAGCCATTCTGGGGAGCAGGAAGGGGATTCTCTCAGTGTAACGACACCCGGGCCCGTCTCAGTAGACACATGGCCGGGCCCTTCTTATAAACGGACTCCCGGAAGGCCGAAATAAATGCATTTTTATTTGCATAATACAACTAGGTTCACTTCTTTATGTGGCCATCAGAAGCTGTTATGACAACGTCATAGTGAAGCTAGCATGCTAGGCTATACAATACAAAAATAAATGATTGAAGGTAAAATGCACAAAGCCAGCCAATTTACTGACCCCTGTGGAATGGATTCATAGAAACACGATGCCCTTCTGGTACGAACATGGAATACAGTCCTGAGACTATTCTGGTTCACACCAGCTGACCATGCAAATCACACTCAACTACTTAACAGTAAACATCCCTTGTGGGTCCACACTTCCTGTGTGAAGCAGCAGTGAAAGCAGCAGGAGAAGAAGAAACGCGGGCGGGGGACCTCCATTCAAGTTTGCATTAAACGTTGCCAGTGGCTGCACTGGTTGGTCCACCTCCACACCCCTCAGCAGATGGGCTGGCTGTAGTGGACCGGCACCCCTCGCTCGCTCCTCTTAATCTCCTTCATGAGGACGGCGGCGCACGCCGACGCTGGAGGAGGGGGGGCAAGGTCGGGGGGGTTAAGCAGAGTGGGAGGGGACCAGGAGGTGCGGGAACTTTGACCCTGAACACTTTCAGGACTAGGAGGAGACAGAGAGAGGGTTAAGTAGTGGAGATTCTCTGGAGTGCAGGTCATGGTGTAAAGGTCATGGTGTGAAGGTCATGGTGTAAAGGTCATGGTGTGAAGGTCATGGTGTGAAGGTCATGGTGTGAAGGTCATGGTGTGAAGGTCATGGTGTGAAGGTCATGGTGTGAAGGTCATGGTGTGAAGGTCATGGTGTAAAGGTCATGGTGTGAAGGTCATGGTGTAAAGGTCATGGTGTGAAGGTCATGGTGTGAAGGTCATGGTGTAAAGGGCATGGTGTGAAGGTCATGGTGGTGCAGGAGAGTGTGAGTAGTTGCTCAGCCTACTACAGTCTGAAACCCTCACCCAAGCCCTAACCCTATAACCCTAACCCTATAACCCTAACCCTATAACCCTAACCCTAACCCTATAACCCTAACCCTAACCCTATAACCCTAACCCTATAACCCTAACCCTAACCCTATAACCCTAACCCTCACCCTAACCCTAACCCTATAACCCTAACCCTCACCCTAACCCTAACCCTAGCCTACTACAGTCTGAAACCCTCACCCAAGCCAAGGACAGAATGAAAACATTATCCAGTCACTAAACAGTGAAAAGAAGCCAGCGGATTGAGCGGAACACAGAGGATGGAGCTGAACACAGAGGATGGAGCTGAACACAGAGGATTGAGCTGAACACAGAGGATTGAGCTGAACACAGAGGATTGAGCTGAACACAGAGGATTGAGCTGAACACAGAGGATTGAGCTGAACACAGAGGATTGAGCTGAACACAGAGGATTGAGCTGAACACAGAGGATTGAGCTGAACACAGAGGATTGAGCTGAAAACAGAGGATTGAGCTGAACACAGAGGATGGAGCTGAACACAGAGGATTGAGCTGAACACAGAGGTTTGAGCTGAACACAGAGGATTGAGCTGAACACAGAGGATGGAGCTGAACACAGAGGATTGAGCTGAACACAGAGGTTTGAGCTGAACACAGAGGCAAACAAAGCCGGTAGTGTGCGATATGGGAAATCAGACCTGGGTATTGTATTATTTACAAATACTACTGAAATGCCCCTAGACTAATGAAACTGCCCCTAGACTAATGAAACTGCCCCTAGACTAATGAAACTGCCCCTAGACTAATGAAACTGCCCCCAGGTCTGCAGACAGAGGGGTTAGATGCAAGCGGAAGCAGTGGTCATGGAGACGGTCAGAGGGGTGAAGACCACGGGGTCCTGGTAAGGGTCGGGCTGGGGGGGGGAGAAGGGGGCGGGGGGGGAGAAGGGGGTGGCGGGGGGGGAGAGGAGCACGTAGGTGGCGGAGGAGGAGGAGGAGGAGTGGGAGCGCCAGATCTCCTTCCTGAGGATTGAGCTCAACACGATGGCTGCGACCTGGGGGGGAGGGAGAGAGACGGAGGGTCATGGAGGAGGAGAGGAGGGATGGGGGGGAGGGAGAGAGACGGAGGGTCATGGAGGAGGAGAGGAGGGATGGGGAGGAGGGAGAGAGACGGAGGGTCATGGAGGAGGAGAGGAGGGATGGGGGGGAGGGAGAGAGACGGAGGGTCATGGAGGAGGAGAGGAGGGATGGGGGAGGAGGGAGAGAGACGGAGGGTCATGGAGGAGGAGAGGAGGGGTGGGGGGGGGAGGGAGAGAGACAGAGGGTCATGGAGGAGGAGAGGAGGGATGGGGGGAGGAGGGAGAGAGACGGAGGGTCATGGAGGAGGAGAGGAGGGATGGGGGGAGGAGGGAGAGAGACGGAGGGTCATGGAGGAGGAGAGGAGGGATGGGGAGGAGAGAGAGAGACGGAGGGTCATGGAGGAGGAGAGGAGGGATGGGGGGGAGGGAGAGAGACGGAGGGTCATGGAGGAGGAGAGGAGGGATGGGGGGGAGGGAGAGAGACGAAGGGTCATGGAGGAGGAGAGGAGGGATGGGGGGGGAGAGAGACGGAGGGTCATGGAGGAGGAGAGGAGGGATGGGAGGAGGGAGAGAGACGGAGGGTCATGGAGGAGGAGAGGAGGGGTGGGGGGGGGAGGGAGAGAGACGGAGGGTCATGGAGGAGGACAGGAGGGGTGGGGGGAGGAGGAAGAGGAGGAGGTGATGGACAGAGAGAGCGAGAGGAGAGAGATGGAGGGAGGGAGAACAGAACGGAGGAGGAGGAGACGGACAGAAAGAGCAAGGAGAGAGAGAGAGATGGAGGGAGAGAGAGATGGAGAGAGAGAGATGGAGAGAGAGAGAGATGGAGGGGGAAAGAGGCAAGGAGGGAGACAGAAAGGGAGCGAGGGAAGAAAGTCATTAGATGAGGAGGTGAGATGTAAGCGACACACAGGTAGGTAGGGGTCATCACACACAGGTAGGTAGGGGTCACAGGTCATCACACACAGGTAGGTAGGGGTCAGCACACACAGGTAGGTAGGGGTCACAGGTCATCACACACAGGTAGGTAGGGGTCATCACACACAGGTAGGTAGGGGTCATCACACACAGGTAGGTAGGGGTCACAGGTCATCACACACAGGTAGGTAGGGGTCACAGGTCAGCACACACAGGTAGGTAGGGGTCACAGGTCATCACACACAGGTAGGTAGGGGTCATCACACACAGGTAGGTAGGGGTCAGCACACAGCAGAGGAGAGGAGAAGGGGGAACAAAGAGATGTTAACAATCTTGAGGTTTGGAGTTGATGTCTCGCGTCCGGGCGTCTGTAGCTCAGGAGGTAGAGCGGGTCACCCGGTGATCGTAGGGTCGGCGGTTCGAATCCCGGCTCCTCCTGACCACATGTCGAAGTGCCCTTTTGAACCCCAAATTGCTCCCAGTGAGCAGGCTGGCACCTTGCATCTTGCAGCTGCCGCCATTGATGTGTGAGTGAGTGGGTGAATGAGAGGCCTTCGCTGTAAAGCGCTTTGGGTAAAAGTGCCGTCCATTTAGCATTTCCATCTGCTCTGCTCCTCACTGGTTCTTTACACCATTTACCGTTATTTAACCACCTGGTGCCTTCCAAACTGACTTTCCCTCTCTTTCTCTCTCTCCCTCTCTCCCTCTCCCTCTATCTCTCTCTCTCCCTCCCTCTATCTCTCTCTCTCTCCCTCTATCTCTCTCTCCCTCCCTCTATCTCTCTTTCCCCCTCTCTTCCTCCCTCTCTCTCTCTCCCTCTCTCTCTCCCTCCCTCTGTCTCTCTCTTTCCCTCCCTCTATCTCTCTCTCCCTTTCTCTCCCTCCCTCTATCTATCTCTCTCTCCCTCTCTCTCCCTCCCTCCATCTATCTCTCTCTCTCCCTCTCTCTCCCTCCCTCCATCTCTCTCTCCCTCTCTCTATCTCTCTCTCTCCCTCTCTCCTCCATCTGCTCCATAGTGAACAGGTCAGTAGTTCATAGTGAACAGGTCAGTAGTTCATAGTGAACAGGTCAGTAGTTCATAGTGAACAGGTCAGTAGTTCATAGTGAACAGGTCAGTAGTTCTCAGAGCTGTGTGTTGTACCGTGGCTCTAACAGACAGTGTGGAGTGGTTTATAGTGTGCAGTATGGTGCTGGGTGTTCGGTTGCCACCAGGGGGCAGTAAAGTACAGCAGTGTCACCGGTGGAATGGGTCCTCTGTGATTGACCCAAGGAAGCTAGGAGCCGTGGGCGGGCTCAAGGAAGCTAGGAGCCGTGGGCAGGCTCAAGGAGCTAGGAGCAGTGGGCAGGCTCAAGGAAGCTAGGAGCAGTGGGCAGGCTCAAGGAAGCTAGGAGCCGTGGGCAGGCTCAAGGAAGCTAGGAGCCGTGGGCGGGCTCAAGGAAGCTAGGAGCAGTGGGCGGGCTCAAGGAAGCTAGGAGCAGTGGGCGGGCTCAAGGAAGCTAGGAGCAGTGGGCAGGGTCAAGGAAGCTAGGAGCCGTGGGCAGGCTCAAGGAAGCTAGGAGCAGTGGGCAGGCTCAAGGAAGCTAGGAGCCGTGGGCACGCTGAAGGAAGCTAGGAGCAGTGGGCGGGCTCAAGGAAGCTAGGAGCCGTGGGCAGGCTCAAGGAAGCTAGGAGCAGTGGGCGGGCTCAAGGAAGCTAGGAGCAGAGGGCGGGTTCAAGGAAGCTAGGAGCAGTGGGCACGCTTAAGGAAGCTAGGAGCAGTGGGCAGGCTCAAGGAAGCTAGGAGCAGTGGGCAGGCTCAAGGAAGCTAGGAGAAGTGGGCACGCTCAAGGACACTCCGACATGCTGCTGGGAGCTGCCATCGAACCGGGAACCTTCCACTCAGCAGACGGCTGCTCTGCCTCCTGAGCTACTGTGTGTTTGTGTGTGCGCGTGTGTGTGTTCTATTGTGCTACTACACTAGTATAGTGCGTAGTGTATAGTATGGAAGTGCGTAGTGTATAGTATGGAAGTGGGCCCACCAGCAGGGCAGCCGTGCCCAGGAACAGACCCATCACCAGGGGGGCTTTCTCCTGGAACAGGTTCATGATGACCGTGGGACAGGCCTAGAGGAGAGGAGAGGAGGAGAGAGGACAGGAGAGGAGAGGACAGGAGAGGACAGGAGAGGACAGGAGAGGAGAGGAGAGGACAGGACAGGAGAGGACAGGAGAGGAGAGGAGAGGAGAGGAGAGGAGAGGAGAGGAGAGGAGAGGAGAGGAGAGGAGAGGAGAGGAGAGGAGAGGAGAGGAGAGGAGAGTTATTCTGTAATCTTCCATGTTGAATTTTAATTGATTTAATAATAATTAAGGTGCAGTCTGTTTACTCTGAGAGTTAGAATTGAGAGTTTTTTCATCTATATCTGGTGAACCATTTAGAGAAATAGATATTTAATCACAACTGAAGGCATCTTTGGTCATCCATTTTGTTGTCTTATGTGGTATAGAGAAGACAGACCTACTGTAGTTAAGTGTGACTAATACAGCTACAGTCATTCTGAGTATAAATCCTTGAGAGTAGTTGGCTGACAGTTCATATTATTATACTCACAGGTATAGTGAAGTGAGTTTATATTATTATACTCACAGGTATAGTGAAGAGAGTTTATATTATTATACTCACAGGTATAGTGAAGTGAGTTTATATTATTATACTCACAGGTACAGTGAAGAGAGTTTATATTATTATACTCACAGGTATAGTGAAGAGAGTTTATATTATTATACTCACAGGTATAGTGAAGTGAGTTTATATTATTATACTCACAGGTATAGTGAAGTGAGTTTATATTATTATACTCACAGGTATAGTGAAGTGAGGTCATATTATTATATTATTATACTCACAGGTATAGTGAAGTGAGGTCATATTATTATATTATTATACTCACAGGTATAGTGAAGTGAGGTCATATTATTATATTATTATACTCACAGGTATAGTGAAGTGAGTTTATATTATTATACTCACAGGTATAGTGAGGTCATATTAGTATACTCACAGGCATGGTGAAGTGAGGTCATATTAGTATACTCACAGGTATAGTGAGGTCATATTAGTATACTCACAGGCATGGTGAAGTGAGGTCATATTAGTATACTCACAGGCATGGTGAAGGTCTCCAGAAAGCTATGGTTAGGACACGTCTTTTTCACTAGGATGTCCAACGCACCCACCAGTCCACAGCACCGCAGCTATAACACAAGAGACAGAGAGAGAGACAGAGAGATAAAGAGAGAGATAGACAGAGAGAGAGAGAAAGAGAGATAGAAAGAGAGAGAGAAAGAGAGAGAGAGAAAGAGAGAGAAAAAGAGAGAGAGAGTGAGTGAGTGAGTGAGTGAGTGAGTGAGTGCGTGCGTGCGAGCGAGCGAGTGCGTGAGTGAGTGCGTGAGTGCGTGCGTGAGTGAGTGCGTTCACCGTATTGTGGAAGATGGTCAGCGTGACGGCCATCGCCGGGTCTCCTTTGTCCACATAGTGAGCGTAGACCGACGCGTAGAACATGGCCAGACGCCCGCTGACCTGCACGGAGGAACACACAGTCCAGTTAAACACACAGTCCAGTTAAACACACAGTCCAGTTAAACACACAGTCCAGTTAAACACACAACAAGTGTCCTTCACAGTCACATCAGCCGTTTGTGTGTACCTTGTCAAATTTGTAAAGTATGGCGCAAATTAATTCTTTAATGTGTTTTAATATGTTTATCAGTATACTGCACTGTAACTTTTATTCCTGTATTCTATTTGTCCTGCTTTTTGTTTTAAATGTCTATAATGACTTGCTTTTTGTTTTAATGCTTTTAATTTGTCCTGCCTTTTGTTTTAAATGTCTATAATGTCTTGCTTTTTGTTTTAATGCTTTTAATTTGTCCTGCCTTTTGTTTTAAATGTCTATAATGTCTTGCTTTTTGTTTTAATGCTTTTAATGTCTCATGTAAAGCACCTTGAATTGCCCTGTGGCTGAAATGTGCTATATAAATAAACTTGCCTTGCCTTGAATGCATTTTTAAACTGGACTACACTTAATTTAAATTTCCTCAACTTAACGCACACTTACTCCGAATGATTTATATTTTTAGTTGAAGGACAATCGCAGCTACATTTGCCATCAATAGTTTGGTCACTACCATTCAGCTTATAAATAGATCTACAAACACAAAAGTTATAAAGACTATTTTTTTCTGCCCTCACAAATGTTGTTAAAACACCCCCTAAATGATAGTGATGAATTGTTTTGTCAATATGAAAGTTGTTCATCAAAGTCTTGGTTATGCAATGATGTAAAAAATATTGAGAACATCCTAGATCTAAATAGCTCCAAAAAAAAAAGTTTAGTCACAACAGTTCCCAAATTTAGCAGGCTAATTAGCAGCCAATCAGAATATCCATTACCCAGACCACACCCCTACCACACCCCATGATCTGTCACAATGGGCCATCATCTTGGACAAAGGACAGTAACAGCCTGTCACCTGTCTGCCTGTGACTCACACACCCAGAGCCATGCAGAAGACATGAATACAATTTTTTATTTATCTAAAAATTCAAACATATAACCACTGTTGTCCATCAAGTGAATGTATTTGGTACACTAACAGTTAACATGTCTTGTTGTAGGCTATTTGCACGGGCACCAGGATATATGGAAGCACAAACACGCAGCACTTTGTCAGAGAAGCACGCTGAAAAGAAGGGGGTCACCAGAGGTACACACCCAGCGAAATGGCCTGAAGCCCAATGAGAAAATGTCCCTGTGGAAAAGGCAGAGTGACAGAGGGATCATGGACAATTTGTTGGCCTTGCGGTTTCTAGATTTTCAACTGTCTAGAGGCAAATGTTATTATTCTGCTGCTCGTTCAACTTTACCTTCAACCAAATCACAAAACTCATAACTCACCCCATAATGTGCTGGACATGGGGTAGCGGAATTCTGTAGCTCCACCACCGACCTTCTCTACCTCCGCTCCTGTGGAAAGAAAAAGTAAAAACAAGCCTCTTTATCAAACTGACATGGACTGAATGACACTAGTGATGTCTCCACTGAGTGTGTGTGTGTGTGTAATAATAATGATAATAAATAAAAACAAGCAGCTTATCAAAATCAAAGCAAATAGGTCTATTTTGGAGACAGAAACATCCAATCTCCAAGCCAAGGTATACAAGCCTATTGTTAAGGATTTTTATCCTTGGTTTAGTTAGATTGTCAAAGAACACGCTGAGTGGTCGATCAAGCTGGTTTTAAACAAAGGCAATAGTTTATTCTATGTTACGATTCTGCAGAGTCGGACAAGAGCACAGGAAGTGAATCCGGGCTCGTGTGAGTTCACGTGAGGACGGGGTCGTTAGGTTATACAGTGAAAAAGGAAGTGACATAGTTTCAGGGGGAAGAGGACAGGGAAGTGATGTCACACAGGGAGGAATTTGTAGTTCTAACAGACTGATCAATGAGGACGAACTACAAAGTTTAGAACAACAGTCAAGGGGGAAAACAGAACACTTTGTTGAGACTTGAAATTCATTCACACTATAACTTCTCAAAACCCCTAAACAAGTGGAGACTGTCCTAGTAGTCCTACCTCACATCACCAGCAAGCGTCGGAGCAGTCCACTAGTCTCTGCGACTCTGTCTATGATTCCATCGTTGTCTAAAGTCATCAGGATCTCTTTCTCTGTGCACATTAGCATGAATGCCTCAAGACGCTCCTGTGTCAGGGTGCTCCTCAGTCTGTTCTTTACAAACTTGAGTGTGGAGAAGGTCCTCTCACAGGCCACTTGACTGAAAGAGAGTGTCAGCAGGAACTTGTAGGCCAATCCAATTACATGATAGGCATCAGTCAGTAGGTTGTATTTGGAGAGGATATGATAAACGCAAACTGCACAGTTTTTACAGGAGGTGCAGCTGGTGTCAGTCATCTCCATGTCTTCTCCAACCTCTGTCTCTTCTGCAGTCCGGACAGTGTATGACTCCAAATGGGGCATCTTAAGTCTCTCCCACTGGTTGGCCAGACTGCAGAGCTCAGCCTTGAGCCTTTCAGGTGTGGCTCTGTCATCAAACTTAAGGAGGCATTTACTGAGTTGTCCGAGACATTCAGATGGAAGCTCCCTATCTCTCAGTGTACCAAAGTTCCTTGGGTCGAGGCACGCAAAATCATCATAAAGCGCTCCATTTGCTGAATAGCGGGTCTGAATGCTCTGGGTCACTGTGTCCAAAATGACATTGTGTACCTTGACCCTGTATCGATCCTCTGCACTCAACGACTGCTTTTCCTCAGCTACCTCGCCTGGCATGGTCTTCTTCTTTCTGATTTTTATTTCAGGTAGAGCCGCCTGAACCACCTCTTCGGATCCGTTCTCCTCCAGCTCATTGTTAGCCCACTGAACAAAGACATTAGCAGCTTTCGTGACAGCATCCATGTCCCTAGTGCATTTGTTTAGGCTGTCTTGGGCACCCATTACTAGCCGATGAGCTGTGATTAAGTCCATGCCACTAGTCTGGAGGTATCTGGAGAGTGGTGAGGTGATCTCAAAGACCCGCAAGAATATCTGTGCTGTCAGCACTGTCTCATGCTTCAGTAGGGACTCCATGTACCCCTTAGCTCTTGCTCTGACATCTGCTTTCATTGCCCTATCTTCCTGTATCCTTTTGAGTGTTATGATTAAATCAACAAACAAGGCATTGTCTGGGTTACCAAAACAGCCAAATATCTTGCTTAGAGCCTGGTCCTTTGCCCACCACCTAGTCTCCCCGATTGGAGACCGCCGCCTGTGACGCTTGTCATCACTCACTTTCTCCCACAGATTCATACACTTGTAAGAGTCCTTGATAAATACAGCAACATCATTCACGATGGAGAAAAGGGAGGCACTTTCTATCAGAACACCTGTGGTGTCTCCCAGAACGAGATTAAGCACATGTGCATAGCACCAGATGTGCACTTGGTCAGGTGACTCTGATGACAGCAAAGTGGAAAACCCCTTGTATTGGCCTTGCATGTTTGCGGCTCCATCTGTTGAGTTGCCAACACAATTCCGAATATCAATGTCCACCTCTGCCAGAGTTTTTTTAAGTAGGCTCACAAAATACTCTCCGGTTGAGTACTCACATTCCACCACACCTATGAGCTTCTCATGGACCACATCAGTTACATATCTGAGGATAACAGCACACTGGTCTGTGGAGGTAATGTCCTGTGTGGTGTCGATCTGCACAGAAAACATTCCTGCCTCCCTTACTTCCCTAGAAATGCTTTCTTTGACTAAGTGGCTGATTACGTCAATTACCTTCTTGATAGATGTATTAGAGAGCAGTGTAACAAAGGATCCTCTGCCTTTAGCCCCAGTCTCGTGTAGGCTTTTGCTTTTTTGTACACATTCATTGACGTGTTCTTGCAGAGAGACATCAAATTTGCTCAGCAGGATGATCATCTCCAAGAAGTTTCCATGATCAACAGCAATGTTCTCCCAGGTGTATGCAGCTTCATATTTAGTGCCTCTATAGCTAAGTCCACACTTTCCGATGACTTTTATCACTTCTATGACACGGTCCATGACTTGCCGTTTCTTCCTGACCTGGTCACGGTGAAGAGAGAGTTGTTTTCCACCGAGTAGGCTTGCTATGTCTGCTTGGCTGGCCTTCATAAAATACGCCTCTGCACTCTCTCTGTGGACTTGGTTTCTTTCATGCTCTTCTAATCTTTGGTGTACATGCTTCCAGGCTGTCATCCCCCCCTTAATGAAAGCGTTGTCACTTGCAGATGGCTTTGCATATGCCAAACATACTGTGCAGTACAGTGAGTTTTCTTTCTTACAGTATGTGAGCCACTTTCTCTTAATACCGTCTTTGGTTTGATAGATACTCATGCCTTTTCTGGGGGGTTGTTGAGGGTGGTGAGAAAAAAATAGACCGAAATCTTTGGGGGCCGGGCGTGCATAAAAATCAAAGCCTTCATCTGTGACTGTGAGTATCCCTGGCTCAGCTTCCCCTGTGCTGGACCCTGCCTCTGCCTGTGCTGACTGCACTGCTACATCTGCATGAGAAGAACATCAGTAATCAATAAGATTACCAGTAACTCATTTTATCATTGGAAAGGAACAGAGATATATAATTCAGCAGGCCATTAAAATAAAGGCACTAGTGGATAGGCTCCTAATGTCTGTATGAACTTGGAGCATAAACATATGACTCCATCCAATTATAGATTATATGCATAATACGATTGCCTACCCAGCACTGCACCTACCTGTACCTGTCAGTTTTTTTGCTGGTTCCTGCTCCATTCTCCTCCTCACCATCACCACCATGACTGGGGTCATCCTGTCCCTCAGCATCACGCCCGCTGCTGACACTGGCCTTGACTAATAATAATAATAAACTTGATTTATATAGCAGTACATCAGTTTGCAAAGTATTAAAACACAAAGACAACATTACAGTAAATCAACATAAGAACAAGGACATAATTAAATCAACATGAGAAAAGCCAAATAGATTTGACATCAAAACATTAGATTCAAGACAACCAAAACAATAAGAAAATACAGGCTGAGGGCAGGGTCTCTGCAGATAAATACTGCCAAGTCGTGGGTCATAAATGAAGATTTTGAGGGATTATAGTTTATGAGTCTATAGCCTACATTGTTTTTATACCATGCTGCATATTCTGCCTTTAACTAGGGTGCGTTCGTAAATCCAATCTAACGCTCTACAAAGATTCAAAATAATGAATCCGAACCCAACCGGGACATGTTAAACCCACCGCGCCCAGTGAGCGGTGATTCGGCGGTGGGTCACCGGTGGGTTAGCGGTGGGTTAGCGGTTACTTTAACAACATGTTGCTGTCGATTCTGGTTCGGATTAACGCTGGTCCAGTTTGTGGCGCTCGGAGTGTCTATTTACCAACGCACCCTGGGCCTGGTAGCTAAACTAGCTAGCTCTCTTCTTTCTAGCCTACTATGCCCACAAGATTGAACCATGCATTGCTCCCCTGTCGTGTCATCATGGCTGGGTCCCGCAGCCGCGACTCCTGCCTCATCAGTGCCCTCAGGCTCAGCCACAGCAACCTTGGCGCCTCCACGGAAAAGGGCCGTCAGTTTGGCGCATTTAGCTGCATCTTGCAGTAACTTCTTTCGTTTTGTATCTCTTATTTTTTTGTGCGCCACCCATTTCTTTGTCGTCTCTCTTTCTTTTCGCCATTTTGGCTAAAAACTTAAGTTCACTGATGGAAAAAATGACTGAGCCAATCAGGTTTCAACCAAAACGAGGATCGGTCCAAATTGGGAGGGGCCGCTTGTATCCCCCCTCAATATTGAAAGTATTACATTTGCCCAGGCCCTGTCTGACAGGCCGCGTTTTGCTCTGTGCTCTGTGTCTGCGAGGGCCAGGCTGGCCGGCCCATTATACCAATACTAACACGAGAAATTGATAAATAACAACTTTATCAGAGATAGTCTTTTTTTTCTTCTTCCTCCCAAAGCAGGTCATACGGCCGGCCGCCACCCCCCCCAAAAAAAGATTTTTTGTTATTTTTTTTTCCCCAACCTCCCGATGGCCACCCCGCCCCTGGTAGTAGTGTTAGTTAATGAAGTTAGCTGCTAGCTTTCTGTTGCACCTGTGCTTCACTATCAGCTGGTATGAGGTTGCTTAGCTATGATAAACATTGCTATTGGGCACATTGTTATTGTAAACAGGTTTCTGTAATAGCAAACATCCTAAATGTGCTCCTAAACTGAGATAAGACAGCAGGTTTCTGTAATGAGGCCCGCATGTGTCAGGATTGTGTTCTCCAAGTCATGTTCCATACTTTTGTGAGTGAAATACACTTCAGAAATCCTTCTTAGTGTAGAACCCTACTAGATAATGCGGTGAAGCGCACTGATGTTTCCAGAAGCCTTTTATTGTTCAGCCGTCCTTATATTGAACACAATGCAACAGGGTGGCCAACAGTTAGTCAACTCATTTCAGAGCAGTCATTAGCACTTTTCAAACGAATTATTGCCCTTAAGACACCTGCAGATATATTCAACAAACTACAACGGATTAGAAATCTACATGCAGTTAATACGCGGAATAGACTGAAGGACAAATTCACCCAACCAAGGATACAGACGGAAATGGGCAGACGGACTTTTATATATAGGATGGTGATCATGTGGAATTCATTGCACTGACCATAGTGCTGTATTTTCCTTCTTTGAACTTCTTTGGAGAACAATTTTACAATATTTTGTTACAATAATTTTAGATGTGTGATTTCGTAAGTAGCTGTGTTTTTGAACTATTGTATTTTACTGTTATTATTGTATTCACTATCATGTTTCTTTCTTTTCCTATTTTTTCTTGAATTCTATTTATGAATTGTAGTATTTTCTGCATTATTGTATTGTACTGTATGTTTTAGTTGAGGACTCTTGGAAGACTAGCCGATGGCTAAAAGAGATCCTAATAAACAAACAAACAAACAATGCCTTCCTTGCAGTTTCCTCAAGAAACACCGTAAGAGCTACAGGAGAGATGATGGAAATAAAATGAGCTCAACATACAAACTTAAACAGACCATATCAATTGGTGTATAAGAAAGCTCGCATTACCGTCGCGTTACAGCCATTCATTTCAACTCCATCTAACATCAGGAGTAACATCAGCGCCATTGAGGTAGAAATGCATCAATTGAATTAAATACTTCTTAACAGTTAGATCGAAACAAATCACACAACAAACAATACCTTGTTCCCGTTCCAGCTAGGTGCTTAATGGGTTACAGGTAACAACAATGTTACAGGGAGCAAATACAGAAGGTTAGTTTACCAAAATAAAGGTCTCATAATATGAACAAACCAAAAAACAGCACTAAGAAAAATAAAGGCTTGCAGGAAGTAACTACTTAATAAATAGTCCTCACTAAGGGTTATTTACAACATGAATGAGAAATGGGTAATTTTCAATAGTATACAGTAGGGTGCTCCTACATCCATAGCACTGGTCTCCAAACGGTCTTCATCAAAACTATGTTTTGGTTGGGTTCGCGGCTATTCAGGGACTGAGTTGGGCCTAATATTAACGGAACGAGTAGCCAAACCGTTTCGTCAGCACTTTGAGGTTGTGTCTCAAAGTAGGCTACTTTATGAACAGAATAACAGGACCCGGGGGCTTTAATCGGCCACACGACACCGCTCTCTCTCATGGGATCATGGGCTGTGCACTCGGGGTCAGGAGCGCAGCGCGCCTCTGTCTTGGGCTCCTTTCAAATCCTACTGCTGGCCTACGAGTAGTCTTCAAAATAACAAAACGCCCTTGAATATGAATGATTCATAGAGAGCGATTACCTTTATTTAATTTCGCCAATAATGCCTATCCATCTCTATCGAAAACGTGGACAATTAACGACTGGATTTAACGGACTGATTCCGACCAGCCTTTTAAGCGCACCTTTTTAATTCTGAATGTGGGGGTGTATTAAATAAGGGGTATCGTTGGGTCTCAAGCAAAAAGAAAATAGCTTAAATCTATTTAAATCTAGTATACATTTATTTCAATTAGCTGGCCGCCTGGACTAGCCGTCAAGTCAGTGTTGCCGCTGTGACGTGTACACGTTACGCCGTAGTGCCCGTGATGTCACAGACCGGATAGAATTATATCCGGTCTGTGACATCACGGGCACTACGGCGTAACGTGTACACGTCACAGCGGCAAGGTACATATCCTGCTGTAACAAGTGGACAAGCCTCAGTGCGGTGTTTGTGATGAGAGGAACATGCTGCTAAAGATCTATCTTGGCCAATATGTTCGCTAGTGTAATAACTGATCTTTTTAGAACCCGAGAGAGGGTGCCATTTTCAAGTAGACCTGTAAACCAAGGTCCTGAGGCGACACCCTTTCAGACCCCGTTCCTGGATCTTGATGTGAAACTCCTCTGCACGGGAGTTTTTATTGCGCTCTATGTGATCCTGAACTTGCTTTGGCTATTATATAAATGGAGAAATCGCCAAAGAAACATTAAGGTTGGTAATCAAAGTTTCATTGTACTTTAATCATTTACAATTCAAACAATTACAGAAGCTGCTCTGTCTTTCTGAAGCCTTAATGAACTCAACATCCATCTTGTATTTCCTTTATAAATTAGGATGAAAACCTTGAAGACATTGATTGGTAAGTTGATAATGTTTTTTTCAGTGTATCCAACCATGTGTGTGTGTGTGTGTGTGTGTGTGTGTGTGTGTGTGTGTGTGTCTATGTATGTGTGTGTGTGTGTGTGTGTATGTATGTGTGTTTGTTTGTGCGTGCGCGTGTGCATCCATGTGTGAGATGTGTGTGTTTATGTGTAAAATGTGTGGTATGATGCATTTTGATTGTACAAGTGTACTGAAATCATCAAAAGTCATTTTATTTTATTGTATCTCAAAAGGGCCCAGGGGGACAGTGTGACAGCCCGGTGCATGCATGCATGCGAGCCATTGGGACTGCATGCGAAGATGCATGCGAGCTATTGGGACTGTCCAGGACAAGATGATCCAGGTTCTGACTCCTATGATCCGGGGGGCTGTGGACAAGACATGGTGTCTGAGATGAGTTCATTTCACACAGCCCCATCTGTCACCAGTTCATTTGACACAGCCCCGTCTGTCACTGGTTCATTTGACAAGGCCTCGTCTGTCACCGGCTCATTTGAAACAGCCCCATCTGTCACCGGTTCATTTGACACGGCCCCGTCCTCCTCCAAGTTCTCTCTGCGTCGGAGGCTCTTTCGCAAGAAGTGGGAGGGAGTCTATCAAGGGGCGGCCATTTCCACCTCCGACTCTCTGATGAAGAGGGCACCTGACAAAGCCCCATCTGACCCAGTCCCTTCTGTCACAGCTCCATCTGTCAGTCCAACACTCTCCATGACCAGGACCAGTAGAGGACACAGCCCCGCTAGCGCCTTATCCACCCCCATGGCGTCTAGTGGTGTGCTGGTAAAGGACCAATCTGAGCTAAACGTTCCACGATCACCCGAGCCCCACTGGAGACGAGATCTGGAGCTCTCTCGGCGTCAGAGGCTCATTTGTAAGGAGTGGGAAGAAGTCTGTGAAGGAGCGACCACTTCTACCTCGGACTCTCTTATGAAGAGGGTACCTGATACAGCCCTGTCTGTAACAGGTCCATCTGTCAGTCCACCACTCTCCATGACTAGGACCAGTAGAGGACACAGCCCCGCTAGCCACCTATCCACGAACAAGGTGTGTAGTGGTGTGCTGGTAAAGGACCAATCTAACCCGGACGTTCCACGATCACCCGAGCCCCACTGGAGACGAGATCTGGAGCTCTCTCTGCGTCAGAGACTCTTTCGCAAGAAGTGGGAGGGAGTCTTTCAAGGGGCGGCCATTTCCACCTCGGACTCTATGGTTAAGAGGGCTCCTGACACAGCTCCATCTGACACAGCGCCATCTGTCAGTCCACCACTTTCCATGACCAGGACCAGTAGAGGAGAGATCCCCACTAGCTACTTATCCACCCCCATGGCATCTAGTGGGGTGGCGCTAAAGGGACAATCTGAGCCGGACACTCCACGATCACCCGAGCCCCACTGGAGACGAGATCTGGCGCTCTCTCGGCGTCGGAGGCTCATTTGTAAGGAGTGGGAAGAAGTCTGTGAAGGAGCGACCACTTCTACTTCGGACTCTCTGATGAAGAGGACACCTGACACAGCCCCGTCTGTCACAGGTCCATCGGACCCAGTCCCTTCTATCACAGCTCCATCTGTTAGACCACCATTCGCGATCACCACCCCCATGGTGTCTAGTGGGGTGCTGGTAAAGGGACAATCTGACGCGGACGTTTCACGATCACCCAAGCCCCACTGGAGGCCATGTCCGGATCTGACTCTCCGTCGGAGGCGCATCCGTGGGCTGTGGAGACGAGCCATCCTGATGGTCCGCATCATTGGGATGCTGCTGCCGGACAGGTTGAAGGAGGTGGCTCGCAGTGAAGAGTCCCGTCAGCACATGTCACCTGATTGTGTCCAAGACCCGCTTGTCAGAGCGAGTTGCCCCTTTGTTCAAGCGTTCAAAAGAAAGCTTGCAGTCTTTGAACGTGGGCTACCGGCTCTGAACCAGGAAAAATCCAAGGTCACATCCTGCTAACAGCCTGGCCGGAAACAAGACGTTCAAGACACAATACATAACAAATAACCCCACGATGACAGATAATTTCCCACGGCACACCTGACGATCTCTCACGGCACACTAGTGTGCCGCGGCACACTGGTTGAAAATCACTGATCTAGACCATCACCATCTACCCCATGGGCCTCAACATTTGGTTTGTTCAGTTTGGGGTTACTTGTTATGTCTTGTGCTTGTACTGATGTCATTCATGAATAAAGTCTCTGAACATTCTCTGCCTGTGTTTGGGTCCTATCTCCACTGTATCCCACGACTGTGCTCAGTGAGCTGCCTGGACTTCCTGTCACACACACATACACACAGACATACACCAGCCCACTTCCGGCTTTAGGCCTGGGCCATAGCAAACACACACCAGTATTTGCCATGTCTCTCCTATGTCGTTTTTAGCTTCTCTTACTCTGAAAATGTAATTTATTGCTTTATAAATGTTCTTAGCTGGTAGACAAACATACTCCAGGAGCTTGCTCCATCAAAGCTTTATCTGTATAGCACATTTCATACCCAGAGGCAACACAATGCGCTTTACAGAGAACAAGGGAGGTGGGCATACGACCCACCTCTACATATTCCATAGGGAAGCAAAAAAACAGTAATCACCCGGTGGCCAGATAAGTGAGCGGTAAAAATTCTTCCCTGACCCCTCTCAACGAGGCGATCGACTCCCCCAAATGGTTCTATGTTGCTCCATATCTGAATGTCTGTGTGTCATGTGACATTACTGTTAATGACGTACTGTATTTGTGAAACTGTATAAATGTACATAACCTTTAAAGTTGTCTCATGTTTCTTTCATGCGTTATGTTGCCCAGATATGGATAAAAGACGGTTAGCTCTCTCATACTTGGGCCTCAAACTCAGAGATAAATCTAATGCACCTCAAGTCAAATGTACAGTGTGTGTACTTGACCTAGGTTCTCAGTATGTGACTCACAATTCTCACCACTAGAGGGCGTCACACTCCAATTAATTCACCCATTCCCCCATCTTTCTCATTCCTGCTGTGCTGCGCCCAGGAAGAGACGGGAGTGGATGGAAGTATACCAGCCGTGCATGTTTTGAGCATGGATTGAGAAAACTAGGCTTTAGGCACAAACTTCTATAGTTGATCAGATGGTTGGGAACAGGCCACAATTAAAGACTGTTTTCAAAGCAGTCAGCTTGTCACAGAGGTGCCAGGTGGTGTAGACTGAAGGAGGACTGCCAGGCTGGAGAGGAGGGCTGTCAGGTGGTGTAGACTGGTGAGGAGGGCTGCCAGGTGGTGTAGGCTGGAGAGGAGGGCTTGGTTTGGCTACACCCTTCCATCCTGCCAGGCCAAACTGCCCTCTGTGGAGCTCTCGTCTTCAACTCAAAGCTCATTGAAGAGCCGGGGTTCCAACCAACACCCTCTCAGATAATACATCTCAGTCCTAATCTATAAACAACTATTGTATGGTATAGTGATGCATCTCATCAGGTGGTCTCTGGACAGTGTGTTGTGTTCTTCAGGTGTACTTCCTGTGCTCTCCCGCCGAGAGGGACTGCATCACTGCTACATCACACACCTGACCTCTGACCTTCTCATCCTGGGACTGCATCGCTGCTACATCACACACCTGACCTCTGACCTTCTCATCCTGGGACTGCATCGCTGCTACATCACACACCTGACCTCTGACCTTCTCATCCTGGGACTGCATCACTGCTACATCACACACCTGACCTCTGACCTTCTCATCCTGGGACTGCATGGTGTACACATCGTCTTTTTGTTACTCGGTTAATCAATGTACATATAATACTCCATCTGCCTTGCCTTTTTTTCTATACATGAGCACAATAAAAAAATAAATATTACAAATAAAGTATATCCACAACATTGGTCTGTGATGTTTATCCTCAAGCACTCATTCAATCACAGAGAGACAGGAGCCGGCGTTAAAGAAAAGAAGCACTTAAGAATGTTTATTTTTTCAACAACTGGCCAAGATACTCAGTAGAACAACATTAGAATACAGCCATTTGTAACAGGACGGAAATACTTGGATGACAGTGTAACAAACGTACAAACAAGCGTTTGGAAAAATCTCTACCGGCTATTTTTGTCAGATGACACAAACTGGCGAGTCTCTCGGCATCATTTGGTCACTAGAAAAGCAGCTGTCTGCACTCGAGGTCCTCGGGATCAACTGCTTGTGCAGCCAAAGCCTTGATTATTACCACAGGCTGCCGGCCTGTCGCTTCACTCAACAGCCATTCTGGGGAGCAGGAAGGGGATTCTCTCAGTGTAACGACACCCTGGCCCGTCTCAGTAGACACATGGCCGGGCCCTTCTTATAAACGGACTCCCGGAAGGCCGAAATAAATGCATTTTTATTTGCATAATACAACTAGGTTCACTTCTTTATGTGGCCATCAGAAGCTGTTATGACAACGTCATAGTGAAGCTAGCATGCTAGGCTATACAATACAAAAATAAATGATTGAAGGTAAAATGCACAAAGCCAGCCAATTAACTGACCCCTGTGGAATGGATTCATAGAAACACGATGCCCTTCTGGTACGAACATGGAATACAGTCCTGAGACTATTCTGGTTCACACCAGCTGACCATGCAAATCACACTCAACTACTTAACAGTAAACATCCCTTGTGGGTCCACACTTCCTGTGTGAAGCAGCAGTGAAAGCAGCAGGAGAAGAAGAAACGCGGGCGGGGGACCTCCATTCAAGTTTGCATTAAACGTTGCCAGTGGCTGCACTGGTTGGTCCTCCTCCACACCCCTCAGCAGATGGGCTGGCTGTAGTGGACCGGCACCCCTCGCTCGCTCCTCTTAATCTCCTTCATGAGGACGGCGGCGCACGCCGACGCTGTGACCTGCGGGAGGGGGAGGGGGAGGAGGGGGGGCAAGGTCGGGGGGTTAAGCAGAGTGGGAGGGGACCAGGAGGTGCAGGAACTTTGACCCTGAAGACTTTCAGGACTAGGAGGAGACAGAGAGAGGGTTAAGTAATGGAGATTCTCTGGAGTGAATGTCATGGTGTAAAGGTCATGGTGTGAAGGTCATGGTGTAAAGGTCATGGTGTGAAGGTCATGGTGTAAAGGTCATGGTGTGAAGGTCATGGTGTGAAGGTCATGGTGTGAAGGTCATGGTGTGAAGGTCATGGTGGTGCAGGAGAGTGAGTAGTTGCTCAGCCTACTACAGTCTGAAACCCTCACCCAAGCCCTAACCCTATAACCCTAACCCTATAACCCTAACCCTATAACCCTAACCCTAACCCTATAACCCTAACCCTAACCCTATAACCCTAACCCTATAACCCTAACCCTAACCCTATAACCCTAACCCTAACCCTAACCCTATAACCCTATAACCCTAACCCTAACCCTATAACCCTAACCCTATAACCCTAACCCTAACCCTAACCCTATAACCCTAACCCTAACCCTATAACCCTAACCCTATAACCCTAACCCTAACCCTATAACCCTAACCCTATAACCCTAACCCTAACCCTATAACCCTATAACCCTCACCCTCACCCTCACCCTCACCCTAACCCTAACCCTAGCCTACTACAGTCTGAAACCCTCACCCAAGCCAAGGACAGAATGAAAACATTATCCAGTCACTAAACAGTGAAAAGAAGCCAGCGGATTGAGCTGAACACAGAGGATTGAGCTGAACACAGAGGATTGAACTGAACACAGAGGATTGAGCTGAACACAGAGGATTGAGCTGAACACAGAGGATTGAGCTGAACACAGAGGATGGAGCTGAACACAGAGGATTGAGCTGAACACAGAGGATTGAGCTGAACACAGAGGCAAACAAAGCCGGTAGTGTGCGATATGGGAAATCAGACCTGGGTATTGTATTATTTACAAATACTACTGAAATGCCCCTAGACTAATGAAACTGCCCCTAGACTAATGAAACTGCCCCTAGACTAATGAAACTGCCCCCAGGTCTGCAGACAGAGGGGTTAGATGCAAGCGGAGGCAGTGGTCATGGAGACGGTCAGAGGGGTGAAGACCACGGGGTCCTGGTAAGGGTCGGGCTGGGGGGGGGAGAAGGGGGCGGGGGGGGAGAAGGGGGTGGCGGGGGGGGAGAGGAGCACGTAGGTGGCGGAGGAGGAGGAGGAGGAGTGGGAGCGCCAGATCTCCTTCCTGAGGATTGAGCTCAACACGATGGCTGCGACCTGGGGGGGAGGGAGAGAGACGGAGGGTCATGGAGGAGGAGAGGAGGGATGGGGGGGGGGGGGAGAGAGACGGAGGGTCATGGAGGAGGAGAGGAGGGATGGGGGAGGGAGAGAGACGGAGGGTCATGGAGGAGGAGAGGAGGGATGGGGGGAGGAGGGAGAGAGACGGAGGGTCATGGAGGAGGAGAGGAGGGATGGGGGGGAGGGAGAGAGACGGAGGGTCATGGAGGAGGAGAGGAGGGATGGGGGGGGGAGAGAGACGGAGGGTCATGGAGGAGGAGAGGAGGGATGGGGGGGGGAGAGAGACGGAGGGTCATGGAGGAGGAGAGGAGGGATGGGGGGGGGAGAGAGACGGAGGGTCATGGAGGAGGAGAGGAGGGATGGGGGGGAGGGAGAGAGACGGAGGGTCATGGAGGAGGAGAGGAGGGATGGGGGGAGGAGGGAGAGAGACGGAGGGTCATGGAGGAGGAGAGGAGGGATGGGGAGGAGGGAGAGAGACGGAGGGTCATGGAGGAGGAGAGGAGGGATGGGGGGGAGGGAGAGAGACGGAGGGTCATGGAGGAGGAGAGGAGGGATGGGGGGGGGGGAGAGACGGAGGGTCATGGAGGAGGAGAGGAGGGATGGGGGGAGGAGGGAGAGAGACGGAGGGTCATGGAGGAGGAGAGGAGGGGTGGGGGGGGAGGGAGAGAGACGGAGGGTCATGGAGGAGGACAGGAGGGGTGGGGGGAGGAGGGAGAGAGACGGAGGGTCATGGAGGAGGACAGGAGGGGTGGGGGGAGGAGGAAGAGGAGGAGGTGACAGACAGAGAGAGCAAGGGGGAGGAGGAAGAGGAGGTGACAGACAGAGAGAGCAAGGAGAGATTGATTGATGGAGAGAGGACAAACGGATAGGAGATAGAGGTGATGGACAGAGAGAGCGAGAGGAGAGAGATGGAGGGAGGGAGAACAGAACGGAGGAGGAGGAGACGGACAGAAAGAGCAAGGAGAGAGAGAGAGATGGAGGGAGAGAGAGATGGAGAGAGAGAGATGGAGAGAGAGAGAGATGGAGGGGGAAAGAGGCAAGGAGGGAGACAGAAAGGGAGCGAGGGAAGAAAGTCATTAGATGAGGAGGTGAGATGTAAGCGACACACAGGTAGGTAGGGGTCATCACACACAGGTAGGTAGGGGTCATCACACACAGGTAGGTAGGGGTCACAGGTCATCACACACAGGTAGGTAGGGGTCATCACACACAGGTAGGTAGGGGTCACAGGTCATCACACACAGGTAGGTAGGGGTCACAGGTCATCACACACAGGTAGGTAGGGGTCACGGGTCATCACACACAGGTAGGTAGGGGTCACAGGTCATCACACACAGGTAGGTAGGGGTCATCACACACAGGTAGGTAGGGGTCATCACACACAGGTAGGTAGGGGTCATCACACACAGGTAGGTAGGGGTCACGGGTCATCACACACAGGTAGGTAGGGGTCACAGGTCATCACACACAGGTAGGTAGGGGTCATCACACACAGGTAGGTAGGGGTCACAGGTCAGCACACACAGGTAGGTAGGGGTCACAGGTCATCACACACAGGTAGGTAGGGGTCAGCACACAGCAGAGGAGAGGAGAAGGGGGAACAAAGAGATGTTAACAATCTTGAGGTTTGGAGTTGATGTCTCGCGTCCGGGCGTCTGTAGCTCAGGAGGTAGAGCGGGTCACCCGGTGATCGTAGGGTCGGCGGTTCGAATCCCGGCTCCTCCTGACCACATGTCGAAGTGCCCTTTTGAACCGCAAATTGCTCCCAGTGAGCAGGCTGGCATCTTGCATCTTGCAGCTGCCGCCATTGATGTGTGAGTGAGTGGGTGAATGAGAGGACTTCGCTGTAAAGCGCTTTGGGTAAAAGTGCCGTCCATTTAGCATTTCCATCTGCTCTGCTCCTCACTGGTTCTTTACACCATTTACCGTTATTTAACCACCTGGTGCCTTCCAAACTGACTTTCCCTCTCTTTCTCTCTCTCCCTCTCCCTCTATCTCTCTCTCTCCCTCCCTCTATCTCTCTTTCCCTCTCTTCCTCCCTCTCTCTCTCTCCCTCCCTCTGTCTCTCTCTTTCCCTCCCTCTATCTCTCTCTCCCTTTCTCTCCCTCCCTCTATCTATTTCTCTCTCCCTCTCTCTCCCTCCCTCCATCTATCTCTCTCTCTCCCTCTCTCTCCCTCCCTCCATCTCTCTCTCCCTCTCTCTATCTCTCTCTCTCCCTCTCTCCTCCATCTGCTCCATAGTGAACAGGTCAGTAGTTCATAGTGAACAGGTCAGTAGTTCTCAGAGCTGTGTGTTGTACCGTGGCTCTAACAGACAGTGTGGAGTGGTTTATAGTGTGCAGTACGGTGCTGGGTGTTCGGTTGCCACCAGGGGGCAGTAAAGTACAGCAGTGTCACCGGTGGAATGGGTCCTCTGTGATTGACCCAAGGAAGCTAGGAGCCGTGGGCAGGCTCAAGGAAGCTAGGAGCCGTGGGCGGGCTCAAGGAAGCTAGGAGCCGTGGGCGGGCTCAAGGAAGCTAGGAGCAGTGGGCAGGCTCAAGGAGCTAGGAGCAGTGGGCAGGCTCAAGGAAGCTAGGAGCAGTGGGCAGGCTCAAGGAAGCTAGGAGCCGTGGGCAGGCTCAAGGAAGCTAGGAGCCGTGGGCGGGCTCAAGGAAGCTAGGAGCAGTGGGCGGGCTCAAGGAAGCTAGGAGCAGTGGGCGGGCTCAAGGAAGCTAGGAGCAGTGGGCAGGGTCAAGGAAGCTAGGAGCAGTGGGCGGGCTCAAGGAAGCTAGGAGCAGTGGGCAGGCTCAAGGAAGGTAGGAGCAGTGGGCGGGCTCAAGGAAGCTAGGAGCAGAGGGCGGGCTCAAGGAAGCTAGGAGCAGTGGGCACGCTTAAGGAAGCTAGGAGCAGTGGGCAGGCTCAAGGAAGCTAGGAGCAGTGGGCAGGCTCAAGGAAGCTAGGAGAAGTGGGCACGCTCAAGGACACTCCGACATGCTGCTGGGAGCTGCCATCGAACCGGGAACCTTCCACTCAGCAGACGGCTGCTCTACCTCCTGAGCTACTGTGTGTTTGTGTGTGCGCGTGTGTGCGTGTGTGTGTTCTATTGTGCTACTACACTAGTATAGTGCGTAGTGTATAGTATGGAAGTGCGTAGTGTATAGTATGGAAGTGGGCCCACCAGCAGGGCAGCCGTGCCCAGGAACAGACCCATCACCAGGGGGGCTTTCTCCTGGAACAGGTTCATGATGACCGTGGGACAGGCCTAGAGGAGAGGATGAGAGAGGAGAGGAGAGGACAGGAGAGGAGAGGAGAGGAGAGGAGAGGAGAGGAGAGGAGAGGAGAGGAGAGGAGAGGAGAGGAGAGGAGAGGAGAGGAGAGGAGAGGAGAGGAGAGGAGAGGAGAGGAGAGGAGAGGATTAGGACAGTTATTCTGTAATCTTCCATGTTGAATTTTAATTGATATAATAATAATTAAGGTGCAGTCTGTTTACTCTGAGAGTTAGAATTGAGAGTTTTTTCATCTATATCTGGTGAACCATTTAGAGAAATAGATATTTAATCACAACTGAAGGCATCTTTGGTCATCCATTTTGTTGTCTTATGTGGTATAGAGAAGACAGACCTACTGTAGTTAAGTGTGACTAATACAGCTACAGTCATTCTGAGTATAAATCCTTGAGAGTAGTTGGCTGACAGTTCATAATATGAATATATAATATTATTATTATACTCACAGGTATAGTGAAGTGAGTTTATATTATTATACTCACAGGTATAGTGAAGAGAGTTTATATTATTATACTCACAGGTATAGTGAAGTGAGTTTATATTATTATACTCACAGGTACAGTGAAGAGAGTTTATATTATTATACTCACAGGTATAGTGAAGAGAGTTTATATTATTATACTCACAGGTATAGTGAAGAGAGTTTATATTATTATACTCACAGGTATAGTGAAGTGAGTTTATATTATTATACTCACAGGTATAGTGAAGTGAGTTTATATTATTATACTCACAGGTATAGTGAAGTGAGTTTATATTATTATACTCACAGGTATAGTGAAGTGAGGTCATATTATTATATTATTATACTCACAGGTATAGTGAAGTGAGTTTATATTATTATACTCACAGGTATAGTGAGGTCATATTAGTATACTCACAGGCATGGTGAAGTGAGGTCATATTAGTATACTCACAGGTATAGTGAGGTCATATTAGTATACTCACAGGCATGGTGAAGTGAGGTCATATTAGTATACTCACAGGCATGGTGAAGGTCTCCAGAAAGCTATGGTTAGGACACGTCTTTTTCACTAGGATGTCCAACGCACCCACCAGTCCACAGCACCGCAGCTATAAGACAAGAGACAGAGAGAGAGACAGAGAGATAAAGAGAGAGATAGACAGAGAGAGAGAGAAAGAGAGATAGAAAGAGAGAGAGAAAGAGAGAGAGAGAAAGAGAGAGAAAAAGAGAGAGAGAGTGAGTGAGTGAGTGAGTGAGTGAGTGCGTGAGTGCGTGCGTGCGTGCGTGAGTGAGTGAGTGCGTGCGAGTGTGTGTGTGTGTGAGTGAGTGCGTGCGTGAGAGTGCGTGCGTGAGTGCGTGCGAGTGCGTGCGAGTGCGTGTGAGTGCGTGCGTGGGTGTGTGTGCGTGTGCGAGTGTGTGTGTGCGTGCGAGCGAGCGAGTGCGTGAGTGAGTGAGTGCGTGCGTGCGTGAGTGAGTGCGTTCACCGTATTGTGGAAGATGGTCAGCGTGACGGCCATCGCCGGGTCTCCTTTGTCCACATAGTGAGCGTAGACCGACGCGTAGAACATGGCCAGACGCCCGCTGACCTGCACGGAGGAACACACAGTCCAGTTAAACACACAGTCCAGTTAAACACACAGTCCAGTTAAACACACAGTCCAGTTAAACACACAACAAGTGTCCTTCACAGTCACATCAGCCGTTTGTGTGTACCTTGTCAAATTTGTAAAGTATGGCGCAAATTAATTCTTTAATGTGTTTTAATATGTTTATCAGTATACTGCACTGTAACTTTTATTCCTGTATTCTATTTGTCCTGCTTTTTGTTTTAAATGTCTATAATGACTTGCTTTTTGTTTTAATGCTTTTAATTTGTCCTGCCTTTTGTTTTAAATGTCTATAATGTCTTGCTTTTTGTTTTAATGCTTTTAATTTGTCCTGCCTTTTGTTTTAAATGTCTATAATGTCTTGCTTTTTGTTTTAATGCTTTTAATGTCTCATGTAAAGCACCTTGAATTGCCCTGTGGCTGAAATGTGCTATATAAATAAACTTGCCTTGCCTTGAATGCATTTTTAAACTGGACTACACTTAATTTAAATTTCCTCAACTTAACGCACACTTACTCCGAATGATTTATATTTTTAGTTGAAGGACAATCGCAGCTACATTTGCCATCAATAGTTTGGTCACTACCATTCAGCTTATAAATAGATCTACAAACACAAAAGTTATAAAGACTATTTTTTTCTGCCCTCACAAATGTTGTTAAAACACCCCCTAAATGATAGTGATGAATTGTTTTGTCAATATGAAAGTTGTTCATCAAAGTCTTGGTTATGCAATGATGTAAAAAATATTTAGAACATCCTAGATCTAAATAGCTCCAAAAAAAAAAGTTTAGTCACAACAGTTCCCAAATTTAGCAGGCTAATTAGCAGCCAATCAGAATATCCATTACCCAGACCACACCCCTACCACACCCCATGATCTGTCACAATGGGCCATCATCTTGGACAAAGGACAGTAACAGCCTGTCACCTGTCTGCCTGTGACTCACACACCCAGAGCCATGCAGAAGACATGAATACAATTTTTTATTTATCTAAAAATTCAAACATATAACCACTGTTGTCCATCAAGTGAATGTATTTGGTACACTAACAGTTAACATGTCTTGTTGTAGGCTATTTGCACGGGCACCAGGATATATGGAAGCACAAACACGCAGCACTTTGTCAGAGAAGCACGCTGAAAAGAAGGGGGTCACCAGAGGTACACACCCAGCGAAATGGCCTGAAGCCCAATGAGAAAATGTCCCTGTGGAAAAGGCAGAGTGACAGAGGGATCATGGACAATTTGTTGGCCTTGCGGTTTCTAGATTTTCAACTGTCTAGAGGCAAATGTTATTATTCTGCTGCTCGTTCAACTTTACCTTCAACCAAATCACAAAACTCATAACTCACCCCATAATGTGCTGGACATGGGGTAGCGGAATTCTGTAGCTCCACCACCGACCTTCTCTACCTCCGCTCCTGTGGAAAGAAAAAGTAAAAACAAGCCTCTTTATCAAACTGACATGGACTGAATGACACTAGTGATGTCTCCACTGAGTGTGTGTGTGTGTGTAATAATAATGATAATAAATAAAAACAAGCAGCTTATCAAAATCAAAGCAAATAGGTCTATTTTGGAGACAGAAACATCCAATCTCCAAGCCAAGGTATACAAGCCTATTGTTAAGGATTTTTATCCTTGGTTTAGTTAGATTGTCAAAGAACACGCTGAGTGGTCGATCAAGCTGGTTTTAAACAAAGGCAATAGTTTATTCTATGTTACGATTCTGCAGAGTCGGACAAGAGCACAGGAAGTGAATCCGGGCTCGTGTGAGTTCACGTGAGGACGGGGTCGTTAGGTTATACAGTGAAAAAGGAAGTGACATAGTTTCAGGGGGAAGAGGACAGGGAAGTGATGTCACACAGGGAGGAATTTGTAGTTCTAACAGACTGATCAATGAGGACGAACTACAAAGTTTAGAACAACAGTCAAGGGGGAAAACAGAACACTTTGTTGAGACTTGAAATTCATTCACACTATAACTTCTCAAAACCCCTAAACAAGTGGAGACTGTCCTAGTAGTCCTACCTCACATCACCAGCAAGCGTCGGAGCAGTCCACTAGTCTCTGCGACTCTGTCTATGATTCCATCGTTGTCTAAAGTCATCAGGATCTCTTTCTCTGTGCACATTAGCATGAATGCCTCAAGACGCTCCTGTGTCAGGGTGCTCCTCAGTCTGTTCTTTACAAACTTGAGTGTGGAGAAGGTCCTCTCACAGGCCACTTGACTGAAAGAGAGTGTCAGCAGGAACTTGTAGGCCAATCCAATTACATGATAGGCATCAGTCAGTAGGTTGTATTTGGAGAGGATATGATAAACGCAAACTGCACACAGCTGGTGTCAGTCATCTCCATGTCTTCTCCAACCTCTGTCTCTTCTGCAGTCCGGACAGTGTATGACTCCAAATGGGGCATCTTAAGTCTCTCCCACTGGTTGGCCAGACTGCAGAGCTCAGCCTTGAGCCTTTCAGGTGTGGCTCTGTCATCAAACTTAAGGAGGCATTTACTGAGTTGTCCGAGACATTCAGATGGAAGCTCCCTATCTCTCAGTGTACCAAAGTTCCTTGGGTCGAGGCACGCAAAATCATCATAAAGCGCTCCATTTGCTGAATAGCGGGTCTGAATGCTCTGGGTCACTGTGTCCAAAATGACATTGTGTACCTTGACCCTGTATCGATCCTCTGCACTCAACGACTGCTTTTCCTCAGCTACCTCGCCTGGCATGGTCTTCTTCTTTCGGATTTTTATTTCAGGTAGAGCCGCCTGAACCACCTCTTCGGATCCGTTCTCCTCCAGCTCATTGTTAGCCCACTGAACAAAGACATTAGCAGCTTTCGTGACAGCATCCATGTCCCTAGTGCATTTGTTTAGGCTGTCTTGGGCACCCATTACTAGCCGATGAGCTGTGATTAAGTCCATGCCACTAGTCTGGAGGTATCTGGAGAGTGGTGAGGTGATCTCAAAGACCCGCAAGAATATCTGTGCTGTCAGCACTGTCTCATGCTTCAGTAGGGACTCCATTTACCCCTTAGCTCTTGCTCTGACATCTGCTTTCATTGCCCTATCTTCCTGTATCCTTTTGAGTGTTATGATTAAATCAACAAACAAGGCATTGTCTGGGTTACCAAAACAGCCAAATATCTTGCTTAGAGCCTGGTCCTTTGCCCACCACCTAGTCTCCCCGATTGGAGACCGCCGCCTGTGACGCTTGTCATCACTCACTTTCTCCCACAGATTCATACACTTGTAAGAGTCCTTGATAAATACAGCAACATCATTCACGATGGAGAAAAGGGAGGCACTTTCTATCAGAACACCTGTGGTGTCTCCCAGAACGAGATTAAGCACATGTGCATAGCACCAGATGTGCACTTGGTCAGGTGACTCTGATGACAGCAAAGTGGAAAACCCCTTGTATTGGCCTTGCATGTTTGCGGCTCCATCTGTTGAGTTGCCAACACAATTCCGAATATCAATGTCCACCTCTGCCAGAGTTTTTTTAAGTAGGCTCACAAAATACTCTCCGGTTGAGTACTCACATTCCACCACACCTATGAGCTTCTCATGGACCACATCAGTTACATATCTGAGGATAACAGCACACTGGTCTGTGGAGGTAATGTCCTGTGTGGTGTCGATCTGCACAGAAAACATTCCTGCCTCCCTTACTTCCCTAGAAATGCTTTCTTTGACTAAGTGGCTGATTACGTCAATTACCTTGTTGATAGATGTATTAGAGAGCAGTGTAACAAAGGATCCTCTGCCTTTAGCCCCAGTCTCGTGTAGGCTTTTGCTTTTTTGTACACATTCATTGACGTGTTCTTGCAGAGAGACATCAAATTTGCTCAGCAGGATGATCATCTCCAAGAAGTTTCCATGATCAACAGCAATGTTCTCCCAGGTGTATGCAGCTTCATATTTAGTGCCTCTATAGCTAAGTCCACACTTTCCGATGACTTTTATCACTTCTATGACACGGTCCATGACTTGCCGTTTCTTCCTGACCTGGTCACGGTGAAGAGAGAGTTGTTTTCCACCGAGTAGGCTTGCTATGTCTGCTTGGCTGGCCTTCATAAAATACGCCTCTGCACTCTCTCTGTGGACTTGGTTTCTTTCATGCTCTTCTAATCTTTGGTGTACATGCTTCCAGGCTGTCATCCCCCCCTTAATGAAAGCGTTGTCACTTGCAGATGGCTTTGCATATGCCAAACATACTGTGCAGTACAGTGAGTTTTCTTTCTTACAGTATGTGAGCCACTTTCTCTTAATACCGTCTTTGGTTTGATAGATACTCATGCCTTTTCTGGGGGGTTGTTGAGGGTGGTGAGAAAAAAATAGACCGAAATCTTTGGGGGCCGGGCGTGCATAAAAATCAAAGCCTTCATCTGTGACTGTGAGTATCCCTGGCTCAGCTTCCCCTGTGCTGGACCCTGCCTCTGCCTGTGCTGACTGCACTGCTACATCTGCATGAGAAGAACATCAGTAATCAATAAGATTACCAGTAACTCATTTTATCATTGGAAAGGAACAGAGATATATAATTCAGCAGGCCATTAAAATAAAGGCACTAGTGGATAGGCTCCTAATGTCTGTATGAACTTGGAGCATAAACATATGACTCCATCCAATTATAGATTATATGCATAATACGATTGCCTACCCAGCACTGCACCTACCTGTACCTGTCAGTTTTTTTGCTGGTTCCTGCTCCATTCTCCTCCTCACCATCACCACCATGACTGGGGTCATCCTGTCCCTCAGCATCACGCCCGCTGCTGACACTGGCCTTGACTAATAATAATAATAAACTTGATTTATATAGCAGTACATCAGTTTGCAAAGTATTAAAACACAAAGACAACATTACAGTAAATCAACATAAGAACAAGGACATAATTAAATCAACATGAGAAAAGCCAAATAGATTTGACATCAAAACATTAGATTCAAGACAACCAAAACAATAAGAAAATACAGGCTGAGGGCAGGGTCTCTGCAGATAAATACTGCCAAGTCGTGGGTCATAAATGAAGATTTTGAGGGATTATAGTTTATGAGTCTATAGCCTACATTGTTTTTATACAATGCTGCATATTCTGCCTTTAACTAGGGTGCGTTCGTAAATCCAATCTAACGCTCTACAAAGATTCAAAATAATGAATCCGAACCCAACCGGGACATGTTAAACCCACCGCGCCCAGTGAGCGGTGATTCGGCGGTGGGTCACCGGTGGGTTAGCGGTGGGTTAGCGGTTACTTTAACAACATGTTGCTGTCGATTCTGGTTCGGATTAACGCTGGTCCAGTTTGTGGCGCTCGGAGTGTCTATTTACCAACGCACCCTGGGCCTGGTAGCTAAACTAGCTAGCTCTCTTCTTTCTAGCCTACTATGCCCACAAGATTGAACCATGCATTGCTCCCCTGTCGTGTCATCATGGCTGGGTCCCGCAGCCGCGACTCCTGCCTCATCAGTGCCCTCAGGCTCAGCCACAGCAACCTTGGCGCCTCCACGGAAAAGGGCCGTCAGTTTGGCGCATTTAGCTGCATCTTGCAGTAACTTCTTTCGTTTTGTATCTCTTATTTTTTTGTGCGCCACCCATTTCTTTGTCGTCTCTCTTTCTTTTCGCCATTTTGGCTAAAAACTTAAGTTCACTGATGGAAAAAATGACTGAGCCAATCAGGTTTCAACCAAAACGAGGATCGGTCCAAATTGGGAGGGGCCGCTTGTATCCCCCCTCAATATTGAAAGTATTACATTTGCCCAGGCCCTGTCTGACAGGCCGCGTTTTGCTCTGTGCTCTGTGTCTGCGAGGGCCAGGCTGGCCGGCCCATTATACCAATACTAACACGAGAAATTGATAAATAACAACTTTATCAGAGATAGTCTTTTTTTTCTTCTTCCTCCCAAAGCAGGTCATACGGCCGGCCGCCACCCCCCCCAAAAAAAGATTTTTTGTTATTTTCTTTTCCCCAGCCGGTTCGGCCTGGATGGGTCGGCCGTTCGGGAGTCGTCCCCAACCTCCCGATGGCCACCCCGCCCCTGGTAGTAGTGTTAGTTAATGAAGTTAGCTGCTAGCTTTCTGTTGCACCTGTGCTTCACTATCAGCTGGTATGAGGTTGCTTAGCTATGATAAACATTGCTATTGGGCACATTGTTATTGTAAACAGGTTTCTGTAATAGCAAACATCCTAAATGTGCTCCTAAACTGAGATAAGACAGCAGGTTTCTGTAATGAGGCCCGCATGTGTCAGGATTGTGTTCTCCAAGTCATGTTCCATACTTTTGTGAGTGAAATACACTTCAGAAATCCTTCTTAGTGTAGAACCCTACTAGATAATGCGGTGAAGCGCACTGATGTTTCCAGAAGCCTTTTATTGTTCAGCCGTCCTTATATTGAACACAATGCAACAGGGTGGCCAACAGTTAGTCAACTCATTTCAGAGCAGTCATTAGCACTTTTCAAACGAATTATTGCCCTTAAGACACCTGCAGATATATTCAACAAACTACAACGGATTAGAAATCTACATGCAGTTAATACGCGGAATAGACTGAAGGACAAATTCACCCAACCAAGGATACAGACGGAAATGGGCAGACGGACTTTTATATATAGGATGGTGATCATGTGGAATTCATTGCACTGACCATAGTGCTGTATTTTCCTTCTTTGAACTTCTTTGGAGAACAATTTTACAATATTTTGTTACAATAATTTTAGATGTGTGATTTCGTAAGTAGCTGTGTTTTTGAACTATTGTATTTTACTGTTATTATTGTATTCACTATCATGTTTCTTTCTTTTCCTATTTTTTCTTGAATTCTATTTATGAATTGTAGTATTTTCTGCATTATTGTATTGTACTGTATGTTTTAGTTGAGGACTCTTGGAAGACTAGCCAATGGCTAAAAGAGATCCTAATAAACAAACAAACAAACAAACAATGCCTTCCTTGCAGTTTCCTCAAGAAACACCGTAAGAGCTACAGGAGAGATGATGGAAATAAAATGAGCTCAACATACAAACTTAAACAGACCATATCAATTGGTGTATAAGAAAGCTCGCATTACCGTCGCGTTACAGCCATTCATTTCAACTCCATCTAACATCAGGAGTAACATCAGCGCCATTGAGGTAGAAATGCATCAATTGAATTAAATACTTCTTAACAGTTAGATCGAAACAAATCACACAACAAACAATACCTTGTTCCCGTTCCAGCTAGGTGCTTAATGGGTTACAGGTAACAACAATGTTACAGGGAGCAAATACAGAAGGTTAGTTTACCAAAATAAAGGTCTCATAATATGAACAAACCAAAAAACAGCACTAAGAAAAATAAAGGCTTGCAGGAAGTAACTACTTAATAAATAGTCCTCACTAAGGGTTATTTACAACATGAATGAGAAATGGGTAATTTTCAATAGTATACAGTAGGGTGCTCCTACATCCATAGCACTGGTCTCCAAACGGTCTTCATCAAAACTATGTTTTGGTTGGGTTCGCGGCTATTCAGGGACTGAGTTGGGCCTAATATTAACGGAACGAGTAGCCAAACCGTTTCGTCAGCACTTTGAGGTTGTGTCTCAAAGTAGGCTACTTTATGAACAGAATAACAGGACCCGGGGGCTTTAATCGGCCACACGACACCGCTCTCTCTCATGGGATCATGGGCTGTGCACTCGGGGTCAGGAGCGCAGCGCGCCTCTGTCTTGGGCTCCTTTCAAATCCTACTGCTGGCCTACGAGTAGTCTTCAAAATAACAAAACGCCCTTGAATATGAATGATTCATAGAGAGCGATTACCTTTATTTAATTTCGCCAATAATGCCTATCCATCTCTATCGAAAACGTGGACAATTAACGACTGGATTTAACGGACTGATTCCGACCAGCCTTTTAAGCGCACCTTTTTAATTCTGAATGTGGGGGTGTATTAAATAAGGGGTATCGTTGGGTCTCAAGCAAAAAGAAAATAGCTTAAATCTATTTAAATCTAGTATACATTTATTTCAATTAGCTGGCCGCCTGGACTAGCCGTCAAGTCAGTGTTGCCGCTGTGACGTGTACACGTTACGCCGTAGTGCCCGTGATGTCACAGACCGGATAGAATTATATCCGGTCTGTGACATCACGGGCACTACGGCGTAACGTGTACACGTCACAGCGGCAAGGTACATATCCTGCTGTAACAAGTGGACAAGCCTCAGTGCGGTGTTTGTGATGAGAGGAACATGCTGCTAAAGATCTATCTTGGCCAATATGTTCGCTAGTGTAATAACTGATCTTTTTAGAACCCGAGAGAGGGTGCCATTTTCAAGTAGACCTGTAAACCAAGGTCCTGAGGCGACACCCTTTCAGACCCCGTTCCTGGATCTTGATGTGAAACTCCTCTGCACGGGAGTTTTTATTGCGCTCTATGTGATCCTGAACTTGCTTTGGCTATTATATAAATGGAGAAATCGCCAAAGAAACATTAAGGTTGGTAATCAAAGTTTCATTGTACTTTAATCATTTACAATTCAAACAATTACAGAAGCTGCTCTGTCTTTCTGAAGCCTTAATGAACTCAACATCCATCTTGTATTTCCTTTATAAATTAGGATGAAAACCTTGAAGACATTGATTGGTAAGTTGATAATGTTTTTTTCAGTGTATCCAACCATGTGTGTGTGTGTGTGTGTGTGTGTGTGTGTGTGTGTGTGTGTGTGTGTCTATGTATGTATGTGTGTTTGTTTGTGCGTGCGTGTGTGCATCCATGTGTGAGATGTGTGTGTTTATGTGTAAAATGTGTGGTATGATGCATTTTGATTGTACAAGTGTACTGAAATCATCAAAAGTCATTTTATTTTATTGTATCTCAAAAGGGCCCAGGGGGACAGTGTGACAGCCCGGTGCATGCATGCATGCGAGCCATTGGGACTGCATGCGAAGATGCATGCGAGCTATTGGGACTGTCCAGGACAAGATGATCCAGGTTCTGACTCCTATGATCCGGGGGGCTGTGGACAAGACATGGTGTCTGAGATGAGTTCATTTCACACAGCCCCATCTGTCACCAGTTCATTTGACACAGCCCCGTCTGTCACCGGTTCATTTGTCACAGCCCCGTCTGTCACTGGTTCATTTGACAAGGCCTCGTCTGTCACCGGCTCATTTGAAACAGCCCCATCTGTCACCGGTTCATTTGACACGGCCCCGTCCTCCTCCAAGTTCTCTCTGCGTCGGAGGCTCTTTCGCAAGAAGTGGGAGGGAGTCTATCAAGGGGCGGCCATTTCCACCTCCGACTCTCTGATGAAGAGGGCACCTGACAAAGCCCCATCTGACCCAGTCCCTTCTGTCACAGTTCCATCTGTCAGTCCAACACTCTCCATGACCAGGACCAGTAGAGGACACAGCCCCGCTAGCGCCTTATCCACCCCCATGGCGTCTAGTGGTGTGCTGGTAAAGGACCAATCTGAGCTAAACGTTCCACGATCACCCGAGCCCCACTGGAGACGAGATCTGGAGCTCTCTCGGCGTCAGAGGCTCATTTGTAAGGAGTGGGAAGAAGTCTGTGAAGGAGCGACCACTTCTACCTCGGACTCTCTTATGAAGAGGGTACCTGATAGAGACCTGTCTGTAACAGGTCCATCTGTCAGTCCACCACTCTCCATGACTAGGACCAGTAGAGGACACAGCCCCGCTAGCCACCTATCCACGAACAAGGTGTGTAGTGGTGTGCTGGTAAAGGACCAATCTAACCCGGACGTTCCACGATCACCCGAGCCCCACTGGAGACGAGATCTGGAGCTCTCTCTGCGTCAGAGACTCTTTCGCAAGAAGTGGGAGGGAGTCTTTCAAGGGGCGGCCATTTCCACCTCGGACTCTATGGTTAAGAGGGCTCCTGACACAGCTCCATCTGACACAGCGCCATCTGTCAGTCCACCACTTTCCATGACCAGGACCAGTAGAGGAGAGATCCCCACTAGCTACTTATCCACCTCCATGGCATCTAGTGGTGTGCTGGTAAAGGACCAATCTAACCCGGACGTTCCACGATCACCCGAGCCCCACTGGAGACGAGATCTGGAGCTCTCTCTGCGTCAGAGACTCTTTCGCAAGAAGTGGGAGGGAGTCTTTCAAGGGGCGGCCATTTCCACCTCGGACTCTATGGTTAAGAGGGCTCCTGACACAGCTCCATCTGACACAGCGCCATCTGTCAGTCCACCACTTTCCATGACCAGGACCAGTAGAGGACACAGCCCCGCTAGCGCCTTATCCACCCCCATGGCATCTAGTGGGGTGGCGCTAAAGGGACAATCTGAGCCGGACACTCCACGATCACCCGAGCCCCACTGGAGACGAGATCTGGAGCTCTCTCGGCGTCGGAGGCTCATTTGTAAGGAGTGGGAAGAAGTCTGTGAAGGAGCGACCACTTCTACTTCGGACTCTCTGATGAAGAGGACACCTGACACAGCCCCGTCTGTCACAGGTCCATCGGACCCAGTCCCTTCTATCACAGCTCCATCTGTTAGACCACCATTCGCGATCACCACCCCCATGGTGTCTAGTGGGGTGCTGGTAAAGGGACAATCTGACGCGGACGTTTCACGATCACCCAAGCCCCACTGGAGGCCATGTCCGGATCTGACTCTCCGTCGGAGGCGCATCCGTGGGCTGTGGAGACGAGCCATCCTGATGGTCCGCATCATTGGGATGCTGCTGCCGGACAGGTTGAAGGAGGTGGCTCGCAGTGAAGAGTCCCGTCAGCACATGTCACCTGATTGTGTCCAAGACCCGCTTGTCAGAGCGAGTTGCCCCTTTGTTCAAGCGTTCAAAAGAAAGCTTGCAGTCTTTGAACGTGGGCTACCGGCTCTGAACCAGGAAAAATACAAGGTCACATCCTGCTAACAGCCTGGCCGGAAACAAGACGTTCAAGACACAATACATAACAAATAACCCCACGATGACAGATAATTTCCCACGGCACACCTGACGATCTCTCACGGCACACTAGTGTGCCGCGGCACACTGGTTGAAAATCACTGATCTAGACCATCACCATCTACCCCATGGGCCTCAACATTTGGTTTGTTCAGTTTGGGGTTACTTGTTATGTCTTGTGCTTGTACTGATGTCATTCATGAATAAAGTCTCTGAACATTCTCTGCCTGTGTTTGGGTCCTATCTCCACTGTATCCCACGACTGTGCTCAGTGAGCTGCCTGGACTTCCTGTCACACACACATACACACAGACATACACCAGCCCACTTCCGGCTTTAGGCCTGGGCCAAAGCAAACACACACCAGTATTTGCCATGTCTCTCCTATGTCGTTTTTAGCTTCTCTTACTCTGAAAATGTAATTTATTGCTTTATAAATGTTCTTAGCTGGTAGACAAACATACTCCAGGAGCTTGCTCCATCAAAGCTTTATCTGTATAGCACATTTCATACCCAGAGGCAACACAATGCGCTTTACAGAGAACAAGGGAGGTGGGCATACGACCCACCTCTACATATTCCATAGGGAAGCAAAAAAACAGTAATCACCCGGTGGCCAGATAAGTGAGCTGTAAAAATTCTTCCCTGACCCCTCTCAACGAGGCGATCGACTCCCCCAAATGGTTCTATGTTGCTCCATATCTGAATGTCATGTGACATTACTGTTAATGACGTACTGTATTTGTGAAACTGTATAAATGTACATAACCTTTAAAGTTGTCTCATGTTTCTTTCATGCGTTATGTTGCCCAGATATGGATAAAAGACGGTTAGCTCTCTCATACTTGGGCCTCAAACTCAGAGATAAATCTAATGCACCTCAAGTCAAATGTACAGTGTGTGTACTTGACCTAGGTTCTCAGTATGTGACTCACAATTCTCACAACTAGAGGGCGTCACACTCCAATTAATTCACCCATTCCCCCCTCTTTCTCATTCCTGCTGTGCTGCGCCCAGGAAGAGACGGGAGTGGATGGAAGTATACCAGCCGTGCATGTTTTGAGCATGGATTGAGAAAACTAGGCTTTAGGCACAAACTTCTATAGTTGATCAGATGGTTGGGAACAGGCCACAATTAAAGACTGTTTTCAAAGCAGTCAGCTTGTCACAGAGGTGCCAGGTGGTGTAGACTGAAGGAGGACTGCCAGGCTGGAGAGGAGGGCTGTCAGGTGGTGTAGACTGGTGAGGAGGGCTGCCAGGTGGTGTAGGCTGGAGAGGAGGGCTTGGTTTGGCTACACCCTTCCATCCTGCCAGGCCAAACTGCCCTCTGTGGAGCTCTCGTCTTCAACTCAAAGCTCATTGAAGAGCCGGGGTTCCAACCAACACCCTCTCAGATAATACATCTCAGTCCTAATCTATAAACAACTATTGTATGGTATAGTGATGCATCTCATCAGGTGGTCTCTGGACAGTGTGTTGTGTTCTTCAGGTGTACTTCCTGTGCTCTCCCGCCGAAAGGGACTGCATCGCTGCTACATCACACACCTGACCTCTGACCTTCTCATCCTGGGACTGCATCACTGCTACATCACACACCTGACCTCTGACCTTCTCATCCTGGGACTGCATCACTGCTACATCACACACCTGACCTCTGACCTTCTCATCCTGGGACTGCATGGTGTACACATCGTCTTTTTGTTACTCGGTTAATCAATGTACATATAATACTCCATCTGCCTTGCCTTTTTTTCTATACATGAGCACAATAAAAAAATAAATATTACAAATAAAGTATATCCACAACATTGGTCTGTGATGTTTATCCTCAAGCACTCATTCAATCACAGACAGACAGGAGCCGGCGTTAAAGAAAAGAAGCACTTAAGAATGTTTATTTTTTCAACAACTGGCCAAGATACTCAGTAGAACAACATTAGAATACAGCCATTTGTAACAGGACGGAAATACTTGGATTACAGTGTAACAAACGTACAAACAAGCGTTTGGAAAAATCTCTACCGGCTATTTTTGTCAGATGACACAAACTGGCGAGTCTCTCGGCATCATTTGGTCACTAGAAAAGCAGCTGTCTGCACTCGAGGTCCTCGGGATCAACTGCTTGTGCAGCCAAAGCCTTGATTATTACCACAGGCTGCCGGCCTGTCGCTTCACTCAACAGCCATTCTGGGGAGCAGGAAGGGGATTCTCTCAGTGTAACGACACCCTGGCCCGTCTCAGTAGACACATGGCCGGGCCCTTCTTATAAACGGACTCCCGGAAGGCCGAAATAAATGCATTTTTATTTGCATAATACAACTAGGTTCACTTCTTTATGTGGCCATCAGAAGCTGTTATGACAACGTCATAGTGAAGCTAGCATGCTAGGCTATACAATACAAAAATAAATGATTGAAGGTAAAATGCACAAAGCCAGCCAATTTACTGACCCCTGTGGAATGGATTCATAGAAACACGATGCCCTTCTGGTACGAACATGGAATACAGTCCTGAGACTATTCTGGTTCACACCAGCTGACCATGCAAATCACACTCAACTACTTAACAGTAAACATCCCTTGTGGGTCCACACTTCCTGTGTGAAGCAGCAGTGAAAGCAGCAGGAGAAGAAGAAACGCGGGCGGGGGACCTCCATTCAAGTTTGCATTAAACGTTGCCAGTGGCTGCACTGGTTGGTCCTCCTCCACACCCCTCAGCAGATGGGCTGGCTGTAGTGGACCGGCACCCCTCGCTCGCTCCTCTTAATCTCCTTCATGAGGACGGCGGCGCACGCCGACGCTGTGACCTGCGGGAGGGGGAGGGGGAGGAGGGGGGGCAAGGTCGGGGGCTTAAGCAGAGTGGGAGGGGACCAGGAGGTGCAGGAACTTTGACCCTGAACACTTTCAGGACTAGGAGGAGACAGAGAGAGGGTTAAGTAGTGGAGATTCTCTGGAGTGAATGTCATGGTGTAAAGGTCATGGTGTGAAGGTCATGGTGTAAAGGTCATGGTGTGAAGGTCATGGTGTAAAGGTCATGGTGTGAAGGTCATGGTGTGAAGGTCATGGTGTGAAGGTCATGGTGGTGCAGGAGAGTGTGAGTAGTTGCTCAGCCTACTACAGTCTGAAACCCTCACCCAAGCCCTAACCCTATAACCCTAACCCTATAACCCTAACCCTATAACCCTAACCCTAACCCTATAACCCTAACCCTAACCCTATAACCCTAACCCTATAACCCTAACCCTAACCCTATAACCCTAACCCTATAACCCTAACCCTATAACCCTAACCCTATAACCCTAACCCTATAACCCTAACCCTAACCCTAACCCTATAACCCTAACCCTAACCCTATAACCCTAACCCTATAACCCTAACCCTAACCCTATAACCCTAACCCTATAACCCTAATCCTAACCCTATAACCCTATAACCCTAACCCTAACCCTAACCCTCACCCTAACCCTATAACCCTATAACCCTAACCCTCACCCTCACCCTAACCCTAACCCTAGCCTACTACAGTCTGAAACCCTCACCCAAGCCAAGGACAGAATGAAAACATTATCCAGTCACTAAACAGTGAAAAGAAGCCAGCGGATTGAGCTGAACACAGAGGATTGAGCTGAACACAGAGGATTGAGCTGAACACAGAGGATTGAGCTGAACACAGAGGATTGAGCTGAACACAGAGGATTGAGCTGAACACAGAGGATGGAGCTGAACACAGAGGATTGAGCTGAACACAGAGGCAAACAAAGCCGGTAGTGTGCGATATGGGAAATCAGACCTGGGTATTGTATTATTTACAAATACTACTGAAATGCCCCTAGACTAATGAAACTGCCCCTAGACTAATGAAACTGCCCCTAGACTAATGAAACTGCCCCCAGGTCTGCAGACAGAGGGGTTAGATGCAAGCGGAGGCAGTGGTCATGGAGACGGTCAGAGGGGTGAAGACCACGGGGTCCTGGTAAGGGTCGGGCTGGGGGGGGGAGAAGGGGGCGGGGGGGGAGAAGGGGGTGGCGGGGGGGGAGAAGGGGGTGGCGGGGGGGGAGAGGAGCACGTAGGTGGCGGAGGAGGAGGAGGAGGAGTGGGAGCGCCAGATCTCCTTCCTGAGGATTGAGCTCAACACGATGGCTGCGACCTGGGGGGGAGGGAGAGAGACGGAGGGTCATGGAGGAGGAGAGGAGGGATGGGGGGGGGAGGAAGAGAGACGGAGGGTCATGGAGGAGGAGAGGAGGGATGGGGGGGGAGAGAGACGGAGGGTCATGGAGGAGGAGAGGAGGGATGGGGGGGGGAGAGAGACGGAGGGTCATGGAGGAGGAGAGGAGGGATGGGGGGGGGAGAGAGACGGAGGGTCATGGAGGAGGAGAGGAGGGATGGGGGGGAGGGAGAGAGACGGAGGGTCATGGAGGAGGAGAGGAGGGATGGGGGGAGGAGGGAGAGAGACGGAGGGTCATGGAGGAGGAGAGGAGGGATGGGGAGGAGGGAGAGAGACGGAGGGTCATGGAGGAGGAGAGGAGGGATGGGGGGGAGGGAGAGAGACGGAGGGTCATGGAGGAGGAGAGGAGGGATGGGGGGGGGGAGAGACGGAGGGTCATGGAGGAGGAGAGGAGGGATGGGGGGAGGAGGGAGAGAGACGGAGGGTCATGGAGGAGGAGAGGAGGGGTGGGGGGGGAGGGAGAGAGACGGAGGGTCATGGAGGAGGCCAGGAGGGGTGGGGGGAGGAGGGAGAGAGACGGAGGGTCATGGAGGAGGACAGGAGGGGTGGGGGGAGGAGGAAGAGGAGGAGGTGACAGACAGAGAGAGCAAGGGGGAGGAGGAAGAGGAGGTGACAGACAGAGAGAGCAAGGAGAGATTGATTGATGGAGAGAGGACAAACGGATAGGAGATAGAGGTGATGGACAGAGAGAGCGAGAGGAGAGAGATGGAGGGAGGGAGAACAGAACGGAGGAGGAGGAGACGGACAGAAAGAGCAAGGAGAGAGAGAGAGATGGAGGGAGAGAGAGATGGAGAGAGAGAGATGGAGAGAGAGAGAGATTGAGGGGGAAAGAGGCAAGGAGGGAGACAGAAAGGGAGCGAGGGAAGAAAGTCATTAGATGAGGAGGTGAGATGTAAGCGACACACAGGTAGGTAGGGGTCATCACACACAGGTAGGTAGGGGTCACAGGTCATCACACACAGGTAGGTAGGGGTCACAGGTCATCACACACAGGTAGGTAGGGGTCACAGGTCATCACACACAGGTAGGTAGGGGTCACAGGTCATCACACACAGGTAGGTAGGGGTCATCACACACAGGTAGGTAGGGGTCATCACACACAGGTAGGTAGGGGTCATCCCACACAGGTAGGTAGGGGTCACGGGTCATCACACACAGGTAGGTAGGGGTCACAGGTCATCACACACAGGTAGGTAGGGGTCATCACACACAGGTAGGTAGGGGTCACGGGTCATCACACACAGGTAGGTAGGGGTCACGGGTCATCACACACAGGTAGGTAGGGGTCACAGGTCATCACACACAGGTAGGTAGGGGTCATCACACACAGGTAGGTAGGGGTCACAGGTCAGCACACACAGGTAGGTAGGGGTCATCACACACAGGTAGGTAGGGGTCACAGGTCAGCACACACAGGTAGGTAGGGGTCACAGGTCATCACACACAGGTAGGTAGGGGTCACAGGTCATCACACACAGGTAGGTAGGGGTCAGCACACAGCAGAGGAGAGGAGAAGGGGGAACAAAGAGATGTTAACAATCTTGAGGTTTGGAGTTGATGTCTCGCGTCCGGGCGTCTGTAGCTCAGGAGGTAGAGCGGGTCACCCGGTGATCGTAGGGTCGGCGGTTCGAATCCCGGCTCCTCCTGACCACATGTCGAAGTGCCCTTTTGAACCGCAAATTGCTCCCAGTGAGCAGGCTGGAATCTTGCATCTTGCAGCTGCCGCCATTGATGTGTGAGTGAGTGGGTGAATGAGAGGCCTTCGCTGTAAAGCGCTTTGGGTAAAAGTGCCGTCCATTTAGCATTTCCATCTGCTCTGCTCCTCACTGGTTCTTTACACCATTTACCGTTATTTAACCACCTGGTGCCTTCCAAACTGACTTTCCCTCTCTTTCTCTCTCTCCCTCTCCCTCTATCTCTCTCTCTCCCTCCCTCTATCTCTCTTTCCCTCTCTTCCTCCCTCTCTCTCTCTCCCTCTCTCTCTCCCTCCCTCTGTCTCTCTCTTTCCCTCCCTCTATCTCTCTCTCCCTTTCTCTCCCTCCCTCTATCTATCTCTCTCTCTCCCTCTCTCTCCCTCGCTCCATCTATCTCTCTCTCTCCCTCTCTCTCCCTCCCTCCATCTCTCCCTCCCTCTCTCTATCTCTCTCTCTCCCTCTCTCCTCCATCTGCTCCATAGTGAACAGGTCAGTAGTTCATAGTGAACAGGTCAGTAGTTCATAGTGAACAGGTCAGTAGTTCTCAGAGCTGTGTGTTGTACCGTGGCTCTAACAGACAGTGTGGAGTGGTTTATAGTGTGCAGTACGGTGCTGGGTGTTCGGTTGCCACCAGGGGGCAGTAAAGTACAGCAGTGTCACCGGTGGAATGGGTCCTCTGTGATTGACCCAAGGAAGCTAGGAGCCGTGGGCAGGCTCAAGGAAGCTAGGAGCCGTGGGCGGGCTCAAGGAAGCTAGGAGCCGTGGGCGGGCTCAAGGAAGCTAGGAGCAGTGGGCAGGCTCAAGGAGCTAGGAGCAGTGGGCAGGCTCAAGGAAGCTAGGAGCAGTGGGCAGGCTCAAGGAAGCTAGGAGCCGTGGGCAGGCTCAAGGAAGCTAGGAGCCGTGGGCGGGCTCAAGGAAGCTAGGAGCAGTGGGCGGGCTCAAGGAAGCTAGGAGCAGTGGGCAGGCTCAAGGAAGGTAGGAGCAGTGGGCGGGCTCAAGGAAGCTAGGAGCAGAGGGCGGGCTCAAGGAAGCTAGGAGCAGTGGGCACGCTTAAGGAAGCTAGGAGCAGTGGGCAGGCTCAAGGAAGCTAGGAGCAGTGGGCAGGCTCAAGGAAGCTAGGAGAAGTGGGCACGCTCAAGGACACTCCGACATGCTGCTGGGAGCTGCCATCGAACCGGGAACCTTCCACTCAGCAGACGGCTGCTCTACCTCCTGAGCTACTGTGTGTTTGTGTGTGCGCGTGTGTGTGTTCTATTGTGCTACTACACTAGTATAGTGCGTAGTGTATAGTATGGAAGTGCGTAGTGTATAGTATGGAAGTGGGCCCACCAGCAGGGCAGCCGTGCCCAGGAACAGACCCATCACCAGGGGGGCTTTCTCCTGGAACAGGTTCATGATGACCGTGGGACAGGCCTAGAGGAGAGGAGAGGAGGAGAGAGGACAGGAGAGGACAGGAGAGGAGAGGAGAGGAGAGGAGAGGAGAGGAGAGGAGAGGAGAGGAGAGGAGAGGAGAGGAGAGGAGAGGAGAGGAGAGGAGAGGAGAGGAGAGGAGAGGAGAGGAGAGGAGAGTATTAGGACAGTTATTCTGTAATCTTCCATGTTGAATTTGAATTGATATAATAATAATTAAGGTGCAGTCTGTTTACTCTGAGAGTTAGAATTGAGAGTTTTTTCATCTATATCTGGTGAACCATTTAGAGAAATAGATATTTAATCACAACTGAAGGCATCTTTGGTCATCCATTTTGTTGTCTTATGTGGTATAGAGAAGACAGACCTACTGTAGTTAAGTGTGACTAATACAGCTACAGTCATTCTGAGTATAAATCCTTGAGAGTAGTTGGCTGACAGTTCATATTATTATACTCACAGGTATAGTGAAGTGAGTTTATATTATTATACTCACAGGTATAGTGAAGAGAGTTTATATTATTATACTCACAGGTATAGTGAAGTGAGTTTATATTATTATACTCACAGGTACAGTGAAGAGAGTTTATATTATTATACTCACAGGTATAGTGAAGAGAGTTTATATTATTATACTCACAGGTATAGTGAAGAGAGTTTATATTATTATACTCACAGGTATAGTGAAGTGAGTTTATATTATTATACTCACAGGTATAGTGAAGTGAGTTTATATTATTATACTCACAGGTATAGTGAAGTGAGTTTATATTATTATACTCACAGGTATAGTGAAGTGAGGTCATATTATTATATTATTATACTCACAGGTATAGTGAAGTGAGTTTATATTATTATACTCACAGGTATAGTGAGGTCATATTAGTATACTCACAGGCATGGTGAAGTGAGGTCATATTAGTATACTCACAGGTATAGTGAGGTCATATTAGTATACTCACAGGCATGGTGAAGTGAGGTCATATTAGTATACTCACAGGCATGGTGAAGGTCTCCAGAAAGCTATGGTTAGGACACGTCTTTTTCACTAGGATGTCCAACGCACCCACCAGTCCACAGCACCGCAGCTATAAGACAAGAGACAGAGAGAGAGACAGAGAGATAAAGAGAGAGATAGACAGAGAGAGAGAGAAAGAGAGATAAAGAGAGAGAGAAAGAGAGAGAGAGAAAGAGAGAGAAAAAGAGAGAGAGAGTGAGTGAGTGAGTGAGTGCGTGAGTGCGTGCGTGCGTGCGTGAGTGAGTGAGTGAGTGAGTGAGTGCGTGCGAGTGTGTGTGTGTGTGAGTGAGTGCGTGCGTGAGAGTGCGTGCGTGAGTGCGTGCGAGTGCGTGCGAGTGCGTGTGAGTGCGTGCGTGGGTGTGTGTGCGTGTGCGAGTGTGTGTGTGCGTGCGTGTGAGCGAGCGAGTGCGTGAGTGAGTGAGTGCGTGCGTGCGTGAGTGAGTGCGTTCACCGTATTGTGGAAGATGGTCAGCGTGACGGCCATCGCCGGGTCTCCTTTGTCCACATAGTGAGCGTAGACCGACGCGTAGAACATGGCCAGACGCCCGCTGACCTGCACGGAGGAACACACAGTCCAGTTAAACACACAGTCCAGTTAAACACACAGTCCAGTTAAACACACAGTCCAGTTAAACACACAACAAGTGTCCTTCACAGTCACATCAGCCGTTTGTGTGTACCTTGTCAAATTTGCAAAGTATGGCGCAAATTAATTCTTTAATGTGTTTTAATATGTTTATCAGTGTACTGCACTGTAACTTTTATTCCTGTATTCTATTTGTCCTGCTTTTTGTTTTAAATGTCTATAATGACTTGCTTTTTGTTTTAATGCTTTTAATTTGTCCTGCCTTTTGTTTTAAATGTCTATAATGTCTTGCTTTTTGTTTTAATGCTTTTAATTTGTCCTGCCTTTTGTTTTAAATGTCTATAATGTCTTGCTTTTTGTTTTAATGCTTTTAATGTCTCATGTAAAGCACCTTGAATTGCCCTGTGGCTGAAATGTGCTATATAAATAAACTTGCCTTGCCTTGAATGCATTTTTAAACTGGACTACACTTAATTTAAATTTCCTCAACTTAACGCACACTTACTCCGAATGATTTATATTTTTAGTTGAAGGACAATCGCAGCTACATTTGCCATCAATAGTTTGGTCACTACCATTCAGCTTATAAATAGATCTACAAACACAAAAGTTATAAAGACTATTTTTTTCTGCCCTCACAAATGTTGTTAAAACACCCCCTAAATGATAGTGATGAATTGTTTTGTCAATATGAAAGTTGTTCATCAAAGTCTTGGTTATGCAATGATGTAAAAAATATTTAGAACATCCTAGATCTAAATAGCTCCAAAAAAAAAAGTTTAGTCACAACAGTTCCCAAATTTAGCAGGCTAATTAGCAGCCAATCAGAATATCCATTACCCAGACCACACCCCTACCACACCCCATGATCTGTCACAATGGGCCATCATCTTGGACAAAGGACAGTAACAGCCTGTCACCTGTCTGCCTGTGACTCACACACCCAGAGCCATGCAGAAGACATGAATACAATTTTTTATTTATCTAAAAATTCAAACATATAACCACTGTTGTCCATCAAGTGAATGTATTTGGTACACTAACAGTTAACATGTCTTGTTGTAGGCTATTTGCACGGGCACCAGGATATATGGAAGCACAAACACGCAGCACTTTGTCAGAGAAGCACGCTGAAAAGAAGGGGGTCACCAGAGGTACACACCCAGCGAAATGGCCTGAAGCCCAATGAGAAAATGTCCCTGTGGAAAAGGCAGAGTGACAGAGGGATCATGGACAATTTGTTGGCCTTGCGGTTTCTAGATTTTCAACTGTCTAGAGGCAAATGTTATTATTCTGCTGCTCGTTCAACTTTACCTTCAACCAAATCACAAAACTCATAACTCACCCCATAATGTGCTGGACATGGGGTAGCGGAATTCTGTAGCTCCACCACCGACCTTCTCTACCTCCGCTCCTGTGGAAAGAAAAAGTAAAAACAAGCCTCTTTATCAAACTGACATGGACTGAATGACACTAGTGATGTCTCCACTGAGTGTGTGTGTGTGTGTAATAATAATGATAATAAATAAAAACAAGCAGCTTATCAAAATCAAAGCAAATAGGTCTATTTTGGAGACAGAAACATCCAATCTCCAAGCCAAGGTATACAAGCCTATTGTTAAGGATTTTTATCCTTGGTTTAGTTAGATTGTCAAAGAACACGCTGAGTGGTCGATCAAGCTGGTTTTAAACAAAGGCAATAGTTTATTCTATGTTACGATTCTGCAGAGTCGGACAAGAGCACAGGAAGTGAATCCGGGCTCGTGTGAGTTCACGTGAGGACGGGGTCGTTAGGTTATACAGTGAAAAAGGAAGTGACATAGTTTCAGGGGGAAGAGGACAGGGAAGTGATGTCACACAGGGAGGAATTTGTAGTTCTAACAGACTGATCAATGAGGACGAACTACAAAGTTTAGAACAACAGTCAAGGGGGAAAACAGAACACTTTGTTGAGACTTGAAATTCATTCACACTATAACTTCTCAAAACCCCTAAACAAGTGGAGACTGTCCTAGTAGTCCTACCTCACATCACCAGCAAGCGTCGGAGCAGTCCACTAGTCTCTGCGACTCTGTCTATGATTCCATCGTTGTCTAAAGTCATCAGGATCTCTTTCTCTGTGCACATTAGCATGAATGCCTCAAGACGCTCCTGTGTCAGGGTGCTCCTCAGTCTGTTCTTTACAAACTTGAGTGTGGAGAAGGTCCTCTCACAGGCCACTTGACTGAAAGAGAGTGTCAGCAGGAACTTGTAGGCCAATCCAATTACATGATAGGCATCAGTCAGTAGGTTGTATTTGGAGAGGATATGATAAACGCAAACTGCACAGTTTTTACAGGAGGTGCAGCTGGTGTCAGTCATCTCCATGTCTTCTCCAACCTCTGTCTCTTCTGCAGTCCGGACAGTGTATGACTCCAAATGGGGCATCTTAAGTCTCTCCCACTGGTTGGCCAGACTGCAGAGCTCAGCCTTGAGCCTTTCAGGTGTGGCTCTGTCATCAAACTTAAGGAGGCATTTACTGAGTTGTCCGAGACATTCAGATGGAAGCTCCCTATCTCTCAGTGTACCAAAGTTCCTTGGGTCGAGGCACGCAAAATCATCATAAAGCGCTCCATTTGCTGAATAGCGGGTCTGAATGCTCTGGGTCACTGTGTCCAAAATGACATTGTGTACCTTGACCCTGTATCGATCCTCTGCACTCAACGACTGCTTTTCCTCAGCTACCTCGCCTGGCATGGTCTTCTTCTTTCTGATTTTTATTTCAGGTAGAGCCGCCTGAACCACCTCTTCGGATCCGTTCTCCTCCAGCTCATTGTTAGCCCACTGAACAAAGACATTAGCAGCTTTCGTGACAGCATCCATGTCCCTAGTGCATTTGTTTAGGCTGTCTTGGGCACCCATTACTAGCCGATGAGCTGTGATTAAGTCCATGCCACTAGTCTGGAGGTATCTGGAGAGTGGTGAGGTGATCTCAAAGACCCGCAAGAATATCTGTGCTGTCAGCACTGTCTCATGCTTCAGTAGGGACTCCATGTACCCCTTAGCTCTTGCTCTGACATCTGCTTTCATTGCCCTATCTTCCTGTATCCTTTTGAGTGTTATGATTAAATCAACAAACAAGGCATTGTCTGGGTTACCAAAACAGCCAAATATCTTGCTTAGAGCCTGGTCCTTTGCCCACCACCTAGTCTCCCCGATTGGAGACCGCCGCCTGTGACGCTTGTCATCACTCACTTTCTCCCACAGATTCATACACTTGTAAGAGTCCTTGATAAATACAGCAACATCATTCACGATGGAGAAAAGGGAGGCACTTTCTATCAGAACACCTGTGGTGTCTCCCAGAACGAGATTAAGCACATGTGCATAGCACCAGATGTGCACTTGGTCAGGTGACTCTGATGACAGCAAAGTGGAAAACCCCTTGTATTGGCCTTGCATGTTTGCGGCTCCATCTGTTGAGTTGCCAACACAATTCCGAATATCAATGTCCACCTCTGCCAGAGTTTTTTTAAGTAGGCTCACAAAATACTCTCCGGTTGAGTACTCACATTCCACCACACCTATGAGCTTCTCATGGACCACATCAGTTACATATCTGAGGATAACAGCACACTGGTCTGTGGAGGTAATGTCCTGTGTGGTGTCGATCTGCACAGAAAACATTCCTGCCTCCCTTACTTCCCTAGAAATGCTTTCTTTGACTAAGTGGCTGATTACGTCAATTACCTTGTTGATAGATGTATTAGAGAGCAGTGTAACAAAGGATCCTCTGCCTTTAGCCCCAGTCTCGTGTAGGCTTTTGCTTTTTTGTACACATTCATTGACGTGTTCTTGCAGAGAGACATCAAATTTGCTCAGCAGGATGATCATCTCCAAGAAGTTTCCATGATCAACAGCAATGTTCTCCCAGGTGTATGCAGCTTCATATTTAGTGCCTCTATAGCTAAGTCCACACTTTCCGATGACTTTTATCACTTCTATGACACGGTCCATGACTTGCCGTTTCTTCCTGACCTGGTCACGGTGAAGAGAGAGTTGTTTTCCTTGGTTTCTTTCATGCTCTTCTAATCTTTGGTGTACATGCTTCCAGGCTGTCATCCCCCCCTTAATGAAAGCGTTGTCACTTGCAGATGGCTTTGCATATGCCAAACATACTGTGCAGTACAGTGAGTTTTCTTTCTTACAGTATGTGAGCCACTTTCTCTTAATACCGTCTTTGGTTTGATAGATACTCATGCCTTTTCTGGGGGGTTGTTGAGGGTGGTGAGAAAAAAATAGACCGAAATCTTTGGGGGCCGGGCGTGCATAAAAATCAAAGCCTTCATCTGTGACTGTGAGTATCCCTGGCTCAGCTTCCCCTGTGCTGGACCCTGCCTCTGCCTGTGCTGACTGCACTGCTACATCTGCATGAGAAGAACATCAGTAATCAATAAGATTACCAGTAACTCATTTTATCATTGGAAAGGAACAGAGATATATAATTCAGCAGGCCATTAAAATAAAGGCACTAGTGGATAGGCTCCTAATGTCTGTATGAACTTGGAGCATAAACATATGACTCCATCCAATTATAGATTATATGCATAATACGATTGCCTACCCAGCACTGCACCTACCTGTACCTGTCAGTTTTTTTGCTGGTTCCTGCTCCATTCTCCTCCTCACCATCACCACCATGACTGGGGTCATCCTGTCCCTCAGCATCACGCCCGCTGCTGACACTGGCCTTGACTAATAATAATAATAAACTTGATTTATATAGCAGTACATCAGTTTGCAAAGTATTAAAACACAAAGACAACATTACAGTAAATCAACATAAGAACAAGGACATAATTAAATCAACATGAGAAAAGCCAAATAGATTTGACATCAAAACATTAGATTCAAGACAACCAAAACAATAAGAAAATACAGGCTGAGGGCAGGGTCTCTGCAGATAAATACTGCCAAGTCGTGGGTCATAAATGAAGATTTTGAGGGATTATAGTTTATGAGTCTATAGCCTACATTGTTTTTATACAATGCTGCATATTCTGCCTTTAACTAGGGTGCGTTCGTAAATCCAATCTAACGCTCTACAAAGATTCAAAATAATGAATCCGAACCCAACCGGGACATGTTAAACCCACCGCGCCCAGTGAGCGGTGATTCGGCGGTGGGTCACCGGTGGGTTAGCGGTGGGTTAGCGGTTACTTTAACAACATGTTGCTGTCGATTCTGGTTCGGATTAACGCTGGTCCAGTTTGTGGCGCTCGGAGTGTCTATTTACCAACGCACCCTGGGCCTGGTAGCTAAACTAGCTAGCTCTCTTCTTTCTAGCCTACTATGCCCACAAGATTGAACCATGCATTGCTCCCCTGTCGTGTCATCATGGCTGGGTCCCGCAGCCGCGACTCCTGCCTCATCAGTGCCCTCAGGCTCAGCCACAGCAACCTTGGCGCCTCCACGGAAAAGGGCCGTCAGTTTGGCGCATTTAGCTGCATCTTGCAGTAACTTCTTTCGTTTTGTATCTCTTATTTTTTTGTGCGCCACCCATTTCTTTGTCGTCTCTCTTTCTTTTCGCCATTTTGGCTAAAAACTTAAGTTCACTGATGGAAAAAATGACTGAGCCAATCAGGTTTCAACCAAAACGAGGATCGGTCCAAATTGGGAGGGGCCGCTTGTATCCCCCCTCAATATTGAAAGTATTACATTTGCCCAGGCCCTGTCTGACAGGCCGCGTTTTGCTCTGTGCTCTGTGTCTGCGAGGGCCAGGCTGGCCGGCCCATTATACCAATACTAACACGAGAAATTGATAAATAACAACTTTATCAGAGATAGTCTTTTTTTTCTTCTTCCTCCCAAAGCAGGTCATACGGCCGGCCGCCACCCCCCCCAAAAAAAGATTTTTTGTTATTTTTTTTTCCCCAGCCGGTTCGGCCTGGATGGGTCGGCCGTTCGGGAGTCGTCCCCAACCTCCCGATGGCCACCCCGCCCCTGGTAGTAGTGTTAGTTAATGAAGTTAGCTGCTAGCTTTCTGTTGCACCTGTGCTTCACTATCAGCTGGTATGAGGTTGCTTAGCTATGATAAACATTGCTATTGGGCACATTGTTATTGTAAACAGGTTTCTGTAATAGCAAACATCCTAAATGTGCTCCTAAACTGAGATAAGACAGCAGGTTTCTGTAATGAGGCCCGCATGTGTCAGGATTGTGTTCTCCAAGTCATGTTCCATACTTTTGTGAGTGAAATACACTTCAGAAATCCTTCTTAGTGTAGAACCCTACTAGATAATGCGGTGAAGCGCACTGATGTTTCCAGAAGCCTTTTATTGTTCAGCCGTCCTTATATTGAACACAATGCAACAGGGTGGCCAACAGTTAGTCAACTCATTTCAGAGCAGTCATTAGCACTTTTCAAACGAATTATTGCCCTTAAGACACCTGCAGATATATTCAACAAACTACAACGGATTAGAAATCTACATGCAGTTAATACGCGGAATAGACTGAAGGACAAATTCACCCAACCAAGGATACAGACGGAAATGGGCAGACGGACTTTTATATATAGGATGGTGATCATGTGGAATTCATTGCACTGACCATAGTGCTGTATTTTCCTTCTTTGAACTTCTTTGGAGAACAATTTTACAATATTTTGTTACAATAATTTTAGATGTGTGATTTCGTAAGTAGCTGTGTTTTTGAACTATTGTATTTTACTGTTATTATTGTATTCACTATCATGTTTCTTTCTTTTCCTATTTTTTCTTGAATTCTATTTATGAATTGTAGTATTTTCTGCATTATTGTATTGTACTGTATGTTTTAGTTGAGGACTCTTGGAAGACTAGCCGATGGCTAAAAGAGATCCTAATAAACAAACAAACAAACAAACAATGCCTTCCTTGCAGTTTCCTCAAGAAACACCGTAAGAGCTACAGGAGAGATGATGGAAATAAAATGAGCTCAACATACAAACTTAAACAGACCATATCAATTGGTGTATAAGAAAGCTCGCATTACCGTCGCGTTACAGCCATTCATTTCAACTCCATCTAACATCAGGAGTAACATCAGCGCCATTGAGGTAGAAATGCATCAATTGAATTAAATACTTCTTAACAGTTAGATCGAAACAAATCACACAACAAACAATACCTTGTTCCCGTTCCAGCTAGGTGCTTAATGGGTTACAGGTAACAACAATGTTACAGGGAGCAAATACAGAAGGTTAGTTTACCAAAATAAAGGTCTCATAATATGAACAAACCAAAAAACAGCACTAAGAAAAATAAAGGCTTGCAGGAAGTAACTACTTAATAAATAGTCCTCACTTAGGGTTATTTACAACATGAATGAGAAATGGGTAATTTTCAATAGTATACAGTAGGGTGCTCCTACATCCATAGCACTGGTCTCCAAACGGTCTTCATCAAAACTATGTTTTGGTTGGGTTCGCGGCTATTCAGGGACTGAGTTGGGCCTAATATTAACGGAACGAGTAGCCAAACCGTTTCGTCAGCACTTTGAGGTTGTGTCTCAAAGTAGGCTACTTTATGAACAGAATAACAGGACCCGGGGGCTTTAATCGGCCACACGACACCGCTCTCTCTCATGGGATCATGGGCTGTGCACTCGGGGTCAGGAGCGCAGCGCGCCTCTGTCTTGGGCTCCTTTCAAATCCTACTGCTGGCCTACGAGTAGTCTTCAAAATAACAAAACGCCCTTGAATATGAATGATTCATAGAGAGCGATTACCTTTATTTAATTTCGCCAATAATGCCTATCCATCTCTATCGAAAACGTGGACAATTAACGACTGGATTTAACGGACTGATTCCGACCAGCCTTTTAAGCGCACCTTTTTAATTCTGAATGTGGGGGTGTATTAAATAAGGGGTATCGTTGGGTCTCAAGCAAAAAGAAAATAGCTTAAATCTATTTAAATCTAGTATACATTTATTTCAATTAGCTGGCCGCCTGGACTAGCCGTCAAGTCAGTGTTGCCGCTGTGACGTGTACACGTTACGCCGTAGTGCCCGTGATGTCACAGACCGGATAGAATTATATCCGGTCTGTGACATCACGGGCACTACGGCGTAACGTGTACACGTCACAGCGGCAAGGTACATATCCTGCTGTAACAAGTGGACAAGCCTCAGTGCGGTGTTTGTGATGAGAGGAACATGCTGCTAAAGATCTATCTTGGCCAATATGTTCGCTAGTGTAATAACTGATCTTTTTAGAACCCGAGAGAGGGTGCCATTTTCAAGTAGACCTGTAAACCAAGGTCCTGAGGCGACACCCTTTCAGACCCCGTTCCTGGATCTTGATGTGAAACTCCTCTGCACGGGAGTTTTTATTGCGCTCTATGTGATCCTGAACTTGCTTTGGCTATTATATAAATGGAGAAATCGCCAAAGAAACATTAAGGTTGGTAATCAAAGTTTCATTGTACTTTAATCATTTACAATTCAAACAATTACAGAAGCTGCTCTGTCTTTCTGAAGCCTTAATGAACTCAACATCCATCTTGTATTTCCTTTATAAATTAGGATGAAAACCTTGAAGACATTGATTGGTAAGTTGATAATGTTTTTTTCAGTGTATCCAACCATGTGTGTGTGTGTGTGTGTGTGTGTGTGTGTGTGTGTGTGTGTGTGTGTGTGTGTGTGTATGTATGTGTGTTTGTTTGTGCGTGCGCGTGTGCATCCATGTGTGAGATGTGTGTGTTTATGTGTAAAATGTGTGGTATGATGCATTTTGATTGTACAAGTGTACTGAAATCATCAAAAGTCATTTTATTTTATTGTATCTCAAAAGGGCCCAGGGGGACAGTGTGACAGCCCGGTGCATGCATGCATGCGAGCCATTGGGACTGCATGCGAAGATGCATGCGAGCTATTGGGACTGTCCAGGACAAGATGATCCAGGTTCTGACTCCTATGATCCGGGGGGCTGTGGACAAGACATGGTGTCTGAGATGAGTTCATTTCACACAGCCCCATCTGTCACCAGTTCATTTGACACAGCCCCGTCTGTCACCGGTTCATTTGTCACAGCCCCGTCTGTCACTGGTTCATTTGACAAGGCCTCGTCTGTCACCGGCTCATTTGAAACAGCCCCATCTGTCACCGGTTCATTTGACACGGCCCCGTCCTCCTCCAAGTTCTCTCTGCGTCGGAGGCTCTTTCGCAAGAAGTGGGAGGGAGTCTATCAAGGGGCGGCCATTTCCACCTCCGACTCTCTGATGAAGAGGGCACCTGACAAAGCCCCATCTGACCCAGTCCCTTCTGTCACAGTTCCATCTGTCAGTCCAACACTCTCCATGACCAGGACCAGTAGAGGACACAGCCCCGCTAGCGCCTTATCCACCCCCATGGCGTCTAGTGGTGTGCTGGTAAAGGACCAATCTGAGCTAAACGTTCCACGATCACCCGAGCCCCACTGGAGACGAGATCTGGAGCTCTCTCGGCGTCAGAGGCTCATTTGTAAGGAGTGGGAAGAAGTCTGTGAAGGAGCGACCACTTCTACCTCGGACTCTCTTATGAAGAGGGTACCTGATAGAGACCTGTCTGTAACAGGTCCATCTGTCAGTCCACCACTCTCCATGACTAGGACCAGTAGAGGACACAGCCCCGCTAGCCACCTATCCACGAACAAGGTGTGTAGTGGTGTGCTGGTAAAGGACCAATCTAACCCGGACGTTCCACGATCACCCGAGCCCCACTGGAGACGAGATCTGGAGCTCTCTCTGCGTCAGAGACTCTTTCGCAAGAAGTGGGAGGGAGTCTTTCAAGGGGCGGCCATTTCCACCTCGGACTCTATGGTTAAGAGGGCTCCTGACACAGCTCCATCTGACACAGCGCCATCTGTCAGTCCACCACTTTCCATGACCAGGACCAGTAGAGGAGAGATCCCCACTAGCTACTTATCCACCCCCATGGCATCTAGTGGTGTGCTGGTAAAGGACCAATCTAACCCGGACGTTCCACGATCACCCGAGCCCCACTGGAGACGAGATCTGGAGCTCTCTCTGCGTCAGAGACTCTTTCGCAAGAAGTGGGAGGGAGTCTTTCAAGGGGCGGCCATTTCCACCTCGGACTCTATGGTTAAGAGGGCTCCTGACACAGCTCCATCTGACACAGCGCCATCTGTCAGTCCACCACTTTCCATGACCAGGACCAGTAGAGGACACAGCCCCGCTAGCGCCTTATCCACCCCCATGGCATCTAGTGGGGTGGCGCTAAAGGGACAATCTGAGCCGGACACTCCACGATCACCCGAGCCCCACTGGAGACGAGATCTGGAGCTCTCTCGGCGTCGGAGGCTCATTTGTAAGGAGTGGGAAGAAGTCTGTGAAGGAGCGACCACTTCTACTTCGGACTCTCTGATGAAGAGGACACCTGACACAGCCCCGTCTGTCACAGGTCCATCGGACCCAGTCCCTTCTATCACAGCTCCATCTGTTAGACCACCATTCGCGATCACCACCCCCATGGTGTCTAGTGGGGTGCTGGTAAAGGGACAATCTGACGCGGACGTTTCACGATCACCCAAGCCCCACTGGAGGCCATGTCCGGATCTGACTCTCCGTCGGAGGCGCATCCGTGGGCTGTGGAGACGAGCCATCCTGATGGTCCGCATCATTGGGATGCTGCTGCCGGACAGGTTGAAGGAGGTGGCTCGCAGTGAAGAGTCCCGTCAGCACATGTCACCTGATTGTGTCCAAGACCCGCTTGTCAGAGCGAGTTGCCCCTTTGTTCAAGCGTTCAAAAGAAAGCTTGCAGTCTTTGAACGTGGGCTACCGGCTCTGAACCAGGAAAAATCCAAGGTCACATCCTGCTAACAGCCTGGCCGGAAACAAGACGTTCAAGACACAATACATAACAAATAACCCCACGATGACAGATAATTTCCCACGGCACACCTGACGATCTCTCACGGCACACTAGTGTGCCGCGGCACACTGGTTGAAAATCACTGATCTAGACCATCACCATCTACCCCATGGGCCTCAACATTTGGTTTGTTCAGTTTGGGGTTACTTGTTATGTCTTGTGCTTGTACTGATGTCATTCATGAATAAAGTCTCTGAACATTCTCTGCCTGTGTTTGGGTCCTATCTCCACTGTATCCCACGACTGTGCTCAGTGAGCTGCCTGGACTTCCTGTCACACACACATACACACAGACATACACCAGCCCACTTCCGGCTTTAGGCCTGGGCCATAGCAAACACACACCAGTATTTGCCATGTCTCTCCTATGTCGTTTTTAGCTTCTCTTACTCTGAAAATGTAATTTATTGCTTTATAAATGTTCTTAGCTGGTAGACAAACATACTCCAGGAGCTTGCTCCATCAAAGCTTTATCTGTATAGCACATTTCATACCCAGAGGCAACACAATGCGCTTTACAGAGAACAAGGGAGGTGGGCATACGACCCACCTCTACATATTCCATAGGGAAGCAAAAAAACAGTAATCACCCGGTGGCCAGATAAGTGAGCTGTAAAAATTCTTCCCTGACCCCTCTCAACGAGGCGATCGACTCCCCCAAATGGTTCTATGTTGCTCCATATCTGAATGTCATGTGACATTACTGTTAATGACGTACTGTATTTGTGAAACTGTATAAATGTACATAACCTTTAAAGTTGTCTCATGTTTCTTTCATGCGTTATGTTGCCCAGATATGGATAAAAGACGGTTAGCTCTCTCATACTTGGGCCTCAAACTCAGAGATAAATCTAATGCACCTCAAGTCAAATGTACAGTGTGTGTACTTGACCTAGGTTCTCAGTATGTGACTCACAATTCTCACCACTAGAGGGCGTCACACTCCAATTAATTCACCCATTCCCCCCTCTTTCTCATTCCTGCTGTGCTGCGCCCAGGAAGAGACGGGAGTGGATGGAAGTATACCAGCCGTGCATGTTTTGAGCATGGATTGAGAAAACTAGGCTTTAGGCACAAACTTCTATAGTTGATCAGATGGTTGGGAACAGGCCACAATTAAAGACTGTTTTCAAAGCAGTCAGCTTGTCACAGAGGTGCCAGGTGGTGTAGACTGAAGGAGGACTGCCAGGCTGGAGAGGAGGGCTGTCAGGTGGTGTAGACTGGTGAGGAGGGCTGCCAGGTGGTGTAGGCTGGAGAGGAGGGCTTGGTTTGGCTACACCCTTCCATCCTGCCAGGCCAAACTGCCCTCTGTGGAGCTCTCGTCTTCAACTCAAAGCTCATTGAAGAGCCGGGGTTCCAACCAACACCCTCTCAGATAATACATCTCAGTCCTAATCTATAAACAACTATTGTATGGTATAGTGATGCATCTCATCAGGTGGTCTCTGGACAGTGTGTTGTGTTCTTCAGGTGTACTTCCTGTGCTCTCCCGCCGAGAGGGACTGCATCGCTGCTACATCACACACCTGACCTCTGACCTTCTCATCCTGGGACTGCATCGCTGCTACATCACACACCTGACCTCTGACCTTCTCATCCTGGGACTGCATCACTGCTACATCACACACCTGACCTCTGACCTTCTCATCCTGGGACTGCATCACTGCTACATCACACACCTGACCTCTGACCTTCTCATCCTGGGACTGCATGGTGTACACATCGTCTTTTTGTTACTCGGTTAATCAATGTACATATAATACTCCATCTGCCTTGCCTTTTTTTCTATACATGAGCACAATAAAAAAATAAATATTACAAATAAAGTATATCCACAACATTGGTCTGTGATGTTTATCCTCAAGCACTCATTCAATCACAGACAGACAGGAGCCGGCGTTAAAGAAAAGAAGCACTTAAGAATGTTTATTTTTTCAACAACTGGCCAAGATACTCAGTAGAACAACATTAGAATACAGCCATTTGTAACAGGACGGAAATACTTGGATTACAGTGTAACAAACGTACAAACAAGCGTTTGGAAAAATCTCTACCGGCTATTTTTGTCAGATGACACAAACTGGCGAGTCTCTCGGCATCATTTGGTCACTAGAAAAGCAGCTGTCTGCACTCGAGGTCCTCGGGATCAACTGCTTGTGCAGCCAAAGCCTTGATTATTACCACAGGCTGCCGGCCTGTCGCTTCACTCAACAGCCATTCTGGGGAGCAGGAAGGGGATTCTCTCAGTGTAACGACACCCTGGCCCGTCTCAGTAGACACATGGCCGGGCCCTTCTTATAAACGGACTCCCGGAAGGCCGAAATAAATGCATTTTTATTTGCATAATACAACTAGGTTCACTTCTTTATGTGGCCATCAGAAGCTGTTATGACAACGTCATAGTGAAGCTAGCATGCTAGGCTATACAATACAAAAATAAATGATTGAAGGTAAAATGCACAAAGCCAGCCAATTTACTGAACCCTGTGGAATGGATTCATAGAAACACGATGCCCTTCTGGTACGAACATGGAATACAGTCCTGAGACTATTCTGGTTCACACCAGCTGACCATGCAAATCACACTCAACTACTTAACAGTAAACATCCCTTGTGGGTCCACACTTCCTGTGTGAAGCAGCAGTGAAAGCAGCAGGAGAAGAAGAAACGCGGGCGGGGGACCTCCATTCAAGTTTGCATTAAACGTTGCCAGTGGCTGCACTGGTTGGTCCTCCTCCACACCCCTCAGCAGATGGGCTGGCTGTAGTGGACCGGCACCCCTCGCTCGCTCCTCTTAATCTCCTTCATGAGGACGGCGGCGCACGCCGACGCTGTGACCTGCGGGAGGGGGAGGGGGAGGAGGGGGGGCAAGGTCGGGGGGTTAAGCAGAGTGGGAGGGGACCAGGAGGTGCAGGAACTTTGACCCTGAACACTTCCAGGACTAGGAGACAGAGAGAGGGTTAAGTAATGGAGATTCTCTGGAGTGAATGTCATGGTGTAAAGGTCATGGTGTGAAGGTCATGGTGTAAAGGTCATGGTGTGAAGGTCATGGTGTAAAGGTCATGGTGTGAAGGTCATGGTGTGAAGGTCATGGTGTGAAGGTCATGGTGTGAAGGTCATGGTGGTGCAGGAGAGTGTGAGTAGTTGCTCAGCCTACTACAGTCTGAAACCCTCACCCAAGCCCTAACCCTATAACCCTAACCCTATAACCCTAACCCTATAACCCTAACCCTAACCCTATAACCCTAACCCTAACCCTATAACCCTAACCCTAACCCTATAACCCTAACCCTAACCCTATAACCCTAACCCTATAACCCTATAACCCTAACCCTATAACCCTAACCCTAACCCTATAACCCTAACCCTATAACCCTAACCCTAACCCTATAACCCTAACCCTATAACCCTAACCCTAACCCTATAACCCTAACCCTAACCCTAACCCTCACCCTATAACCCTAACCCTAACCCTCACCCTCACCCTAACCCTAGCCTACTACAGTCTGAAACCCTCACCCAAGCCAAGGACAGAATGAAAACATTATCCAGTCACTAAACAGTGAAAAGAAGCCAGCGGATTGAGCTGAACACAGAGGATTGAGCTGAACACAGAGGATTGAGCTGAACACAGAGGATTGAGCTGAACACAGAGGATTGAGCTGAACACAGAGGATTGAGCTGAACACAGAGGATGGAGCTGAACACAGAGGATTGAGCTGAACACAGAGGATTGAGCTGAACACAGAGGCAAACAAAGCCGGTAGTGTGCGATATGGGAAATCAGACTGGGTATTGTATTATTTACAAATACTACTGAAATGCCCCTAGACTAATGAAACTGCCCCTAGACTAATGAAACTGCCCCTAGACTAATGAAACTGCCCCTAGACTAATGAAACTGCCCCCAGGTCTGCAGACAGAGGGGTTAGATGCAAGCGGAGGCAGTGGTCATGGAGACGGTCAGAGGGGTGAAGACCACGGGGTCCTGGTAAGGGTCGGGCTGGGGGGGGGAGAAGGGGGCGGGGGGGGAGAAGGGGGTGGCGGGGGGGGAGAAGGGGGTGGCGGGGGGGGAGAGGAGCACGTAGGTGGCGGAGGAGGAGGAGTGGGAGCGCCAGATCTCCTTCCTGAGGATTGAGCTCAACACGATGGCTGCGACCTGGGGGGGAGGGAGAGAGACGGAGGGTCATGGAGGAGGAGAGGAGGGATGGGGGGGGGAGGAAGAGAGACGGAGGGTCATGGAGGAGGAGAGGAGGGATGGGGGGGGAGAGAGACGGAGGGTCATGGAGGAGGAGAGGAGGGATGGGGGGGGGAGAGAGACGGAGGGTCATGGAGGAGGAGAGGAGGGATGGGGGGGGGAGAGAGACGGAGGGTCATGGAGGAGGAGAGGAGGGATGGGGGGGAGGGAGAGAGACGGAGGGTCATGGAGGAGGAGAGGAGGGATGGGGGGAGGAGGGAGAGAGACGGAGGGTCATGGAGGAGGAGAGGAGGGATGGGGAGGAGGGAGAGAGACGGAGGGTCATGGAGGAGGAGAGGAGGGATGGGGGGGAGGGAGAGAGACGGAGGGTCATGGAGGAGGAGAGGAGGGATGGGGGGGGGGGAGAGACGGAGGGTCATGGAGGAGGAGAGGAGGGATGGGGGGAGGAGGGAGAGAGACGGAGGGTCATGGAGGAGGAGAGGAGGGGTGGGGGGGGAGGGAGAGAGACGGAGGGTCATGGAGGAGGACAGGAGGGGTGGGGGGAGGAGGGAGAGAGACGGAGGGTCATGGAGGAGGACAGGAGGGGTGGGGGGAGGAGGAAGAGGAGGAGGTGACAGACAGAGAGAGCAAGGGGGAGGAGGAAGAGGAGGTGACAGACAGAGAGAGCAAGGAGAGATTGATTGATGGAGAGAGGACAAACGGATAGGAGATAGAGGTGATGGACAGAGAGAGCGAGAGGAGAGAGATGGAGGGAGGGAGAACAGAACGGAGGAGGAGGAGACGGACAGAAAGAGCAAGGAGAGAGAGAGAGATGGAGGGAGAGAGAGATGGAGAGAGAGAGATGGAGAGAGAGAGAGATGGAGGGGGAAAGAGGCAAGGAGGGAGACAGAAAGGGAGCGAGGGAAGAAAGTCATTAGATGAGGAGGTGAGATGTAAGCGACACACAGGTAGGTAGGGGTCACAGGTCATCACACACAGGTAGGTAGGGGTCACAGGTCATCACACACAGGTAGGTAGGGGTCACAGGTCATCACACACAGGTAGGTAGGGGTCATCACACACAGGTAGGTAGGGGTCATCACACACAGGTAGGTAGGGGTCATCACACACAGGTAGGTAGGGGTCATCACACACAGGTAGGTAGGGGTCATCACACACAGGTAGGTAGGGGTCACGGGTCATCACACACAGGTAGGTAGGGGTCACAGGTCATCACACACAGGTAGGTAGGGGTCATCACACACAGGTAGGTAGGGGTCACAGGTCAGCACACACAGGTAGGTAGGGGTCATCACACACAGGTAGGTAGGGGTCACAGGTCAGCACACACAGGTAGGTAGGGGTCACAGGTCATCACACACAGGTAGGTAGGGGTCACAGGTCATCACACACAGGTAGGTAGGGGTCACAGGTCAGCACACACAGGTAGGTAGGGGTCATCACACACAGGTAGGTAGGGGTCACAGGTCAGCACACACAGGTAGGTAGGGGTCACAGGTCATCACACACAGGTAGGTAGGGGTCACAGGTCATCACACACAGGTAGGTAGGGGTCAGCACACAGCAGAGGAGAGGAGAAGGGGGAACAAAGAGATGTTAACAATCTTGAGGTTTGGAGTTGATGTCTCGCGTCCGGGCGTCTGTAGCTCAGGAGGTAGAGCGGGTCACCCGGTGATCGTAGGGTCGGCGGTTCGAATCCCGGCTCCTCCTGACCACATGTCGAAGTGCCCTTTTGAACCGCAAATTGCTCCCAGTGAGCAGGCTGGCATCTTGCATCTTGCAGCTGCCGCCATTGATGTGTGAGTGAGTGGGTGAATGAGAGGCCTTCGCTGTAAAGCGCTTTGGGTAAAAGTGCCGTCCATTTAGCATTTCCATCTGCTCTGCTCCTCACTGGTTCTTTACACCATTTACCGTTATTTAACCACCTGGTGCCTTCCAAACTGACTTTCCCTCTCTTTCTCTCTCTCCCTCTCTCCCTCTCCCTCTATCTCTCTCTCTCCCTCCCTCTATCTCTCTTTCCCTCTCTTCCTCCCTCTCTCTCTCTCCCTCTCTCTCTCCCTCCCTCTGTCTCTCTCTTTCCCTCCCTCTATCTCTCTCTCCCTTTCTCTCCCTCCCTCTATCTATCTCTCTCTCTCCCTCTCTCTCCCTCGCTCCATCTATCTCTCTCTCTCCCTCTCTCTCCCTCCCTCCATCTCTCCCTCCCTCTCTCTATCTCTCTCTCTCCCTCTCTCCTCCATCTGCTCCATAGTGAACAGGTCAGTAGTTCATAGTGAACAGGTCAGTAGTTCATAGTGAACAGGTCAGTAGTTCTCAGAGCTGTGTGTTGTACCGTGGCTCTAACAGACAGTGTGGAGTGGTTTATAGTGTGCAGTATGGTGCTGGGTGTTCGGTTGCCACCAGGGGGCAGTAAAGTACAGCAGTGTCACCGGTGGAATGGGTCCTCTGTGATTGACCCAAGGAAGCTAGGAGCCGTGGGCAGGCTCAAGGAAGCTAGGAGCCGTGGGCGGGCTCAAGGAAGCTAGGAGCCGTGGGCAGGGTCAAGGAAGCTAGGAGCAGTGGGCGGGCTCAAGGAAGCTAGGAGCAGTGGGCAGGCTCAAGGAAGGTAGGAGCAGTGGGCGGGCTCAAGGAAGCTAGGAGCAGAGGGCGGGCTCAAGGAAGCTAGGAGCAGTGGGCACGCTTAAGGAAGCTAGGAGCAGTGGGCGGGCTCAAGGAAGCTAGGAGAAGTGGGCACGCTCAAGGACACTCCGACATGCTGCTGGGAGCTGCCATCGAACCGGGAACCTTCCACTCAGCAGACGGCTGCTCTACCTCCTGAGCTACTGTGTGTTTGTGTGTGCGCGTGTGTGCGTGTGTGTGTTCTATTGTGCTACTACACTAGTATAGTGCGTAGTGTATAGTATGGAAGTGCGTAGTGTATAGTATGGAAGTGGGCCCACCAGCAGGGCAGCCGTGCCCAGGAACAGACCCATCACCAGGGGGGCTTTCTCCTGGAACAGGTTCATGATGACCGTGGGACAGGCCTAGAGGAGAGGAGAGGAGGAGAGAGGACAGGAGAGGACAGGAGAGGAGAGGACAGGACAGGACAGGACAGGACAGGAGAGGAGAGGAGAGGAGAGGAGAGGAGAGGAGAGGAGAGGAGAGGAGAGGAGAGGAGAGGAGAGGAGAGGAGAGGAGAGTATTAGGACAGTTATTCTGTAATCTTCCATGTTGAATTTGAATTGATATAATAATAATTAAGGTGCAGTCTGTTTACTCTGAGAGTTAGAATTGAGAGTTTTTTCATCTATATCTGGTGAACCATTTAGAGAAATAGATATTTAATCACAACTGAAGGCATCTTTGGTCATCCATTTTGTTGTCTTATGTGGTATAGAGAAGACAGACCTACTGTAGTTAAGTGTGACTAATACAGCTACAGTCATTCTGAGTATAAATCCTTGAGAGTAGTTGGCTGACAGTTCATATTATTATACTCACAGGTATAGTGAAGTGAGTTTATATTATTATACTCACAGGTATAGTGAAGAGAGTTTATATTATTATACTCACAGGTATAGTGAAGAGTTTATATTATTATACTCACAGGTATAGTGAAGTGAGTTTATATTATTATACTCACAGGTACAGTGAAGAGAGTTTATATTATTATACTCACAGGTATAGTGAAGTGAGTTTATATTATTATACTCACAGGTATAGTGAAGAGAGTTTATATTATTATACTCACAGGTATAGTGAAGTGAGTTTATATTATTATACTCACAGGTACAGTGAAGAGAGTTTATATTATTATACTCACAGGTATAGTGAAGAGAGTTTATATTATTATACTCACAGGTATAGTGAAGAGAGTTTATATTATTATACTCACAGGTATAGTGAAGTGAGTTTATATTATTATACTCACAGGTATAGTGAAGTGAGTTTATATTATTATACTCACAGGTATAGTGAAGTGAGTTTATATTATTATACTCACAGGTATAGTGAAGTGAGGTCATATTATTATATTATTATACTCACAGGTATAGTGAAGTGAGTTTATATTATTATACTCACAGGTATAGTGAGGTCATATTAGTATACTCACAGGCATGGTGAAGTGAGGTCATATTAGTATACTCACAGGTATAGTGAGGTCATATTAGTATACTCACAGGCATGGTGAAGTGAGGTCATATTAGTATACTCACAGGCATGGTGAAGGTCTCCAGAAAGCTATGGTTAGGACACGTCTTTTTCACTAGGATGTCCAACGCACCCACCAGTCCACAGCACCGCAGCTATAACACAAGAGACAGAGAGAGAGACAGAGAGATAAAGAGAGAGATAGACAGAGAGAGAGAGAAAGAGAGATAGAAAGAGAGAGAGAAAGAGAGAGAGAGAAAGAGAGAGAAAAAGAGAGAGAGAGTGAGTGAGTGAGTGAGTGCGTGAGTGCGTGCGTGCGTGCGTGAGTGAGTGAGTGAGTGCGTGCGAGTGTGTGTGTGTGTGAGTGAGTGCGTGCGTGAGAGTGCGTGCGTGAGTGCGTGCGAGTGCGTGCGAGTGCGTGTGAGTGCGTGCGTGCGTGGGTGTGTGTGCGTGTGCGAGTGTGTGTGTGCGTGCGTGCGTGCGAGCGAGCGAGTGCGTGAGTGAGTGAGTGTGTGCGTGAGTGAGTGCGTTCACCGTATTGTGGAAGATGGTCAGCGTGACGGCCATCGCCGGGTCTCCTTTGTCCACATAGTGAGCGTAGACCGACGCGTAGAACATGGCCAGACGCCCGCTGACCTGCACGGAGGAACACACAGTCCAGTTAAACACACAGTCCAGTTAAACACACAGTCCAGTTAAACACACAGTCCAGTTAAACACACAGTCCAGTTAAACACACAACAAGTGTCCTTCACAGTCACATCAGCCGTTTGTGTGTACCTTGTCAAATTTGTAAAGTATGGCGCAAATTAATTCTTTAATGTGTTTTAATATGTTTATCAGTATACTGCACTGTAACTTTTATTCCTGTATTCTATTTGTCCTGCTTTTTGTTTTAAATGTCTATAATGACTTGCTTTTTGTTTTAATGCTTTTAATTTGTCCTGCCTTTTGTTTTAAATGTCTATAATGTCTTGCTTTTTGTTTTAATGCTTTTAATTTGTCCTGCCTTTTGTTTTAAATGTCTATAATGTCTTGCTTTTTGTTTTAATGCTTTTAATGTCTCATGTAAAGCACCTTGAATTGCCCTGTGGCTGAAATGTGCTATATAAATAAACTTGCCTTGCCTTGAATGCATTTTTAAACTGGACTACACTTAATTTAAATTTCCTCAACTTAACGCACACTTACTCCGAATGATTTATATTTTTAGTTGAAGGACAATCGCAGCTACATTTGCCATCAATAGTTTGGTCACTACCATTCAGCTTATAAATAGATCTACAAACACAAAAGTTATAAAGACTATTTTTTTCTGCCCTCACAAATGTTGTTAAAACACCCCCTAAATGATAGTGATGAATTGTTTTGTCAATATGAAAGTTGTTCATCAAAGTCTTGGTTATGCAATGATGTAAAAAATATTTAGAACATCCTAGATCTAAATAGCTCCAAAAAAAAAAGTTTAGTCACAACAGTTCCCAAATTTAGCAGGCTAATTAGCAGCCAATCAGAATATCCATTACCCAGACCACACCCCTACCACACCCCATGATCTGTCACAATGGGCCATCATCTTGGACAAAGGACAGTAACAGCCTGTCACCTGTCTGCCTGTGACTCACACACCCAGAGCCATGCAGAAGACATGAATACAATTTTTTATTTATCTAAAAATTCAAACATATAACCACTGTTGTCCATCAAGTGAATGTATTTGGTACACTAACAGTTAACATGTCTTGTTGTAGGCTATTTGCACGGGCACCAGGATATATGGAAGCACAAACACGCAGCACTTTGTCAGAGAAGCACGCTGAAAAGAAGGGGGTCACCAGAGGTACACACCCAGCGAAATGGCCTGAAGCCCAATGAGAAAATGTCCCTGTGGAAAAGGCAGAGTGACAGAGGGATCATGGACAATTTGTTGGCCTTGCGGTTTCTAGATTTTCAACTGTCTAGAGGCAAATGTTATTATTCTGCTGCTCGTTCAACTTTACCTTCAACCAAATCACAAAACTCATAACTCACCCCATAATGTGCTGGACATGGGGTAGCGGAATTCTGTAGCTCCACCACCGACCTTCTCTACCTCCGCTCCTGTGGAAAGAAAAAGTAAAAACAAGCCTCTTTATCAAACTGACATGGACTGAATGACACTAGTGATGTCTCCACTGAGTGTGTGTGTGTGTGTAATAATAATGATAATAAATAAAAACAAGCAGCTTATCAAAATCAAAGCAAATAGGTCTATTTTGGAGACAGAAACATCCAATCTCCAAGCCAAGGTATACAAGCCTATTGTTAAGGATTTTTATCCTTGGTTTAGTTAGATTGTCAAAGAACACGCTGAGTGGTCGATCAAGCTGGTTTTAAACAAAGGCAATAGTTTATTCTATGTTACGATTCTGCAGAGTCGGACAAGAGCACAGGAAGTGAATCCGGGCTCGTGTGAGTTCACGTGAGGACGGGGTCGTTAGGTTATACAGTGAAAAAGGAAGTGACATAGTTTCAGGGGGAAGAGGACAGGGAAGTGATGTCACACAGGGAGGAATTTGTAGTTCTAACAGACTGATCAATGAGGACGAACTACAAAGTTTAGAACAACAGTCAAGGGGGAAAACAGAACACTTTGTTGAGACTTGAAATTCATTCACACTATAACTTCTCAAAACCCCTAAACAAGTGGAGACTGTCCTAGTAGTCCTACCTCACATCACCAGCAAGCGTCGGAGCAGTCCACTAGTCTCTGCGACTCTGTCTATGATTCCATCGTTGTCTAAAGTCATCAGGATCTCTTTCTCTGTGCACATTAGCATGAATGCCTCAAGACGCTCCTGTGTCAGGGTGCTCCTCAGTCTGTTCTTTACAAACTTGAGTGTGGAGAAGGTCCTCTCACAGGCCACTTGACTGAAAGAGAGTGTCAGCAGGAACTTGTAGGCCAATCCAATTACATGATAGGCATCAGTCAGTAGGTTGTATTTGGAGAGGATATGATAAACGCAAACTGCACAGTTTTTACAGGAGGTGCAGCTGGTGTCAGTCATCTCCATGTCTTCTCCAACCTCTGTCTCTTCTGCAGTCCGGACAGTGTATGACTCCAAATGGGGCATCTTAAGTCTCTCCCACTGGTTGGCCAGACTGCAGAGCTCAGCCTTGAGCCTTTCAGGTGTGGCTCTGTCATCAAACTTAAGGAGGCATTTACTGAGTTGTCCGAGACATTCAGATGGAAGCTCCCTATCTCTCAGTGTACCAAAGTTCCTTGGGTCGAGGCACGCAAAATCATCATAAAGCGCTCCATTTGCTGAATAGCGGGTCTGAATGCTCTGGGTCACTGTGTCCAAAATGACATTGTGTACCTTGACCCTGTATCGATCCTCTGCACTCAACGACTGCTTTTCCTCAGCTACCTCGCCTGGCATGGTCTTCTTCTTTCTGATTTTTATTTCAGGTAGAGCCGCCTGAACCACCTCTTCGGATCCGTTCTCCTCCAGCTCATTGTTAGCCCACTGAACAAAGACATTAGCAGCTTTCGTGACAGCATCCATGTCCCTAGTGCATTTGTTTAGGCTGTCTTGGGCACCCATTACTAGCCGATGAGCTGTGATTAAGTCCATGCCACTAGTCTGGAGGTATCTGGAGAGTGGTGAGGTGATCTCAAAGACCCGCAAGAATATCTGTGCTGTCAGCACTGTCTCATGCTTCAGTAGGGACTCCATGTACCCCTTAGCTCTTGCTCTGACATCTGCTTTCATTGCCCTATCTTCCTGTATCCTTTTGAGTGTTATGATTAAATCAACAAACAAGGCATTGTCTGGGTTACCAAAACAGCCAAATATCTTGCTTAGAGCCTGGTCCTTTGCCCACCACCTAGTCTCCCCGATTGGAGACCGCCGCCTGTGACGCTTGTCATCACTCACTTTCTCCCACAGATTCATACACTTGTAAGAGTCCTTGATAAATACAGCAACATCATTCACGATGGAGAAAAGGGAGGCACTTTCTATCAGAACACCTGTGGTGTCTCCCAGAACGAGATTAAGCACATGTGCATAGCACCAGATGTGCACTTGGTCAGGTGACTCTGATGACAGCAAAGTGGAAAACCCCTTGTATTGGCCTTGCATGTTTGCGGCTCCATCTGTTGAGTTGCCAACACAATTCCGAATATCAATGTCCACCTCTGCCAGAGTTTTTTTAAGTAGGCTCACAAAATACTCTCCGGTTGAGTACTCACATTCCACCACACCTATGAGCTTCTCATGGACCACATCAGTTACATATCTGAGGATAACAGCACACTGGTCTGTGGAGGTAATGTCCTGTGTGGTGTCGATCTGCACAGAAAACATTCCTGCCTCCCTTACTTCCCTAGAAATGCTTTCTTTGACTAAGTGGCTGATTACGTCAATTACCTTGTTGATAGATGTATTAGAGAGCAGTGTAACAAAGGATCCTCTGCCTTTAGCCCCAGTCTCGTGTAGGCTTTTGCTTTTTTGTACACATTCATTGACATGTTCTTGCAGAGAGACATCAAATTTGCTCAGCAGGATGATCATCTCCAAGAAGTTTCCATGATCAACAGCAATGTTCTCCCAGGTGTATGCAGCTTCATATTTAGTGCCTCTATAGCTAAGTCCACACTTTCCGATGACTTTTATCACTTCTATGACACGGTCCATGACTTGCCGTTTCTTCCTGACCTGGTCACGGTGAAGAGAGAGTTGTTTTCCACCGAGTAGGCTTGCTATGTCTGCTTGGCTGGCCTTCATAAAATACGCCTCTGCACTCTCTCTGTGGACTTGGTTTCTTTCATGCTCTTCTAATCTTTGGTGTACATGCTTCCAGGCTGTCATCCCCCCCTTAATGAAAGCGTTGTCACTTGCAGATGGCTTTGCATATGCCAAACATACTGTGCAGTACAGTGAGTTTTCTTTCTTACAGTATGTGAGCCACTTTCTCTTAATACCGTCTTTGGTTTGATAGATACTCATGCCTTTTCTGGGGGGTTGTTGAGGGTGGTGAGAAAAAAATAGACCGAAATCTTTGGGGGCCGGGCGTGCATAAAAATCAAAGCCTTCATCTGTGACTGTGAGTATCCCTGGCTCAGCTTCCCCTGTGCTGGACCCTGCCTCTGCCTGTGCTGACTGCACTGCTACATCTGCATGAGAAGAACATCAGTAATCAATAAGATTACCAGTAACTCATTTTATCATTGGAAAGGAACAGAGATATATAATTCAGCAGGCCATTAAAATAAAGGCACTAGTGGATAGGCTCCTAATGTCTGTATGAACTTGGAGCATAAACATATGACTCCATCCAATTATAGATTATATGCATAATACGATTGCCTACCCAGCACTGCACCTACCTGTACCTGTCAGTTTTTTTGCTGGTTCCTGCTCCTGCTCCATTCTCCTCCTCACCATCACCACCATGACTGGGGTCATCCTGTCCCTCAGCATCACGCCCGCTGCTGACACTGGCCTTGACTAATAATAATAATAAACTTGATTTATATAGCAGTACATCAGTTTGCAAAGTATTAAAACACAAAGACAACATTACAGTAAATCAACATAAGAACAAGGACATAATTAAATCAACATGAGAAAAGCCAAATAGATTTGACATCAAAACATTAGATTCAAGACAACCAAAACAATAAGAAAATACAGGCTGAGGGCAGGGTCTCTGCAGATAAATACTGCCAAGTCGTGGGTCATAAATGAAGATTTTGAGGGATTATAGTTTATGAGTCTATAGCCTACATTGTTTTTATACAATGCTGCATATTCTGCCTTTAACTAGGGTGCGTTCGTAAATCCAATCTAACGCTCTACAAAGATTCAAAATAATGAATCCGAACCCAACCGGGACATGTTAAACCCACCGCGCCCAGTGAGCGGTGATTCGGCGGTGGGTCACCGGTGGGTTAGCGGTGGGTTAGCGGTTACTTTAACAACATGTTGCTGTCGATTCTGGTTCGGATTAACGCTGGTCCAGTTTGTGGCGCTCGGAGTGTCTATTTACCAACGCACCCTGGGCCTGGTAGCTAAACTAGCTAGCTCTCTTCTTTCTAGCCTACTATGCCCACAAGATTGAACCATGCATTGCTCCCCTGTCGTGTCATCATGGCTGGGTCCCGCAGCCGCGACTCCTGCCTCATCAGTGCCCTCAGGCTCAGCCACAGCAACCTTGGCGCCTCCACGGAAAAGGGCCGTCAGTTTGGCGCATTTAGCTACATCTTGCAGTAACTTCTTTCGTTTTGTATCTCTTATTTTTTGGTGCGCCACCCATTTCTTTGTCGTCTCTCTTTCTTTTCGCCATTTTGGCTAAAAACTTAAGTTCACTGATGGAAAAAATGACTGAGCCAATCAGGTTTCAACCAAAACGAGGATCGGTCCAAATTGGGAGGGGCCGCTTGTATCCCCCCTCAATATTGAAAGTATTACATTTGCCCAGGCCCTGTCTGACAGGCCGCGTTTTGCTCTGTGCTCTGTGTCTGCGAGGGCCAGGCTGGCCGGCCCATTATACCAATACTAACACGAGAAATTGATAAATAACAACTTTATCAGAGATAGTCTTTTTTTTCTTCTTCCTCCCAAAGCAGGTCATACGGCCGGCCGCCACCCCCCCCAAAAAAAGATTTTTTGTTATTTTTTTTTCCCCAGCTGGTTCGGCCTGGATGGGTCGGCCGTTCGGGAGTCGTCCCCAACCTCCCGATGGCCACCCCGCCCCTGGTAGTAGTGTTAGTTAATGAAGTTAGCTGCTAGCTTTCTGTTGCACCTGTGCTTCACTATCAGCTGGTATGAGGTTGCTTAGCTATGATAAACATTGCTATTGGGCACATTGTTATTGTAAACAGGTTTCTGTAATAGCAAACATCCTAAATGTGCTCCTAAACTGAGATAAGACAGCAGGTTTCTGTAATGAGGCCCGCATGTGTCAGGATTGTGTTCTCCAAGTCATGTTCCATACTTTTGTGAGTGAAATACACTTCAGAAATCCTTCTTAGTGTAGAACCCTACTAGATAATGCGGTGAAGCGCACTGATGTTTCCAGAAGCCTTTTATTGTTCAGCCGTCCTTATATTGAACACAATGCAACAGGGTGGCCAACAGTTAGTCAACTCATTTCAGAGCAGTCATTAGCACTTTTCAAACGAATTATTGCCCTTAAGACACCTGCAGATATATTCAACAAACTACAACGGATTAGAAATCTACATGCAGTTAATACGCGGAATAGACTGAAGGACAAATTCACCCAACCAAGGATACAGACGGAAATGGGCAGACGGACTTTTATATATAGGATGGTGATCATGTGGAATTCATTGCACTGACCATAGTGCTGTATTTTCCTTCTTTGAACTTCTTTGGAGAACAATTTTACAATATTTTGTTACAATAATTTTAGATGTGTGATTTCGTAAGTAGCTGTGTTTTTGAACTATTGTATTTTACTGTTATTATTGTATTCACTATCATGTTTCTTTCTTTTCCTATTTTTTCTTGAATTCTATTTATGAATTGTAGTATTTTCTGCATTATTGTATTGTACTGTATGTTTTAGTTGAGGACTCTTGGAAGACTAGCCGATGGCTAAAAGAGATCCTAATAAACAAACAAACAAACAATGCCTTCCTTGCAGTTTCCTCAAGAAACACCGTAAGAGCTACAGGAGAGATGATGGAAATAAAATGAGCTCAACATACAAACTTAAACAGACCATATCAATTGGTGTATAAGAAAGCTCGCATTACCGTCGCGTTACAGCCATTCATTTCAACTCCATCTAACATCAGGAGTAACATCAGCGCCATTGAGGTAGAAATGCATCAATTGAATTAAATACTTCTTAACAGTTAGATCGAAACAAATCACACAACAAACAATACCTTGTTCCCGTTCCAGCTAGGTGCTTAATGGGTTACAGGTAACAACAATGTTACAGGGAGCAAATACAGAAGGTTAGTTTACCAAAATAAAGGTCTCATAATATGAACAAACCAAAAAACAGCACTAAGAAAAATAAAGGCTTGCAGGAAGTAACTACTTAATAAATAGTCCTCACTAAGGGTTATTTACAACATGAATGAGAAATGGGTAATTTTCAATAGTATACAGTAGGGTGCTCCTACATCCATAGCACTGGTCTCCAAACGGTCTTCATCAAAACTATGTTTTGGTTGGGTTCGCGGCTATTCAGGGACTGAGTTGGGCCTAATATTAACGGAACGAGTAGCCAAACCGTTTCGTCAGCACTTTGAGGTTGTGTCTCAAAGTAGGCTACTTTATGAACAGAATAACAGGACCCGGGGGCTTTAATCGGCCACACGACACCGCTCTCTCTCATGGGATCATGGGCTGTGCACTCGGGGTCAGGAGCGCAGCGCGCCTCTGTCTTGGGCTCCTTTCAAATCCTACTGCTGGCCTACGAGTAGTCTTCAAAATAACAAAACGCCCTTGAATATGAATGATTCATAGAGAGCGATTACCTTTATTTAATTTCGCCAATAATGCCTATCCATCTCTATCGAAAACGTGGACAATTAACGACTGGATTTAACGGACTGATTCCGACCAGCCTTTTAAGCGCACCTTTTTAATTCTGAATGTGGGGGTGTATTAAATAAGGGGTATCGTTGGGTCTCAAGCAAAAAGAAAATAGCTTAAATCTATTTAAATCTAGTATACATTTATTTCAATTAGCTGGCCGCCTGGACTAGCCGTCAAGTCAGTGTTGCCGCTGTGACGTGTACACGTTACGCCGTAGTGCCCGTGATGTCACAGACCGGATAGAATTATATCCGGTCTGTGACATCACGGGCACTACGGCGTAACGTGTACACGTCACAGCGGCAAGGTACATATCCTGCTGTAACAAGTGGACAAGCCTCAGTGCGGTGTTTGTGATGAGAGGAACATGCTGCTAAAGATCTATCTTGGCCAATATGTTCGCTAGTGTAATAACTGATCTTTTTAGAACCCGAGAGAGGGTGCCATTTTCAAGTAGACCTGTAAACCAAGGTCCTGAGGCGACACCCTTTCAGACCCCGTTCCTGGATCTTGATGTGAAACTCCTCTGCACGGGAGTTTTTATTGCGCTCTATGTGATCCTGAACTTGCTTTGGCTATTATATAAATGGAGAAATCGCCAAAGAAACATTAAGGTTGGTAATCAAAGTTTCATTGTACTTTAATCATTTACAATTCAAACAATTACAGAAGCTGCTCTGTCTTTCTGAAGCCTTAATGAACTCAACATCCATCTTGTATTTCCTTTATAAATTAGGATGAAAACCTTGAAGACATTGATTGGTAAGTTGATAATGTTTTTTTCAGTGTATCCAACCATGTGTGTGTGTGTGTGTGTGTGTGTGTGTGTGTGTGTGTGTGTGTGTGTCTATGTATGTGTGTGTGTGTGTGTGTGTATGTATGTGTGTTTGTTTGTGCGTGCGCGTGTGCATCCATGTGTGAGATGTGTGTGTTTATGTGTAAAATGTGTGGTATGATGCATTTTGATTGTACAAGTGTACTGAAATCATCAAAAGTCATTTTATTTTATTGTATCTCAAAAGGGCCCAGGGGGACAGTGTGACAGCCCGGTGCATGCATGCATGCGAGCCATTGGGACTGCATGCGAAGATGCATGCGAGCTATTGGGACTGTCCAGGACAAGATGATCCAGGTTCTGACTCCTATGATCCGGGGGGCTGTGGACAAGACATGGTGTCTGAGATGAGTTCATTTCACACAGCCCCATCTGTCACCAGTTCATTTGACACAGCCCCGTCTGTCACCGGTTCATTTGTCACAGCCCCGTCTGTCACTGGTTCATTTGACAAGGCCTCGTCTGTCACCGGCTCATTTGAAACAGCCCCATCTGTCACCGGTTCATTTGACACGGCCCCGTCCTCCTCCAAGTTCTCTCTGCGTCGGAGGCTCTTTCGCAAGAAGTGGGAGGGAGTCTATCAAGGGGCGGCCATTTCCACCTCCGACTCTCTGATGAAGAGGGCACCTGACAAAGCCCCATCTGACCCAGTCCCTTCTGTCACAGTTCCATCTGTCAGTCCAACACTCTCCATGACCAGGACCAGTAGAGGACACAGCCCCGCTAGCGCCTTATCCACCCCCATGGCGTCTAGTGGTGTGCTGGTAAAGGACCAATCTGAGCTAAACGTTCCACGATCACCCGAGCCCCACTGGAGACGAGATCTGGAGCTCTCTCGGCGTCAGAGGCTCATTTGTAAGGAGTGGGAAGAAGTCTGTGAAGGAGCGACCACTTCTACCTCGGACTCTCTTATGAAGAGGGTACCTGATAGAGACCTGTCTGTAACAGGTCCATCTGTCAGTCCACCACTCTCCATGACTAGGACCAGTAGAGGACACAGCCCCGCTAGCCACCTATCCACGAACAAGGTGTGTAGTGGTGTGCTGGTAAAGGACCAATCTAACCCGGACGTTCCACGATCACCCGAGCCCCACTGGAGACGAGATCTGGAGCTCTCTCTGCGTCAGAGACTCTTTCGCAAGAAGTGGGAGGGAGTCTTTCAAGGGGCGGCCATTTCCACCTCGGACTCTATGGTTAAGAGGGCTCCTGACACAGCTCCATCTGACACAGCGCCATCTGTCAGTCCACCACTTTCCATGACCAGGACCAGTAGAGGAGAGATCCCCACTAGCTACTTATCCACCTCCATGGCATCTAGTGGTGTGCTGGTAAAGGACCAATCTAACCCGGACGTTCCACGATCACCCGAGCCCCACTGGAGACGAGATCTGGAGCTCTCTCTGCGTCAGAGACTCTTTCGCAAGAAGTGGGAGGGAGTCTTTCAAGGGGCGGCCATTTCCACCTCGGACTCTATGGTTAAGAGGGCTCCTGACACAGCTCCATCTGACACAGCGCCATCTGTCAGTCCACCACTTTCCATGACCAGGACCAGTAGAGGACACAGCCCCGCTAGCGCCTTATCCACCCCCATGGCATCTAGTGGGGTGGCGCTAAAGGGACAATCTGAGCCGGACACTCCACGATCACCCGAGCCCCACTGGAGACGAGATCTGGAGCTCTCTCGGCGTCGGAGGCTCATTTGTAAGGAGTGGGAAGAAGTCTGTGAAGGAGCGACCACTTCTACTTCGGACTCTCTGATGAAGAGGACACCTGACACAGCCCCGTCTGTCACAGGTCCATCGGACCCAGTCCCTTCTATCACAGCTCCATCTGTTAGACCACCATTCGCGATCACCACCCCCATGGTGTCTAGTGGGGTGCTGGTAAAGGGACAATCTGACGCGGACGTTTCACGATCACCCAAGCCCCACTGGAGGCCATGTCCGGATCTGACTCTCCGTCGGAGGCGCATCCGTGGGCTGTGGAGACGAGCCATCCTGATGGTCCGCATCATTGGGATGCTGCTGCCGGACAGGTTGAAGGAGGTGGCTCGCAGTGAAGAGTCCCGTCAGCACATGTCACCTGATTGTGTCCAAGACCCGCTTGTCAGAGCGAGTTGCCCCTTTGTTCAAGCGTTCAAAAGAAAGCTTGCAGTCTTTGAACGTGGGCTACCGGCTCTGAACCAGGAAAAATCCAAGGTCACATCCTGCTAACAGCCTGGCCGGAAACAAGACGTTCAAGACACAATACATAACAAATAACCCCACGATGACAGATAATTTCCCACGGCACACCTGACGATCTCTCACGGCACACTAGTGTGCCGCGGCACACTGGTTGAAAATCACTGATCTAGACCATCACCATCTACCCCATGGGCCTCAACATTTGGTTTGTTCAGTTTGGGGTTACTTGTTATGTCTTGTGCTTGTACTGATGTCATTCATGAATAAAGTCTCTGAACATTCTCTGCCTGTGTTTGGGTCCTATCTCCACTGTATCCCACGACTGTGCTCAGTGAGCTGCCTGGACTTCCTGTCACACACACATACACACAGACATACACCAGCCCACTTCCGGCTTTAGGCCTGGGCCATAGCAAACACACACCAGTATTTGCCATGTCTCTCCTATGTCGTTTTTAGCTTCTCTTACTCTGAAAATGTAATTTATTGCTTTATAAATGTTCTTAGCTGGTAGACAAACATACTCCAGGAGCTTGCTCCATCAAAGCTTTATCTGTATAGCACATTTCATACCCAGAGGCAACACAATGCGCTTTACAGAGAACAAGGGAGGTGGGCATACGACCCACCTCTACATATTCCATAGGGAAGCAAAAAAACAGTAATCACCCGGTGGCCAGATAAGTGAGCTGTAAAAATTCTTCCCTGACCCCTCTCAACGAGGCGATCGACTCCCCCAAATGGTTCTATGTTGCTCCATATCTGAATGTCATGTGACATTACTGTTAATGACGTACTGTATTTGTGAAACTGTATAAATGTACATAACCTTTAAAGTTGTCTCATGTTTCTTTCATGCGTTATGTTGCCCAGATATGGATAAAAGACGGTTAGCTCTCTCATACTTGGGCCTCAAACTCAGAGATAAATCTAATGCACCTCAAGTCAAATGTACAGTGTGTGTACTTGACCTAGGTTCTCAGTATGTGACTCACAATTCTCACCACTAGAGGGCGTCACACTCCAATTAATTCACCCATTCCCCCCTCTTTCTCATTCCTGCTGTGCTGCGCCCAGGAAGAGACGGGAGTGGATGGAAGTATACCAGCCGTGCATGTTTTGAGCATGGATTGAGAAAACTAGGCTTTAGGCACAAACTTCTATAGTTGATCAGATGGTTGGGAACAGGCCACAATTAAAGACTGTTTTCAAAGCAGTCAGCTTGTCACAGAGGTGCCAGGTGGTGTAGACTGAAGGAGGACTGCCAGGCTGGAGAGGAGGGCTGTCAGGTGGTGTAGACTGGTGAGGAGGGCTGCCAGGTGGTGTAGGCTGGAGAGGAGGGCTTGGTTTGGCTACACCCTTCCATCCTGCCAGGCCAAACTGCCCTCTGTGGAGCTCTCGTCTTCAACTCAAAGCTCATTGAAGAGCCGGGGTTCCAACCAACACCCTCTCAGATAATACATCTCAGTCCTAATCTATAAACAACTATTGTATGGTATAGTGATGCATCTCATCAGGTGGTCTCTGGACAGTGTGTTGTGTTCTTCAGGTGTACTTCCTGTGCTCTCCCGCCGAGAGGGACTGCATCGCTGCTACATCACACACCTGACCTCTGACCTTCTCATCCTGGGACTGCATCGCTGCTACATCACACACCTGACCTCTGACCTTCTCATCCTGGGACTGCATCACTGCTACATCACACACCTGACCTCTGACCTTCTCATCCTGGGACTGCATCACTGCTACATCACACACCTGACCTCTGACCTTCTCATCCTGGGACTGCATGGTGTACACATCGTCTTTTTGTTACTCGGTTAATCAATGTACATATAATACTCCATCTGCCTTGCCTTTTTTTCTATACATGAGCACAATAAAAAAATAAATATTACAAATAAAGTATATCCACAACATTGGTCTGTGATGTTTATCCTCAAGCACTCATTCAATCACAGACAGACAGGAGCCGGCGTTAAAGAAAAGAAGCACTTAAGAATGTTTATTTTTTCAACAACTGGCCAAGATACTCAGTAGAACAACATTAGAATACAGCCATTTGTAACAGGACGGAAATACTTGGATTACAGTGTAACAAACGTACAAACAAGCGTTTGGAAAAATCTCTACCGGCTATTTTTGTCAGATGACACAAACTGGCGAGTCTCTCGGCATCATTTGGTCACTAGAAAAGCAGCTGTCTGCACTCGAGGTCCTCGGGATCAACTGCTTGTGCAGCCAAAGCCTTGATTATTACCACAGGCTGCCGGCCTGTCGCTTCACTCAACAGCCATTCTGGGGAGCAGGAAGGGGATTCTCTCAGTGTAACGACACCCTGGCCCGTCTCAGTAGACACATGGCCGGGCCCTTCTTATAAACGGACTCCCGGAAGGCCGAAATAAATGCATTTTTATTTGCATAATACAACTAGGTTCACTTCTTTATGTGGCCATCAGAAGCTGTTATGACAACGTCATAGTGAAGCTAGCATGCTAGGCTATACAATACAAAAATAAATGATTGAAGGTAAAATGCACAAAGCCAGCCAATTTACTGACCCCTGTGGAATGGATTCATAGAAACACGATGCCCTTCTGGTACGAACATGGAATACAGTCCTGAGACTATTCTGGTTCACACCAGCTGACCATGCAAATCACACTCAACTACTTAACAGTAAACATCCCTTGTGGGTCCACACTTCCTGTGTGAAGCAGCAGTGAAAGCAGCAGGAGAAGAAGAAACGCGGGCGGGGGACCTCCATTCAAGTTTGCATTAAACGTTGCCAGTGGCTGCACTGGTTGGTCCTCCTCCACACCCCTCAGCAGATGGGCTGGCTGTAGTGGACCGGCACCCCTCGCTCGCTCCTCTTAATCTCCTTCATGAGGACGGCGGCGCACGCCGACGCTGTGACCTGCGGGAGGGGGAGGGGGAGGAGGGGGGGCAAGGTCGGGGGGTTAAGCAGAGTGGGAGGGGACCAGGAGGTGCAGGAACTTTGACCCTGAACACTTTCAGGACTAGGAGACAGAGAGAGGGTTAAGTAATGGAGATTCTCTGGAGTGAATGTCATGGTGTAAAGGTCATGGTGTGAAGGTCATGGTGTAAAGGTCATGGTGTGAAGGTCATGGTGTAAAGGTCATGGTGTGAAGGTCATGGTGTGAAGGTCATGGTGTGAAGGTCATGGTGTGAAGGTCATGGTGGTGCAGGAGAGTGTGAGTAGTTGCTCAGCCTACTACAGTCTGAAACCCTCACCCAAGCCCTAACCCTATAACCCTAACCCTATAACCCTAACCCTATAACCCTAACCCTAACCCTATAACCCTAACCCTAACCCTATAACCCTAACCCTAACCCTATAACCCTAACCCTAACCCTATAACCCTAACCCTATAACCCTATAACCCTAACCCTATAACCCTAACCCTAACCCTATAACCCTAACCCTATAACCCTAACCCTAACCCTATAACCCTAACCCTATAACCCTAACCCTAACCCTATAACCCTAACCCTAACCCTAACCCTCACCCTATAACCCTAACCCTAACCCTCACCCTCACCCTAACCCTAGCCTACTACAGTCTGAAACCCTCACCCAAGCCAAGGACAGAATGAAAACATTATCCAGTCACTAAACAGTGAAAAGAAGCCAGCGGATTGAGCTGAACACAGAGGATTGAGCTGAACACAGAGGATTGAGCTGAACACAGAGGATTGAGCTGAACACAGAGGATTGAGCTGAACACAGAGGATTGAGCTGAACACAGAGGATGGAGCTGAACACAGAGGATTGAGCTGAACACAGAGGATTGAGCTGAACACAGAGGCAAACAAAGCCGGTAGTGTGCGATATGGGAAATCAGACTGGGTATTGTATTATTTACAAATACTACTGAAATGCCCCTAGACTAATGAAACTGCCCCTAGACTAATGAAACTGCCCCTAGACTAATGAAACTGCCCCTAGACTAATGAAACTGCCCCCAGGTCTGCAGACAGAGGGGTTAGATGCAAGCGGAGGCAGTGGTCATGGAGACGGTCAGAGGGGTGAAGACCACGGGGTCCTGGTAAGGGTCGGGCTGGGGGGGGGAGAAGGGGGCGGGGGGGGAGAAGGGGGTGGCGGGGGGGGAGAAGGGGGTGGCGGGGGGGGAGAGGAGCACGTAGGTGGCGGAGGAGGAGGAGTGGGAGCGCCAGATCTCCTTCCTGAGGATTGAGCTCAACACGATGGCTGCGACCTGGGGGGGAGGGAGAGAGACGGAGGGTCATGGAGGAGGAGAGGAGGGATGGGGGGGGGAGGAAGAGAGACGGAGGGTCATGGAGGAGGAGAGGAGGGATGGGGGGGGAGAGAGACGGAGGGTCATGGAGGAGGAGAGGAGGGATGGGGGGGGGAGAGAGACGGAGGGTCATGGAGGAGGAGAGGAGGGATGGGGGGGAGGGAGAGAGACGGAGGGTCATGGAGGAGGAGAGGAGGGATGGGGGGAGGAGGGAGAGAGACGGAGGGTCATGGAGGAGGAGAGGAGGGATGGGGAGGAGGGAGAGAGACGGAGGGTCATGGAGGAGGAGAGGAGGGATGGGGGGGAGGGAGAGAGACGGAGGGTCATGGAGGAGGAGAGGAGGGATGGGGGGGGGGGAGAGACGGAGGGTCATGGAGGAGGAGAGGAGGGATGGGGGGAGGAGGGAGAGAGACGGAGGGTCATGGAGGAGGAGAGGAGGGGTGGGGGGGGAGGGAGAGAGACGGAGGGTCATGGAGGAGGACAGGAGGGGTGGGGGGAGGAGGGAGAGAGACGGAGGGTCATGGAGGAGGACAGGAGGGGTGGGGGGAGGAGGAAGAGGAGGAGGTGACAGACAGAGAGAGCAAGGGGGAGGAGGAAGAGGAGGTGACAGACAGAGAGAGCAAGGAGAGATTGATTGATGGAGAGAGGACAAACGGATAGGAGATAGAGGTGATGGACAGAGAGAGCGAGAGGAGAGAGATGGAGGGAGGGAGAACAGAACGGAGGAGGAGGAGACGGACAGAAAGAGCAAGGAGAGAGAGAGAGATGGAGGGAGAGAGAGATGGAGAGAGAGAGATGGAGAGAGAGAGAGATGGAGGGGGAAAGAGGCAAGGAGGGAGACAGAAAGGGAGCGAGGGAAGAAAGTCATTAGATGAGGAGGTGAGATGTAAGCGACACACAGGTAGGTAGGGGTCATCACACACAGGTAGGTAGGGGTCACAGGTCATCACACACAGGTAGGTAGGGGTCATCACACACAGGTAGGTAGGGGTCATCACACACAGGTAGGTAGGGGTCATCACACACAGGTAGGTAGGGGTCACGGGTCATCACACACAGGTAGGTAGGGGTCACAGGTCATCACACACAGGTAGGTAGGGGTCATCACACACAGGTAGGTAGGGGTCATCACACACAGGTAGGTAGGGGTCACAGGTCAGCACACACAGGTAGGTAGGGGTCATCACACACAGGTAGGTAGGGGTCACAGGTCAGCACACACAGGTAGGTAGGGGTCACAGGTCATCACACACAGGTAGGTAGGGGTCACAGGTCATCACACACAGGTAGGTAGGGGTCACAGGTCAGCACACACAGGTAGGTAGGGGTCATCACACACAGGTAGGTAGGGGTCACAGGTCAGCACACACAGGTAGGTAGGGGTCACAGGTCATCACACACAGGTAGGTAGGGGTCACAGGTCATCACACACAGGTAGGTAGGGGTCAGCACACAGCAGAGGAGAGGAGAAGGGGGAACAAAGAGATGTTAACAATCTTGAGGTTTGGAGTTGATGTCTCGCGTCCGGGCGTCTGTAGCTCAGGAGGTAGAGCGGGTCACCCGGTGATCGTAGGGTCGGCGGTTCGAATCCCGGCTCCTCCTGACCACATGTCGAAGTGCCCTTTTGAACCGCAAATTGCTCCCAGTGAGCAGGCTGGCATCTTGCATCTTGCAGCTGCCGCCATTGATGTGTGAGTGAGTGGGTGAATGAGAGGCCTTCGCTGTAAAGCGCTTTGGGTAAAAGTGCCGTCCATTTAGCATTTCCATCTGCTCTGCTCCTCACTGGTTCTTTACACCATTTACCGTTATTTAACCACCTGGTGCCTTCCAAACTGACTTTCCCTCTCTTTCTCTCTCTCCCTCTCTCCCTCTCCCTCTATCTCTCCCTCCCTCTATCTCTCTTTCCCTCTCTTCCTCCCTCTCTCTCTCTCCCTCTCTCTCTCCCTCCCTCTGTCTCTCTCTTTCCCTCCCTCTATCTCTCTCTCCCTTTCTCTCCCTCCCTCTATCTATCTCTCTCTCTCCCTCTCTCTCCCTCGCTCCATCTATCTCTCTCTCTCCCTCTCTCTCCCTCCCTCCATCTCTCCCTCCCTCTCTCTATCTCTCTCTCTCCCTCTCTCCTCCATCTGCTCCATAGTGAACAGGTCAGTAGTTCATAGTGAACAGGTCAGTAGTTCATAGTGAACAGGTCAGTAGTTCTCAGAGCTGTGTGTTGTACCGTGGCTCTAACAGACAGTGTGGAGTGGTTTATAGTGTGCAGTATGGTGCTGGGTGTTCGGTTGCCACCAGGGGGCAGTAAAGTACAGCAGTGTCACCGGTGGAATGGGTCCTCTGTGATTGACCCAAGGAAGCTAGGAGCCGTGGGCAGGCTCAAGGAAGCTAGGAGCCGTGGGCGGGCTCAAGGAAGCTAGGAGCCGTGGGCAGGGTCAAGGAAGCTAGGAGCAGTGGGCGGGCTCAAGGAAGCTAGGAGCAGTGGGCAGGCTCAAGGAAGGTAGGAGCAGTGGGCGGGCTCAAGGAAGCTAGGAGCAGAGGGCGGGCTCAAGGAAGCTAGGAGCAGTGGGCACGCTTAAGGAAGCTAGGAGCAGTGGGCAGGCTCAAGGAAGCTAGGAGCAGTGGGCAGGCTCAAGGAAGCTAGGAGAAGTGGGCACGCTCAAGGACACTCCGACATGCTGCTGGGAGCTGCCATCGAACCGGGAACCTTCCACTCAGCAGACGGCTGCTCTACCTCCTGAGCTACTGTGTGTTTGTGTGTGCGCGTGTGTGCGTGTGTGTGTTCTATTGTGCTACTACACTAGTATAGTGCGTAGTGTATAGTATGGAAGTGCGTAGTGTATAGTATGGAAGTGGGCCCACCAGCAGGGCAGCCGTGCCCAGGAACAGACCCATCACCAGGGGGGCTTTCTCCTGGAACAGGTTCATGATGACCGTGGGACAGGCCCACAAGGTTTTTTCATCTATATCTGGTGAACCATTTAGAGAAATAGATATTTAATCACAACTGAAGGCATCTTTGGTCATCCATTTTGTTGTCTTATGTGGTATAGAGAAGACAGACCTACTGTAGTTAAGTGTGACTAATACAGCTACAGTCATTCTGAGTATAAATCCTTGAGAGTAGTTGGCTGACAGTTCATATTATTATACTCACAGGTATAGTGAAGTGAGTTTATATTATTATACTCACAGGTATAGTGAAGAGAGTTTATATTATTATACTCACAGGTATAGTGAAGAGAGTTTATATTATTATACTCACAGGTATAGTGAAGTGAGTTTATATTATTATACTCACAGGTACAGTGAAGAGAGTTTATATTATTATACTCACAGGTATAGTGAAGTGAGTTTATATTATTATACTCACAGGTATAGTGAAGAGAGTTTATATTATTATACTCACAGGTATAGTGAAGTGAGTTTATATTATTATACTCACAGGTACAGTGAAGAGAGTTTATATTATTATACTCACAGGTATAGTGAAGAGAGTTTATATTATTATACTCACAGGTATAGTGAAGAGAGTTTATATTATTATACTCACAGGTATAGTGAAGTGAGTTTATATTATTATACTCACAGGTATAGTGAAGTGAGTTTATATTATTATACTCACAGGTATAGTGAAGTGAGTTTATATTATTATACTCACAGGTATAGTGAAGTGAGGTCATATTATTATATTATTATACTCACAGGTATAGTGAAGTGAGTTTATATTATTATACTCACAGGTATAGTGAGGTCATATTAGTATACTCACAGGCATGGTGAAGTGAGGTCATATTAGTATACTCACAGGTATAGTGAGGTCATATTAGTATACTCACAGGCATGGTGAAGTGAGGTCATATTAGTATACTCACAGGCATGGTGAAGGTCTCCAGAAAGCTATGGTTAGGACACGTCTTTTTCACTAGGATGTCCAACGCACCCACCAGTCCACAGCACCGCAGCTATAACACAAGAGACAGAGAGAGAGACAGAGAGATAAAGAGAGAGATAGACAGAGAGAGAGAGAAAGAGAGATAGAAAGAGAGAGAGAAAGAGAGAGAGAGAAAGAGAGAGAAAAAGAGAGAGAGAGTGAGTGAGTGAGTGAGTGCGTGAGTGCGTGCGTGCGTGCGTGAGTGAGTGAGTGAGTGCGTGCGAGTGTGTGTGTGTGTGAGTGAGTGCGTGCGTGAGAGTGCGTGCGTGAGTGCGTGCGAGTGCGTGCGAGTGCGTGTGAGTGCGTGCGTGCGTGGGTGTGTGTGCGTGTGCGAGTGTGTGTGTGCGTGCGTGCGTGCGAGCGAGCGAGTGCGTGAGTGAGTGAGTGTGTGCGTGAGTGAGTGCGTTCACCGTATTGTGGAAGATGGTCAGCGTGACGGCCATCGCCGGGTCTCCTTTGTCCACATAGTGAGCGTAGACCGACGCGTAGAACATGGCCAGACGCCCGCTGACCTGCACGGAGGAACACACAGTCCAGTTAAACACACAGTCCAGTTAAACACACAGTCCAGTTAAACACACAGTCCAGTTAAACACACAACAAGTGTCCTTCACAGTCACATCAGCCGTTTGTGTGTACCTTGTCAAATTTGTAAAGTATGGCGCAAATTAATTCTTTAATGTGTTTTAATATGTTTATCAGTATACTGCACTGTAACTTTTATTCCTGTATTCTATTTGTCCTGCTTTTTGTTTTAAATGTCTATAATGACTTGCTTTTTGTTTTAATGCTTTTAATTTGTCCTGCCTTTTGTTTTAAATGTCTATAATGTCTTGCTTTTTGTTTTAATGCTTTTAATTTGTCCTGCCTTTTGTTTTAAATGTCTATAATGTCTTGCTTTTTGTTTTAATGCTTTTAATGTCTCATGTAAAGCACCTTGAATTGCCCTGTGGCTGAAATGTGCTATATAAATAAACTTGCCTTGCCTTGAATGCATTTTTAAACTGGACTACACTTAATTTAAATTTCCTCAACTTAACGCACACTTACTCCGAATGATTTATATTTTTAGTTGAAGGACAATCGCAGCTACATTTGCCATCAATAGTTTGGTCACTACCATTCAGCTTATAAATAGATCTACAAACACAAAAGTTATAAAGACTATTTTTTTCTGCCCTCACAAATGTTGTTAAAACACCCCCTAAATGATAGTGATGAATTGTTTTGTCAATATGAAAGTTGTTCATCAAAGTCTTGGTTATGCAATGATGTAAAAAATATTTAGAACATCCTAGATCTAAATAGCTCCAAAAAAAAAAGTTTAGTCACAACAGTTCCCAAATTTAGCAGGCTAATTAGCAGCCAATCAGAATATCCATTACCCAGACCACACCCCTACCACACCCCATGATCTGTCACAATGGGCCATCATCTTGGACAAAGGACAGTAACAGCCTGTCACCTGTCTGCCTGTGACTCACACACCCAGAGCCATGCAGAAGACATGAATACAATTTTTTATTTATCTAAAAATTCAAACATATAACCACTGTTGTCCATCAAGTGAATGTATTTGGTACACTAACAGTTAACATGTCTTGTTGTAGGCTATTTGCACGGGCACCAGGATATATGGAAGCACAAACACGCAGCACTTTGTCAGAGAAGCACGCTGAAAAGAAGGGGGTCACCAGAGGTACACACCCAGCGAAATGGCCTGAAGCCCAATGAGAAAATGTCCCTGTGGAAAAGGCAGAGTGACAGAGGGATCATGGACAATTTGTTGGCCTTGCGGTTTCTAGATTTTCAACTGTCTAGAGGCAAATGTTATTATTCTGCTGCTCGTTCAACTTTACCTTCAACCAAATCACAAAACTCATAACTCACCCCATAATGTGCTGGACATGGGGTAGCGGAATTCTGTAGCTCCACCACCGACCTTCTCTACCTCCGCTCCTGTGGAAAGAAAAAGTAAAAACAAGCCTCTTTATCAAACTGACATGGACTGAATGACACTAGTGATGTCTCCACTGAGTGTGTGTGTGTGTGTAATAATAATGATAATAAATAAAAACAAGCAGCTTATCAAAATCAAAGCAAATAGGTCTATTTTGGAGACAGAAACATCCAATCTCCAAGCCAAGGTATACAAGCCTATTGTTAAGGATTTTTATCCTTGGTTTAGTTAGATTGTCAAAGAACACGCTGAGTGGTCGATCAAGCTGGTTTTAAACAAAGGCAATAGTTTATTCTATGTTACGATTCTGCAGAGTCGGACAAGAGCACAGGAAGTGAATCCGGGCTCGTGTGAGTTCACGTGAGGACGGGGTCGTTAGGTTATACAGTGAAAAAGGAAGTGACATAGTTTCAGGGGGAAGAGGACAGGGAAGTGATGTCACACAGGGAGGAATTTGTAGTTCTAACAGACTGATCAATGAGGACGAACTACAAAGTTTAGAACAACAGTCAAGGGGGAAAACAGAACACTTTGTTGAGACTTGAAATTCATTCACACTATAACTTCTCAAAACCCCTAAACAAGTGGAGACTGTCCTAGTAGTCCTACCTCACATCACCAGCAAGCGTCGGAGCAGTCCACTAGTCTCTGCGACTCTGTCTATGATTCCATCGTTGTCTAAAGTCATCAGGATCTCTTTCTCTGTGCACATTAGCATGAATGCCTCAAGACGCTCCTGTGTCAGGGTGCTCCTCAGTCTGTTCTTTACAAACTTGAGTGTGGAGAAGGTCCTCTCACAGGCCACTTGACTGAAAGAGAGTGTCAGCAGGAACTTGTAGGCCAATCCAATTACATGATAGGCATCAGTCAGTAGGTTGTATTTGGAGAGGATATGATAAACGCAAACTGCACAGTTTTTACAGGAGGTGCAGCTGGTGTCAGTCATCTCCATGTCTTCTCCAACCTCTGTCTCTTCTGCAGTCCGGACAGTGTATGACTCCAAATGGGGCATCTTAAGTCTCTCCCACTGGTTGGCCAGACTGCAGAGCTCAGCCTTGAGCCTTTCAGGTGTGGCTCTGTCATCAAACTTAAGGAGGCATTTACTGAGTTGTCCGAGACATTCAGATGGAAGCTCCCTATCTCTCAGTGTACCAAAGTTCCTTGGGTCGAGGCACGCAAAATCATCATAAAGCGCTCCATTTGCTGAATAGCGGGTCTGAATGCTCTGGGTCACTGTGTCCAAAATGACATTGTGTACCTTGACCCTGTATCGATCCTCTGCACTCAACGACTGCTTTTCCTCAGCTACCTCGCCTGGCATGGTCTTCTTCTTTCTGATTTTTATTTCAGGTAGAGCCGCCTGAACCACCTCTTCGGATCCGTTCTCCTCCAGCTCATTGTTAGCCCACTGAACAAAGACATTAGCAGCTTTCGTGACAGCATCCATGTCCCTAGTGCATTTGTTTAGGCTGTCTTGGGCACCCATTACTAGCCGATGAGCTGTGATTAAGTCCATGCCACTAGTCTGGAGGTATCTGGAGAGTGGTGAGGTGATCTCAAAGACCCGCAAGAATATCTGTGCTGTCAGCACTGTCTCATGCTTCAGTAGGGACTCCATGTACCCCTTAGCTCTTGCTCTGACATCTGCTTTCATTGCCCTATCTTCCTGTATCCTTTTGAGTGTTATGATTAAATCAACAAACAAGGCATTGTCTGGGTTACCAAAACAGCCAAATATCTTGCTTAGAGCCTGGTCCTTTGCCCACCACCTAGTCTCCCCGATTGGAGACCGCCGCCTGTGACGCTTGTCATCACTCACTTTCTCCCACAGATTCATACACTTGTAAGAGTCCTTGATAAATACAGCAACATCATTCACGATGGAGAAAAGGGAGGCACTTTCTATCAGAACACCTGTGGTGTCTCCCAGAACGAGATTAAGCACATGTGCATAGCACCAGATGTGCACTTGGTCAGGTGACTCTGATGACAGCAAAGTGGAAAACCCCTTGTATTGGCCTTGCATGTTTGCGGCTCCATCTGTTGAGTTGCCAACACAATTCCGAATATCAATGTCCACCTCTGCCAGAGTTTTTTTAAGTAGGCTCACAAAATACTCTCCGGTTGAGTACTCACATTCCACCACACCTATGAGCTTCTCATGGACCACATCAGTTACATATCTGAGGATAACAGCACACTGGTCTGTGGAGGTAATGTCCTGTGTGGTGTCGATCTGCACAGAAAACATTCCTGCCTCCCTTACTTCCCTAGAAATTCTTTCTTTGACTAAGTTGCTGATTACGTCAATTACCTTGTTGATAGATGTATTAGAGAGCAGTGTAACAAAGGATCCTCTGCCTTTAGCCCCAGTCTCGTGTAGGCTTTTGCTTTTTTGTACACATTCATTGACGTGTTCTTGCAGAGAGACATCAAATTTGCTCAGCAGGATGATCATCTCCAAGAAGTTTCCATGATCAACAGCAATGTTCTCCCAGGTGTATGCAGCTTCATATTTAGTGCCTCTATAGCTAAGTCCACACTTTCCGATGACTTTTATCACTTCTATGACACGGTCCATGACTTGCCGTTTCTTCCTGACCTGGTCACGGTGAAGAGAGAGTTGTTTTCCACCGAGTAGGCTTGCTATGTCTGCTTGGCTGGCCTTCATAAAATACGCCTCTGCACTCTCTCTGTGGACTTGGTTTCTTTCATGCTCTTCTAATCTTTGGTGTACATGCTTCCAGGCTGTCATCCCCCCCTTAATGAAAGCGTTGTCACTTGCAGATGGCTTTGCATATGCCAAACATACTGTGCAGTACAGTGAGTTTTCTTTCTTACAGTATGTGAGCCACTTTCTCTTAATACCGTCTTTGGTTTGATAGATACTCATGCCTTTTCTGGGGGGTTGTTGAGGGTGGTGAGAAAAAAATAGACCGAAATCTTTGGGGGCCGGGCGTGCATAAAAATCAAAGCCTTCATCTGTGACTGTGAGTATCCCTGGCTCAGCTTCCCCTGTGCTGGACCCTGCCTCTGCCTGTGCTGACTGCACTGCTACATCTGCATGAGAAGAACATCAGTAATCAATAAGATTACCAGTAACTCATTTTATCATTGGAAAGGAACAGAGATATATAATTCAGCAGGCCATTAAAATAAAGGCACTAGTGGATAGGCTCCTAATGTCTGTATGAACTTGGAGCATAAACATATGACTCCATCCAATTATAGATTATATGCATAATACGATTGCCTACCCAGCACTGCACCTACCTGTACCTGTCAGTTTTTTTGCTGGTTCCTGCTCCTGCTCCATTCTCCTCCTCACCATCACCACCATGACTGGGGTCATCCTGTCCCTCAGCATCACGCCCGCTGCTGACACTGGCCTTGACTAATAATAATAATAAACTTGATTTATATAGCAGTACATCAGTTTGCAAAGTATTAAAACACAAAGACAACATTACAGTAAATCAACATAAGAACAAGGACATAATTAAATCAACATGAGAAAAGCCAAATAGATTTGACATCAAAACATTAGATTCAAGACAACCAAAACAATAAGAAAATACAGGCTGAGGGCAGGGTCTCTGCAGATAAATACTGCCAAGTCGTGGGTCATAAATGAAGATTTTGAGGGATTATAGTTTATGAGTCTATAGCCTACATTGTTTTTATACAATGCTGCATATTCTGCCTTTAACTAGGGTGCGTTCGTAAATCCAATCTAACGCTCTACAAAGATTCAAAATAATGAATCCGAACCCAACCGGGACATGTTAAACCCACCGCGCCCAGTGAGCGGTGATTCGGCGGTGGGTCACCGGTGGGTTAGCGGTGGGTTAGCGGTTACTTTAACAACATGTTGCTGTCGATTCTGGTTCGGATTAACGCTGGTCCAGTTTGTGGCGCTCGGAGTGTCTATTTACCAACGCACCCTGGGCCTGGTAGCTAAACTAGCTAGCTCTCTTCTTTCTAGCCTACTATGCCCACAAGATTGAACCATGCATTGCTCCCCTGTCGTGTCATCATGGCTGGGTCCCGCAGCCGCGACTCCTGCCTCATCAGTGCCCTCAGGCTCAGCCACAGCAACCTTGGCGCCTCCACGGAAAAGGTCCGTCAGTTTGGCGCATTTAGCTGCATCTTGCAGTAACTTCTTTCGTTTTGTATCTCTTACTTTTTTGTGCGCCACCCATTTCTTTGTCGTCTCTCTTTCTTTTCGCCATTTTGGCTAAAAACTTAAGTTCACTGATGGAAAAAATGACTGAGCCAATCAGGTTTCAACCAAAACGAGGATCGGTCCAAATTGGGAGGGGCCGCTTGTATCCCCCCTCAATATTGAAAGTATTACATTTGCCCAGGCCCTGTCTGACAGGCCGCGTTTTGCTCTGTGCTCTGTGTCTGCGAGGGCCAGGCTGGCCGGCCCATTATACCAATACTAACACGAGAAATTGATAAATAACAACTTTATCAGAGATAGTCTTTTTTTTTTTCTTCCTCCCAAAGCAGGTCATACGGCCGGCCGCCCTCCCCCCCCCCCAAAAAAGATTTTTTGTTATTTTTTTTTCCCCAGCCGGTTCGGCCTGGATGGGTCGGCCGTTCGGGAGTCGTCCCCAACCTCCCGATGGCCACCCCGCCCCTGGCTCTCACCCACACGTGAAATACCCTCACATGCACTTCTGAGTATGCTCTCACATACTACTGAAAATGCTCTCAGATACACATATGACATTATGTGTGTGTGTGTGTGTTTAATAAGATCTGGGTCGAAATACTATTTGAAATAATATAAATGACTTGTGTTTGTCCAGCTCAATGGAACCTATGGGCTGAACCTGACCCTCCAGACACACTAAGCAAACACAAGCAAAAGCCAACAGGTTTCACACAGTATCAACCCAGGTCTGCGTTCTATATAACAAATCACATTCTATATAACACCTCACGTTCTATATAACACCTCACGTTCTACAGGTATATAACACCACATTCTATATAACACCTCACGTTCTATATAACACCTCACGTTCTATATAACAAATCACGTTCTATATAACAAATCACATTCTATATAAGGCAAGGCAGGCAAGGCAAGTTTATTTATATAGCACATTTCAGCCACAGGGCAATTCAAGGTGCTTCACATGAGACATTAAAAGCATTAAAACAAAAAGCAAGACATTATAGACATTTAAAACAAAAGGCAGGACATATAACACCTCACGTTCTATATAACACCTCACGTTCTACAGGTATATAACACCTCACATTCTATATAACACCTCACGTTCTATATAACACCTCACGTTCTATATAACAAATCACATTCTATATAACACCTCACGTTCTATATAACACCACACGTTCTACAGGTATATAACACCTCACATTCTATATAACACCTCACGTTCTATATAACACCTCACGTTCTACAGGTATATAATACCACATTCTATATAACACCTCACGTTCTATATAATACCTCACGTTCTATATAACACCACGTTCTAACACCTCACGTTCTATATAACACCTCACGTTCTATATAACACCTTACGTTCTATATAACACCTCACGTTCTATATAACACCTCACGTTCTACAGGTATATAATACCACATTCTATATAACACCTCACGTTCTATATAATACCTCACGTTCTATATAACACCACGTTCTAACACCTCACGTTCTATATAATACCTCACGTAGTCACAGACACAAAGACTGCAGAGAGGTTGGGAAGAAGGATGAGGTAGAGAGACCAGAGAAAGAGATGGAAAGAAAAATGGATGAAGTGGAAAGTCAAAGAGAGAATGAGAGGCAGAGAGAGAAAGAAAGACAAAGGATGGTGGAGAGACGAGAGGAGGAAAAGAGGTTGGAAAGTGAGCAGCTGAAAGAGACTGAGAGAAAGAGAGACATTGAGGAAAGGAGGGAAGAAAAAGAGAGACAGGAGAGAGAAAGAAATGGAAAGACAAACAGAGAAAGAGATCCAGAGAGAGAGGAAGAAGGGAAGAAGATCAGCAGAGACAAAAGGAGGTTGAGAAGAAAATGGAAGAAATGATGTTGGAAATGTGAGTAAATGGCCCATGTTTTTTTGTCTTTGGCAAGTGGCCATGTTATAAGCAGGATAACACAGTCCGAGGTGTTAAAATGATTCTCATAGGGATTGCTTGAGAACGGCACTAACACTGCTCTGACTTGACTCTTTTGTGGGGGTGCTGTTTCAGAGGCTGCATGCTGATCCAGGATCAGCTGAAGCAGAAGAACGCCACCATCCGTGAGCTCCGTGAGGAGAACATGCAGTTCTGGGATCAGGTAAGACAATGTTACTCACACTATACTTTCAGTACAGAACACTGATCACTTCTGAAACAGAACTCCAATGTCCACAATCACGGATTTATTGTCTTTCTAGGAGAGACAAACGGAGAAAGAGATCCAGAGAGAGAGAGAAAGAAGGTTGGAAGAGCAGCAGAGACAAAAGGAGGTAGAGAGGAAAATGGTGGAAATTAGGGTGGAAATTGAACGTCTCCGAAAGAAGGTTAAACAACTAGAACGGGACAGAAAAGAGGAGAAAACGAGGTTGGAAAGTCAGCAGCTGAAAGAGACTGAGAGAAAGAGAGACATTGAGCATAAGATGGAAGAAAAAGAGAGACGGGAGAGACAGAAAGAAATGGAAAGAGAGATGGGAAGTGGGCGTGAGGAAGAGCTAAAAAGAGAGAGAGGTGGGGGGGAAAGACGAGAAGCAGGTGTGAGAGAGAGAGAGGGAGGAGAGACTGAGAGAAGGCAGACATAGAAGAGAGAGACAGAGGATGGCAACGCTCGGTTACACAGTCATGGACGCCGGACAAAAAGAGATGGAGAGATTAAGTGAGACGGAGAGAAAGAGGATGGAGAAAAGAAATGAGAAGGAACAGAAAGAGATGAAGGAGAAGAGGGTGGCCCAGCCTAATGAGATCACAGATGGTGAGAGAACTAGGAGATTGGAGGAGAAAATGAGAGGGTGTGAGAAGAGATGGGAGGAGAAAATGAGAGAGTTTGAGAAGAGATTGGAGGAGAAAATGATAGAGCGTGAGAAGAGATGGGAGGAGAAAATGAGTGTGAGAAGAGATGGGAGGAGAAAATGAGAGAGTGTGAGAAGAGATGGGAGGAGAAAATGAAAGAATGTGAGAAGAGATGGGAGGAGAAAATGAAAGAGCGTGAGAAGAGATGGGAGGAGAAAATGAGAGAGTGTGAGAAGAGATGGGAGGAGAAAATGAAAGAGTGTGAGAAGAGATGGGAGGAGAAAATGAAAGAGTGTGAGAAGAGATGGGAGGAGAAAATGAGAGAGCGTGAGAAGAGATGGGAGGAGAAAATGAGAGAGCGTGAGAAGAAATGGGAGGATGAGGCCCGGATGAAGGAAGAAAATACATCAAGACCGGCACAACATGAGGTGGAAAACTGGAGGGGGTCGAATGATCTGAAAGTGATAGAGGAAGTGATAGCCAGAGAGCAAGAAAGACAAAGAGAAGAGGAGAGGCAAATAGAATTGGAGGCGCAAACAGAGGCGAGGCGCCATGTGGAGGATATCAGGAAATCGGCGGCGGAATGGAGAGAGCAGTGCGCGAGACAGAGGGAGGAGTACAAACTACTACAAACTGTTGATTGTAGACGAGCAAAAAAAGTGCATCAAGAAATACCCCCCAAAAAGGGTTTGATGAGCTGGTTTAAGAAGGTGCGAGGAAAGAAGCAGTGAGAGGAGCTGGAGGCGATGGACAGCTGTATCAGGACCCAAAGGTGACCCCCTGTCTCTTTTAGAATGGGCTTTGTTCAATGTTTGGATGACACTTTATTTGAAGGGGTGTGCATAAGACTGACATGACGCTGTCATAAGGCATGAAGTATCTTTATGAATGTATATGACTGTTATCATTAAGTGTCATTCGGTCAATTGTCATTTTTAATGCAAAGCTGACATTTTTTGAGACGTCTTCATTACGACATTCGTCATGTCATTGTTATGACAGTGTCATGACAGTACCATGACATTGTAATGTCAATCTTATGCTGAACCCTTCAAAGCTAAAAACAAACAAATGAAGCAACACCTGATAGCCCTACGTCAGTAAGCACATTTTGTACATTACATTACACATTATGTATTAGTGTTGTCACGATACTGGAATTTCTAACTTCGATACGATATCTTGAAAAGTATCGATACTCGATACCATTTTCGATACCACGGGGAGAAATTGACAACATTGAGGGCATAACATTTTCGATTTTTTGACCTGCTGAAAGCAGACACTGTCTTCCTCATCCTCGACAGCGCTCCAGACACACGGTCTATATCCAGGCCCTTGCTAATGGCTAGGTGTAGGTTGTGCCCAAAGCAGGGGACCCATGTGAAGTCCTGCTGAAATGCTTTCTTGTTATTTGAGGCATTATCAGTGGTGATGCCAGCCATATTTGACACGTCCAGCTCCCATGTTTCATGTACCATCTCCTCCAACGCCTCCCTCAAGCTGTCCCCTGTGTGCTCTGAGTGCAGCCCAACACAGCCCAAACACCAGCTCTGCATGTCCCAGGATTCTGTTATAAACTGCAGAGTTACTGCCATGAATGTGGATGTGGCCCTGCTGGTCCACAGGTCAGTGGTGCATGAAAAGAAGGGTTTTCCCCCAAGGCTCTCCATGATTTTATCTTTTGTTTCATTGTATAGGGCTGGGATTTCAGTGTACATTAAATGATTATCCGTGAAGGAAGGGCATACTTGTTATTTAACTGTCCAAGAAGTTGTCTGAACCCAGGTTTCTCAACAGTATACACGGGGACCTGATCCATGCATATGTTCTCTGCTACAGCCCTGTTCAGTTTCTTGGTTTCATTTGATTTTGCATCAGACTTTCTTTGTTGTTCAAATACAGCTAGTAGGGTAGGCTGTGTGTGTGTCGCTTTTGTTGCTGGTCGATTCTCCTCAGCTTCTCTCTGGTACTATAAGAGAAGAGAAATATCACACTTTTAAAAACCTTGGTTTCTCTTTAGATCCGACCTTTAAAAATAACTCAATTATCTAATCTAATCTTAGAAATTAAGTAAAGTTAATAGTACTGTGTGTTAAGCATAACAGCATCTAAGTTGATTTACTGACCATTAACTCAAGATTCCTCAGGCTTGATAGCTGGTGTTGTCCTGTTAGCCCAACAGCCATTCTCGGAGCTAAGCTAACTAGCTCTAGTTTACATCCATGAGCTAACTAGTAGCTAGCTAGCTAATTCCCCTCAGCTATTCAGACGCCACATTGACTGCTTTGGCCCATTGCTGGATAGCTTTGAGGGGGATTAGCTAGCTTAGCTTCACGTTAGCTATCTTATCTACCGCCCCCCCCACACACACACACAGTCAATGCGGCGTTTCGATAGCAAGCTCATGGATGTATTAAACTAGAGTTCATGTATTAAACTAAAGTTAATAGTTTACTGGGCCATTTTGTTTAATGTTTCAGTGATGTTGAAAGTGGAGCTGTCACCCTCTCTAAATTCTTTATAGAGATCCGCGTGTCGGTCCTTCAGGTGTTTTGCTAAATGTGTTGTGTTTGCACCTTTCGTTGGCACTACTCTGGAACAACGCTTGCAAATGGGCTTCGTGGCATCTTTAGCTTTTCCTTCGTCATTTGCTTCAAACCCGAAGTACTTCCAAACAGCACTTCTGCTGTTTTCTTTATCAGAGTCGCGGAGGCTCTGCACCAAGCCCCCAGGATCAGCTTGGCGCATTGAAGCCACCATGGGCTTTCAGGCCAAGCCCGGTATTGCAGGGCATGCGGCCCAAGAACCCTTATTTCCCATGTTAGTGGATGATGATAGATAGGGCTAGAAAAGGAAAACAAAATTTTTCTGGGTATCATTCAGCATCAGAGACCAATCTTATCAATATAAACTTTTAGTTTTAGGGGTTTTGGGGTTTTTGAAGCCACCAATACCTGTATTGAGCCATTTAAACATGTGCTGTGCACGAGCCTCGGGGACGCGCTGGTCGCGCGTTCGTGAGTCCTGCGAGCTCGGGAAAGCACGTGACCATAGGAAGACCCGCCCTACTCTGCCTCTGATTGGATAGGAAGTCATGTAATGACGTCGGTTAACGTTTGCTATGCTTTAGCAATGAAGCTTATGATCATGCTAATGTTAGATATGAACGTATGTCTATGATGCAAATGATCATGACATGTGGTTACTTTAGGACATCGTTGGAAAAGATCTAGAGGGTAAGTGGGTCAATGTTGAATAACTTAGCTAACATTACCTAATGTTACATTTCTTTATATTAACATCAACTATATTGATAGGCTAGCTATGCTAACGGTAGCTAATGCTAACGGCTTAGGGTTAACAGGTCTCAGATGTATTTCAATTTTAACAATGTTGAGCATGATCAATGTGACATTGTTCATACATTGATTACAGTCTGTAATCTTGTCTGGCATTATTTAGCTATAGTGGGCTGATGCTTGCTGCTGCTACTATAGCATTTGCCACATTATACATCAAATTAATCAAGCATAGTGTTATTACCTGAAGGCATTATTACCATTGCAAGTAAGCATGCCATGTATATGCCATGCCTGGAAATCAAGCCAGGCCTTTAAACCAAGCCAGGCCTTTTATAGTTGTGTTTTGTGTTTTTCTGTTTGCTTAAGTGTCTAATATTGAAGGTACAAAACCTTTAAAAAAAGAAAGAAAAAAGAAGCCCCTTCCTTCCCATAAAATTCCTGCGATTGTAACAGGTGTATTGATTCCACCACACTTGCCCACACTGGGTTCAAACCCGGGTCCTCTGACTTAGGAACGCACATGACCACCTTTCTAGAACACTGCCACCAGCTATCCCAATGAAAAGCTAGCGAATCAATTGTGCACATGGGCAGTACTAATACTGAGGACAGAGTTTAAACCAGTTCAACCAGATATTCACTGAGCCTGATGGGCACCTGCCAGCTAAAAAACCTAGTACTGTCACCCTCGACTTCTGCTGCGCCTGTATCCAGCCATAGGGGCTGATTATTTATAATGATGTTGGTGAAGTTTAAAACCTTATTTACACATAGTGTTTGCTGTTTTAAAAGATAAATGCAGTGATATGAGGCGCCACCTATTGGTGAGGACAAAATCATTTTTTGACTGACTAGATGAGATAATGAATTCCTGATGTGCATAATGATGTCACTAAATCCCACTGTGATTGCTTTTTCAGTCAGTGAACAGGAAGCAGAGCAACCCCTCTGTGTTCGATCACCTGATAGAAGAACCTCCTAGGTGAGACCACACTACAGTACGTTGCTCCAGTAAACATATGAAGACCCAGCCGTATTTAAGCTGTCTTGTCTAATTTGAGCTGTCTTGTGAAGTCCCTGTTTTTCACATACTCCCCCCAACCCCCCCCCCACCTACAGATGTGTAGTGCTCTGATCTACAGTCCCCCAAGTACAGGCAAGACCCCAGTGGCGCGGGTGCAGACTAACGAGTGTAGGCAGGGAAACACAAAGGTGTCTATAAGGAAAGGAGCTGACTGCCTTAGCAAGTGGGTTGGTGAATCAGAACACATAATCAGCTCTGCCTTCTCTTTGACCAGGTTAGCCAATGGGGCAACTGTGGCGGTTGGGGGAGGGGGGTATAATTATTGGACAGGACACCTGACCATCATCCTCAGTGTTGACTGAGAGCTTGTGATGGCTGTTTGTTGGTCTCTCCCCAGGTCAACCTAATGAGACCCTCCTTCATCTTCTTCAACAAGATAGACCGGCTGTCCCCAGTATGCTCCAGCAGACAGGACCAGATACACAGGTGAGGCCTGTCTGTCACGGAGCCACCGCCTCGCTCCGCCTCTGGTGTAACTCGGTTCTTTAGCTTGGCTGCGTACTTGATTGATGTTGCACATGGGCGATTGGAACTAAACTAACCTTGCGTTGCATTTGTCTCTCTCTCTCTGGCTCTATCGTGTCCACTCTGCTGGCGCTGATGGATGGGTTGGACAGTCAAGGGGAGCCAGTGGTCCAGTTCCTGTTCATGCTTGGTTGTTGCCTACTCACCTTCCCATCTCCTGCATCACCTGCCACCTGTCTCCACTCTGCCCAGCTGCACCTCATCCCTCATTACTCTTAGCATTAATACCAGTCAATTTCCCTTGGTTCTCTGTAAGATCATCCAGTCATCTACCAAGTCTGCTCAGCTCTTCTGTCTGCCATATTTTGAAGTTGTTTATTGAAATTGAGTTAAAGTAGTTTGTATGGGTCAAGCATCCTCCAGTTTGTATGACTCAAGATCTGTTTACTGCCATGTATATGGTTCACACATACTAGAAATTTGACTAGGGTTAAGGCATACACTGGTGACATGTTTTTAATTGTTTTGTGATCACTGTCTTTGTGATATTTTCTGATGACCAAGCCTTTGATCTAAGCAGAGCCTTAGCACATTATGGAGGAACCATGTCCCTTTCTTTTACCGATCCCTGAGAGCAAGACCTGTGAATGTCCTGAACAGTGTGGTGGCCACATTTGTTGGGAATTTGGGTGGAAACAGTGTGGAACATCATTGCATAGTTTGACTGCCATTTCATACCAACATTAAGAGAAAGTGGAGAAGTAGGCTATACCTAGAAAATACTATAGTTGTGCAATTCGTTTGTACAGTCTAGTAGTTAAATGGTTAAAAATGGGCAAGCAATAACATTGGAGGGAAATGTATACTGACACTGATGATTGTTTCAGAAATGGTCTGAGACAAAATAATGAAATGTTATACATCAGTATTGTGAAACACTGAACATATTTTAATGACTGACAAGGAGAGAGGAAACAGTCCAAGTTAATCAATAATAACTAGGCTCACTATGAACAGTGTGTATTATTGGCTCTGTTCTGACATCAGTGCACAGTTCATTCCACCACTGTGAGGCCAGGACAGAAAAAAGCCATGGCCACGCCAATCTGCCGTAGGGGGGCTTGGAGCAACTGGGGAACCAATCACCTCAAGGCAGCAGAGCTTGACCACAGCCTGGAGGTCGGAGGGAGCTGTTCATTTGCCCTGTAGGCTCGAACCACAGTCCTAAACTGGATGGGACAGCGCAGGGAGCCAGTGCAGAGAACAGAGTAGGGAAGTTTTGTGGAAGAGCATGGGGCTGTTGAACACCAGGTCAGCAGCAGCTTTCTCCAGGAGTCTGATGGCCAACGCTGCAGGATGGCAGCAAGTAGGGAGTTGCAGGAGTCCAGGCGGGAGATGACAACAGCCTGGATGAGCACTAGCGACGAATCACAGCCAGATTTCTTTCCTAGCACAAAGTTTGATAAAAGAGATGAGTATTAGCAAAGGCAAGGAGAATGATTATATCAGTGTACAATGAGCTATGATGGGGAATAATTACACTATTAATTTGATTTCCAGGCATGGCATATACATGGCATGCTTACTTGCAATGGTAATAATGCCTTCAGGTAATAACACTATGCTTGATTAATTTGATGTATAATGTGGCAAATGCTATAGTAGCAGCAGCAAGCATCAGCCCACTATAGCTAAATAATGCCAGACAAGATTACAGACTGTAATCAATGTATGAACAATGTCACATTGATCATGCTCAACATTGTTAAAATTGAAATACATCTGAGACCTCCGAACGTAACGTTAGCATTAACTAACTAACGTTAACCCTAAGCCGTTAGCATTAGCTACCGTTAGCATAGCTCCCTAGCCTATCAATATAGTTGATGTTAATATAAAGAAATGTAACATTAGGTAATGTTAGCTAAGTTATTCAACATTGACCCACTTACCCTCTAGATCTTTTCCAACGATGTCCTAAAGTAACCACATGTCATGATCATTTGCATCATAGACATACGTTCATATCTATGATTAGCATGATCATAAGCTTCATTGCTAAAGCATAGCAAACGTTAACCGACGTCATTACATGACTTCCTATCCAATCAGAGGCAGAGTAGGGCGGGTCTTCCTATGGTCACGTGCTTTCCCGAGCTCGCAGGACTCACGAACGCGCGACCAGCGCGTCCCCGAGGCTCGTGCACAGCACATGTTTAAATGGCTCAATACAGGTATTGGTGGCTTCAAAAACCCCAAAACCCCTAAAACTAAAAGTTTATATTGATAAGATTGGTCTCTGATGCTGAATGATACCCAGAAAAATTTTGTTTTCCTTTTCTAGCCCTATCTATCATCATCCACTAACATGGGAAATAAGGGTTCTTGGGCCGCATGCCTTGATTTGACTTGCAATACCGGGCTTTGGCCACTACGTCAAATGGCTTCATGCGCCGGTGAGCAACTTTCATTGAAATGAATAGGCAGCCATTTTCAATGCCGTCTCCAGTTATATTATACCTCCATGCTCTGCACCCAAGCCCCCAGGATTCGAAATCTAAAGTGAAGGCCTATTGAACCGCGCCATCTTGGCTAGATTTGTAGTCACTTGGCTATTTCCGGTGACTTTTGACTTGCGCAGTTGAGCTTCTCTGGCCGACGCGCGTCCACGAAAAAGTTCACATTTATCTGAAATGTAGACGCGCGTTCCCGGCTCTCTCGGTTCTCCCCGCTTTGATTTAGCAATGAAAACCGGCTTGCATATTAACCTGTTTTTGTCAAATATATCAATTGGAGAAATTATTTTTTGATCCTGGCATCTTAGTTTTAACAGGTTAAATATAATTGAACATGTTTTGTTTGCTAGTAGATGGTATTCATTCCGTTCGCGATAACGTTATTGCAGCCAGGCTAAATTCCTCCAGGGAGCCAGTGACCGGCGAGTTGAAGAGCTTCACTCCCCGCCAGCAGGAGCTCTGGCCGCGGCTACCGCATCTCGGAAAACCCGCTGAGTTCGTGGCTGCTATTTCACACTCGCCCTTGATCAATCCCAATACCGATCCATGGTAATAATGAATCAATCGTTCAGATCAGATCGGCAGTGCTGCATGCATGTTACAACATCATTGTTAGCTTTATTAACATAACCATAGCCTACATTTATCTCTCTAACGTTAGGCTATCCATCTTACACCAGTCGGCCATTCGATAGCTGGAAGCGGTCAACGCCAACGTTGACTGAAAACACCCAAACTCAGTGTATCGTTTAATCTTCATGCTACACATCAACTCCTTTACATTGTATGTGAATAAATTCCTGTTATTCTAAAAATATCCCATTTCTGTCCATTCCTGGAAAAGGCTAATAATTGCTGTCAAATGATCACTCCAGTTTATCACCGTATCCCACTACCATTTCAACTATGCACAGGAGGTTGTCTTGTGGTCATTTTCATTAAAAAATGATTAGCCTGATCAGTTTGTTGTATGTATTAAGCCCTTTTTGAGCGGTATGCTTGTATTAATAGCTTATAGCTTGCCATACTCACCAACCTTGGGACCTCAGAAATAGGGAGCATTTCCAAACCAAATTGCGGGGGGGGGGGGGGGGGGGGCATTAAAAGCATTACAAATTAGACATTAAAAGCATTAAAACGAAATGTGAAACATTATATATATATATATATGTGTGTATGGAGCAATTGTTTTTAATGTCCGACTTTTGTCTGTGCTGTTCAGTAAATGTGCATCTGTCCTAATTTATTGTAGCCTATCTACTACACAACCTAGTTCAAATTTATGAATCTCCCGCGTATCTACTACACAACCTAGTTCAAATTTATGAATCTCCCGCGGAAGTCAGGAGGGTTGGCAAGTAGGCTATGGTCACTGCTCCCCAGTAAAATTGAATAATTGAGGGGTTACTTACAGTACAAAAAAGTACAGCATTTGTAGAACTCGGATGATACTACATAAATTGCCATGCAAAGCCAGAGACTGTTGCTTGTAGACGACAAGACTGCTGTAACCATTCAAATGTGGAGGCTACACTGCATTGAAGGTGGGTTGGCTTACTTGACACAGAACACAGAAAACGGACACCACAAAAAAGGGCTTAAAGCAGGTCCTAAACAGCAGCAGGTCTGGTTGAGGTGTGAACTGGTCTCCTAAAAATGGCTTGAGCTGTGAGGATAAGAGGAGGCACACTGTTTCTGTTATTACATTTCAATAATAGAATATGACACACAAACCACATACATACACACATACACATACAGCCCGTCTTGGTTTAAAGCCCACTCACCAACGTCAAGGTGCAAGCCTATCGAGTGGGAACACGAGACCAATCACGAACAGGACAAACTCAGACGGGACAACACAGCATACAAATAATCAAGGAATATGTATGTTGTCATGCTGTTTCACATTTCGTTTTAATGCTTTTAATGTCTAATTTGTAATGCTTTTAATGCCCCCCCCCCCCCCCCCCCCCCCCGCAATTTGGTTTGGAAATGATCACGCCGCGGAAGATTCATAAATTTGAACTAGGTTGTGTAGTAGATAGGCTACAATAAATTAGGACAGATGCACATTTACTGAACAGCACAGACAAAAGTCGGACATTAAAAACAATTGCTCCATACACACACATATATATATAAGACAATCTCCTGTGCATAGTTGAAATGGTAGTGGGATACGTTGATAAACTGGAGTGATCATTTGACAGCAATTATTAGCCTTTTCCAGGAATGGACAGAAATGGGATATTTTTAGAATAACAGGAATTTATTCACATACAATGTAAAGGAGTTGATGTGTAGCATGAAGATGAAACGATACACTGAGTTTGGGTGTTTTCAGTCAACGTTGGCGTTGACCGCTTCCAGCTATCGAATGGCCGACTGGTGTAAGATGGATAGCCTAACGTTAGAGAGATAAATGTAGGCTATGGTTATGTTAATAAAGCTAACAATGATGTTGTAACATGCATGCAGCACTGCCGATCTGATCTGAACGATTGATTCATTATTACCATGGATCGGTATTGGGATTGATCAAGGGCGAATGTGAAATAGCAGCCAGGAACTCAGCGGGTTATCCGAGATGCGGTAGCCGCGGCCAGAGCTCCTGCTGGCGGGGAGTGAAGCTCTTCAACTCGCCGGTCACTGGCTCCCTGGAGGAATTTAGCCTGGCTGCAATAACGTTATCGCGAACGGAATGAATACCATCTACTAGCAAACAAAACATGTTCAATTATATTTAACCTGTTAAAACTAAGATGCCTGGATGAAAAAATAATTTCTCCAATTGATATATTTGACAAAAACAGGTTAATATGCAAGCCGGTTTTCATTGCTAAATCAAAGCGGGGAGAGCCGAGAGAGCCGGGAACGTGCGTCTACATTTCAGATAAATGTGAACTTTTTCGTGGACGCGCGTCGGCCAGAGAAGCTCAACTGCGCAAGTCAAAAGTCACCGGAAGGCCAGAAAAGCACAACTGCGCAAGTCAAAAGTCACCGGAAATAGTCAAATGACTACAAATTTGCCAAGATGGCGCGGTTCAATAGGGCTTCATTGTTGATAGCGGCCAGTGAATGGAGTGGCTGTATCCAGTTTAATTAATACATCCATGCTCTGCACTTGCCATCTTCGGAGCGAGTGAGAGGATTTGTTGACCAGACAGGTCTGTGAGGGGGAGGGGGCGGGGCCATGTGTGCAGAGCAGCAGCGTGTGTGTGCCTGTGTGTGTGTGTGTGCCTGTGTGTGTGTGTGCCTGTGTGTGTGTGCGCCTGTGTGTGTGTGTGCCTGTGTGTGTGTGCCTGTGTGTGTGTGCCTGTGTGTGTGTGCCTGTGTGTGTGTGCCTGTGTGTGTGTGTGCCTGTGTGTGTGTGCCTGTGTGTGTGCGCCTGTGTGTCAACAACTCGCTGTAGGAGAGAAGACAGAGCGAGAAAGCCAGCTGGTATCGATAGTGTGGAAAATATCGATATTGCGGGAAATTAGTATTGAAACTGTTTTAAATATTCAGAATCGATATGAATTGAAAAATCGATATTTCAGACGAGATCACTTTTGTCAAATTGAACATTTATATACAAGCGGCATAATATATGCATATGAATTTTGGCGGTGTGCTCTGTCCGGGGGGCCCCCTGCCTTCCACTGGCGTGGAGCGCGTTAGCAGGGGGAGGCAATCTAGGTGTTCCCCCCCTCTGGGCCAAGCCCTTGGCCCAGAGAGCCAGGAAGGGGGAACGGCATCTAGCCCCCTGCCTCAATGACGATCAGAGTGGGCCGCGATCGGGAAGACGCTCGGAGGTAACTCAGCCCACTAAGACCGTCAAAGAGTGCCACAGGAGGACTGCTGTACATTATAGTCCCTGGTCCCCACGGGCCGACGCTTCGTGGGTTCCGCGGGAGATACAGCCAGCCTAGTGTCTCTGCGTCCATGGCGCCCACCACGGAAAGCCACAGAGACCAGCTAGCGGCTACTCTGGCATCCACCGGCCGACGCAGGTGGAATACCTGCAAACTACCCCCCAAAAGAACACACCAGCAACTCCGCGGCCCGCATGCGCAGAAGGGTTGACGGAGCGCTCTGACTGATGAGCCATACAACATTTAATAGTGCACCAGCCACATGACCACCTGAATACGCAGTACCCCCCCAACCCAATGTCACAGTCCACTCATAGCTCTCTGGGCATCCAGAATGCGGAGCAGAACGTAGTGAAGTGAGACCATGCAGAGTCATATTGTTTTAATGTGGTCTTGGCTAGACCGGCCCTCATGTATCGGGAGGCGGATGACAGGAGGGGCATCAGGGCTTCATTCAGTCCAGAACCGTCTGCCGAAAAAAAAGGGCAGACCAGGCCGGACGGAGCGCATCCGGGCATTAACGCGGAACTTCTGCAAATTAAACCGGGACAGCGAGTCAGCGATTTTTATTGTCGAGGCCAGGGATGTGCACGGCGCGGAAAACGAAGTTCCCCTGCACGGACAGCCATGTGAGGCGGCGTATGAATTTGTTGATGAACCGAACGTTCGAACGACCATTGTTGATTATTGTAACTGTGGCCTCGTTGACGCAGAAGAATAAAATACGTTTTCTAGACCACTGAGGTCCCCACAATATTGTAGCGACTACGATGGGATACAGCTCCATGAGCGCCGTGGAGCTGGCTTGGTTAGTTTGTGAGGTCAGTTTGGTAGGCCAAGCGCTAGAAAGCCAGTTAATACCGAATATACCCCCAAAACCCACCGAAGGCGCAGCATCAGTAAACAACCGGAGGGACGCCGAAGAGTCATAGCCGTCGTTGTAGAAAAATGAAACGCCGTTCCACCCGTCGCACAACCGGGACCAACCGGAGGTCCAAACGACAGCCCTCGTCTAAGCAGACCGGGTCCTGCAACCGCACGACGGACCGGGCCAGCTCGAGCAGCCGGGAAACGAATGAGCGGCCCTGCGGGATGACGCGCATCGCGAAGTTCAGATGCCCGAGCAGTGAGAGCAATTCCCGCTTAGTGATAACCAAACGCTCACGCGCTTCACGCATGACGCACCGAACCCGATCCAGCTTATCGAGGGGCAGAGAGGCTTGCATTTCCACGCCATCCAGGAGGATGCCGAGAAACTCGAGCTGCGTGACAGAGGACAGAGGGACGTCGGACAGAGGGACGCCCAGCCGGGAGAAAACGCCACGCAGGGCCGTGATACAGTGGCCCGGGTCGGCAGAGGGATAATCGACGAGCAGAAAATCGTCCAGCAGGTGGACAACGAACGTAGTCGGCAGTTATTCAGCAGGATCCAGCATAACGCCTCAGCGAGCGAGTCGAAAATCTTGGGGCTGCTCCGACAGCCAAAAGCCAGCCGAACCGAAAAATACATCAGGCCGCGCCACCGGACGCCGAACAAATGCCACTGCGACGGATGAAGGGGCATCACTTTGAACGCGTCCGTGATGTCTGCCTTAGACAGCCACGCACCTCGACCGGCCGCTGTAATTAGCTTAATCGCGTGATCGACCGACGCGTAGCAGAGGGAAAAAGAAGGCAGGGGTATCAGGCTGTTAACGCTGGGAACCACGTCGTCGTGGGGGGCAGAAAGTTCGATAATCAACCGCTTTTTTACCCGAGTACTTACGAGTAGCAACGCCGAGTGGACTAAAGCGCGCGATAGAAACGGAGACGAGCTATACGGACCGATCATGAAGCCCTTCCTGACCTCCTTCTCCAGCAGCGCGTCCACCACCTCGGGCTCCCGAACAGCAGACAACAGATTTTTACGTGTGGGAAACAACAGCAGCCAGGCTAACCCCGCCAGAAAACCATGCACCAGTCCAGACAGCAAATAACCGACGAAACAACGATTTGTCTTTTTTCTTTTCTCTCTCTCCCTTTCTATTATTGACGAACGGAATGGACGAACGATCATAGCTGATAAAATTCACGGTGCACCGTTATTGCAGAAGAGAAGCGTTTCCAAGACCACCGAGGGGCCCCGCAAAATATAACAACGATAGAGAAACTGCACGTCGCGCATAACACCCTATCCATCGTCCAGTCGACAACCGATCATGTCATGCACGCAGCATTATAATCAGGTGAGTAGTCTTTGAAATAACGCAGAGGGCTAAAGTGAAGAGCGATGCAGGATCCCAACGCAGCGTAAAATGACACATCCGACATTGAAGCGTGACCAGCGCAGCATACATCCCTTTTACATTTAGAAAGAAAGCCCGTAAACCCTGCCCCAAACACCGCGGAGGAGCAGGCGACGAACGGAAGTGGTGGAAGGAATAAGCACCGCGTTAAACCAAAACAGCCAGGATAGTCGCACACACGCAGCAGATTGCAGCATAATGGCTTGTATCAAATGATGACAATGCACAATTTACAGTACGTTGCCCTAAGGAATCATGCAGTAGCCTGATGCTACTGACCCGAACTATTCATAAACCCAATAAACTGCAATAATTGGTAAGGCACCATCGCCGTCGTTGTCCCCGAACGAGGTTTGGACATGCCGAAGCAATCGGCCATACAAGCCAGGCCTACCAGACAGGCGAGACAGCCGTAATATTATCATAAAATGTATCGTTTCTATATCTCTTTACTTACATTCATTTATTTATTTCACATATATCTCTATATTGTTTGTATCTCCGGAAGCAATTTCGATACGATCATGAACGTTAGGTCCCTACCAGATATGTAGGGGTGGGACGTATACCCACCTCCCATGTCCTCAGGAAAGCGCACTGAGCCGCCTCAGGGCATGAAATGCGCTATCAAACAAGCTTAGATTGATTGATGGGGACATAGCTAGCATTGGCCACACCGAACGGCTAACGCTAGCTGCGTGGAGGCACTCGCAATCATGGGTGCTAGCGAATAGAGTGCAGTTCGGCCGGAACCCTCGGGCTGCAACGATTGAACGCGAGAATCATGAGCTAGTATTAGAATAATGAGCTAGTATTAGAATCATGAGCTAGTATTAGAATCATGAGCTAGTATTAGAATCATGAGCTAGTATTAGCAATCTAACATAATGAATCATGAGCTAGTATTAGCAATCTAACATAATGAATCATGAGCTAGTATTAGCAATCTAACATAATGAATCATGAGCTAGTATTAGCAATCTAACATAATGAATCATGAGCTAGTATTAGCAATCCAACATAATGAATCATGAGCTAGTATTAGCAATCCAACATAATGAATCATGAGCTAGTATCAGCAATCTAACATAATGAATCATGAGCTAGTATTAGCAATCCAACAATGAATCATGAGCTAGTATTAGCAATCTAACATAATGAATCATGAGCTAGTATTAGCAATCTAACATAATGAATCATGAGCTAGTATTAGCAATCTAACAATGAATCATGAGCTAGTATTAGCAATCTAACATAATGAATCATGAGCTAGTATTAGCAATCCAACATAATGACGCCCCGACGTGCAACACGGGAACCTTGACGAACGCCAGCTAGTTAGCAACGAGCAGTAGAGCCTGTCATGCAGCCAGCGAATCCACGAACGAGCCGCGAGGGGAGGACTTAGATGAACCAAATACATAGAGAATCCACATAGCACGTCCACGCCCGAAACTGCAAACATTTCAATGGTGAATGCACCCGGCGCACATCGACAGTTGAGTAATGCGGCAGACGAGGCATGGACAACCTCCGACATCAGCGGGCCATGAATGAAACCCAGTGACCGGCGCGTAGCAATGCTTAAACGGACTTCAACGCAAGCTATGCGAGCAACTGAACCATACACAAGTATGGCACGACGGTGCTACAGGGAGACGGGCACCTCGGCCTCGGAAACCGGCGCTCCACGACGCCACTAAACGGACCCCCAAACCACGGACCGGAGAGACGACGCGGGCAGAGAGGAACGCAAGAGCAGAGAACGCGGAAGCAGCGAGGACACCGCGGGCAGCAGGCAGCAAACGCACCAAATCACATTATGAGCACGGAACGCGAGCAAGACGCGGAGCAGCGAGCGCGCAGACACGAGCAATAGCAGTAATGGCAGCGGACGCCAGAGCAGAGAACGCGGAAGCAGCGAGCATGCAATGCAAAACCAGCAGTAAAGGCAAGCGCGAACAATAGCTGAATCCCAAATCGCGCACTTAGGCGAAAGTGCAGAGCACTCGCGCCCTTGTGGCCTTACATGCGCGTTCCCGCTAAGTCCACAAGGGCTCAGGGTAGTTCCAAAACGGAATTGCTAGGTCCACAAGTGCGCCACGCCGCCATTTTGCGCACTTTATCCGCACTTACCGAAAGTCCGCAATTTCGCGGACTCAGGAGTATAAAATACCCACAGTCCACCGCGTCTCATGTGACACATCTGATTCAGCGAAAATGACTGCGCGCAGGACCCGATACATCTGTAAGTAATGTAGGGGAGAGCGGGGCGCATTGGAGCATGAGGCGCGTCGGACCACTGGGCTTTTAAGGTGATCAGTTGTAGCTACAAGGACATATTTTGGTGAACACACCTCTCTACGTCACGTCAACCTATCCTGAAGTCGGCGGGAGTATTTGAAAATCTTTAAACATTTTCCTGGCGATCATCTATTTTTACCCCATGTAATTAATTTTTTTTTATGCTAGTGTTTTTTTATTTATACCTTGTGTATACATGTCACAGAATCCAAACATATATCATTTTAATCACTGTTTGAGTGGCTATAAGATAGAATAATTTTCGTGTTTCATGCTACATACCACTGAGTGACAGCTAGCCAGATAGCTAGCCTCTGGTAGATGGGGCGCTTTGGACCACTGTGGTCCAACGCGCCTCACATTCAATGATCATGCATTTGTGGGACTTTAGTCAAGTTAGTGACATTGTGAGACACCCCCACTTGTTTTATTTTTGCATTTTTTAGGTACTGGGATACTGTATTTTATTCACTTGCAATTGAGATAGGCTATTCATGTGCATTTATCACGATTTTAATAGGTTCATTATGGCTAGAACGGGTTAAGCCGCAAACGCACTGGAAGCTTTTGGTGCGTGATCGGCCATTTAAAACAATTGGTGTACTTCAAAACGCTAGCGTCAGACTCTTCTTCGTCTGGGGCTTTATGATTTAACTTCATAATTTAACTTATGCTTTAACTTCTTTTATCCTGTCCCCAATGTGTGTGTAGCGTTCACGTGTGTTTGTAGCAGCATGAGCTGCATGTGCGGAGTAACCAATGGCGATCAGAATGTCTCACCTTTAACCTGGCACATGACTAAACCAACCAATGAGAATAATAGTTCGAATTAGATCATTCTGAAACCAATGAATTACTCTGAATAGACAAGATAAAATACTAAATATAGGAGCAAATATCGTATAGAACATGACATTATTAGGCCTATACATAATAAATACCTAACAGTATAAATAATGCATGCAGGTAGTGAAAAAGCATGTATGTAGCACATAACATATAGTTGTCAGAAGATAATGTTATTTGCATGGGTTTTTAAGGCAATGTACTATATTGGTCCAATGCGTCCCACTACGTGGTCCAACACGCCTCACCCATGAGGCGCGTTGGACCGTTTTCACATCCGCCACTTTTGGCAAAACTGCAAGAAACTGGTAAGTGCTGGAAACCTCGTTTTGATGTCCTTTTGTAGCCAACAGATATAGGTATACATGTATAGCAAAATTCATAATAAAACCGAAATAATTTTTAAATAAATAAGCTTAAGGCAAAAAATGGTCTGACGCGCCCCGCTCTCCCCTACCCTAAACTAAACAACTAACCGATGACATTTCCTGCTAACATATCCCATCCAGCTGAATTCTTAATAGTGTTTCGATGTGTGCATTGCATTTAATTTTGGCACTAATTACCCTCCATACATGAACAGGGACGGACGAGCAGACGCTCAGGTTTATAGCCGCGAGGATGGAGCACGACCTCCTCTTCACCTCTTCAGCTCGGCGCTTGACGGTTACCAGTAAGTACAGTAGGACTAGCTAACGTTGGCCACAGCTGTGCTACTCAGTCAGCGATCATACAGCCAGCCATTGTTGTGTGAACGCTAAGGAATAGCACAGTCAACTTCATTCTAATAGAATCAGCCCTGTGTCATGTATAGTTAGGTTAACAAACAGGACTGTACATTCATGTGATCATATCAGTGCAGACTGGGTGTAACATTGAACCCAGTTACATGCCTATCTGAGTACCAGTTACATGCCCAACTGAGTATTAACATACCGTAAAGAGTATCAATCAGCCTATTGAAACCAATGGATGGAACGGCCAGCAATCAAGAGTATTGATGTTATTCTCTACATCCCAAAATGTGTCAATTGACTCATATGGTCACCCACAGGCTTCATTGTGTGTGACCGTGTTCTCCAACAGGGTGGTCTTAAGAGAGATTGGGTTTGATGGCATGGTTACTAATGCCCAAGCCAAGAAAAAATGGGAAAACCTGAAGAAAATCTACAGGGTGAAGAAATACACGTTACCCACTGATATTAATGGGTCATAGGATCATGTTGCCCTATCTATGGGGATTAATTTCACACTAGTGGTTGTGGCAAGGCTATTCCTGTAGCACTGTGGTGTCTTGGGTGTCCCTCAGCATGATTGTCAGTATACTATTGTATATTATGTGTGCATCCTCATCATCACTTTCTGCAAGTGTACCGCTGTCACAAACTTCATTTCACCCTCTGCCCAGAAATGACAGACATATCATATAATTTTATCTGATCTTTGCCACACAGGAGCTCCTGAACCCCCGGACAGGGAGCGGAACACAGGGGAGACTTTCAGCCGCCACCTGGCCGTACTTCGAGGCCATGCACGAGGCTCTGGGGCAGAGGGACTCCATCACACCGGTGAACATCATCTCCAGTGCGGTGGAGTCGGGCGACTCAGACGATGGTGTTCACCGGTCCCCTGCCCCAGAGTCCTCCAGCCTCTCCTCCGGCCCACCTGAGCCTCCCATCCCCTCCAGCCCCTCTGGGCCCTCCTCCGGCCCCTCACGCCCCTCTACCTCTGGCCCCTCCTCTTCCACAGGTCCATCCACCCAGCAGCCTGTGGGTGGGAAGAGGAAAAGAAAGGCCAACCATCCAGACCCACCTGACCTCCTCAGGGATTGGATGCAGCAACAGGAGAGGGGGCAGGTGGAGCTGGATGGGAGGCAGGCGGCGCGGCAGGCAGAGCTGGACCGGAGGCATGCAGAGCAGGAGAGGCAGCTGAGGGACACTGAAGCGGAGGATGGGAGGCGATTCGACCGCCTCCTAAACATCCTGGACAAGTGGGCAGAGAAATAGGGCCCCAAATATTCCTTTATTTCCTTTTTATTTGCTAGTATTGTGCCACATGTTTTATTGTCTTGCTTTTATTACTCATTCATATTTTTACCTTTTGGACCCAGGGAGGCTTCATTTAATAAACACATGTTGCACCACATCTGTGTCAGTGCAGTTTTATGGTATTGCCCCCTCTTGCATGATCCTTGCAAATGATTGCTCAGAGGGGGGATGTGGGAGTGCCATGGAAATGTTTTCATTCTGTATAGATTCTGATTTGATATGTCACTGTACATGTGCTGCAATGAGGAAATTAGGAGCATCTACATGGATGTGAACATGAAATGGATGAAGGAGTTCCTTAGCAAAAACAGTAGTGGGTTTGGTCATATCATGTTTCCCTTTTTTACAGTCAAGACTTACAATTCACCGTTTCCAAGTAAAGCCTGAATACTCCCAAGTTTGGCTTTGACTTGTGACAAATGACCTATGTGATCATGACTGCCTTGACAACGCACACACAAGAGTCGTAGGCAGTGATGTGGTTAAACATGGCTTTATTTGCACAGAACAGAAAGGGAAGACATGGATGATGCAAGTGTAACAGATGTACTGTAGTTGTGGGAGACCTGGGATGCCGATGCCAGGTGAAACAAGTGCAATTCCCCCACACTTACTGGAATTATCCCAGTTTGATCAGCAAGAGTTACACAAGTACCTGTTTAGTGGATAGGATTGTTGGCCCTATGCACCCATTTAACCTCTGGGGTGAGGTGGTCCAATTGGTCTGGCCTCTACCCTTTGATCTGGCCAGCATGGGTGACCCTGGCACAGCTCTCTGGGTCACTGAGGCACGCAAGCCACCACCCCACGACAAGGGATGGACCGTGTGGTGGAAAATAGGCATGTGGTCTGTGCCAAATGTTAACTGCATGGACTGTTCAGAACTGAAATATGACACCCCCCCCCCCACAAAAAAGGATCAGTCCCATTATGCATCTAAAGTGAAAAACCGCTAATCAGTCCCATCTTGCCTCAACTGAAAATCATCCATCTTGTGGGAATAAGAAAACTGAAGGGAAAAAAGAGGCCACCAACAAAATGAAGACTCAACTCCTGCAGTAGTCATGGTGGGCTAACAGGTCCTGCAGGTTCTGGGGTGCGGACACCTGGGTGCACAGCCTCTCCCTGATGTGGGCCCCACTCCTCTCCTGGGTCGGCTCCTGGACAAGTGGCGCAGGGGGACCAGGTTGTTCCAGGTCATCCTCAGGCAGCTCCATGATGTCCCCATGGCTGAGGCAGATGTTGTGGAGGACTGTGCAGGCGAGGACAACATCGGAGCAGAAGCCTACCCTCACCTCCAGCGCCTTAAAGAAGATGGAGCGCCAACGAGCCTTCATCATTCCAAAGCTCCTCTCGATGATGTGGCGTCCTCTGGAGTGCGCCACGTTGAATCTTTCCTGCACCCTGCCTTGCACAGGACGCCTGTACGGCGTTACAATGGCGATGGGCTGCTCCAGGCAAGGGTAGCCTCCATCTCCCAGCAGGAAGTAGCCAGGTGGGGGGTACAGGGAGTGGGTGAACACCGGGCTGTTGCGCAGGATGCGCGTGTCATGCACCGACCCTGGATAGCCCACGAACACATCCAGGAACCTCCCGCTGCTGTCGCAGATGGCCTGGAGCTGGATGGAGTAGAACTGCTTATAATTAAAGTAGTCTACCTTGTTCCGCTTTGGGGGCTTGATGCGAATGTGGCATCCATCTATGGCCCCTACTGCCCTGTTGAAGGCCCCATGGCGGGCCAGCCGGCCGAATCCCTGACCCACTGTGTCAAGGGTGTCTGGGGGGGGGAAGCAGATGATCCTGGACCTGGCCTTTCGGACCCTCTTGGCGATCCTGTGCACCACTCTGTGGATGGTGCTCTTGGGGATGTCAAAGGCCCGCGCCGTCACCCGGTAGGACGCTGCATGGGCCAGCCAGAAGATGAACAAGAGCACTTCCAGGTTGTGTCCCCAGCCATGGTCCTTCTCCTGGTGCAGGAGGCCCAGTACACCATTGAAGGCCTGTCGAGACAACCTGAAGTCAGGCCTCATGTCTCTCTCAGGGTCCAGGTAGTACCTCAGGGCAGGCGCCAGCCTGTTAAGCCTGGTGTATGAGCCGCGTGGGTGGGCCTGGGGGTGCAAGAGAGTAATATGTAAGTGAGTGAGTGAGTGAGTGGACAGGGATTTCAGATGCTGCATATCACACACATGCAATCAAGGGGTTGTGGCCTATTATCTATCAATCAATCAAACAAACAAACTTTATAAAGCACTTTTCCCATTTACACTGAATTGTTACAGTGTCTGCATCACCTTTTTTTCCCTAGATATGATGTTGGGTTAACTAGGACAGTAGTTCAATGAGGAGTTGTTAATTACCTGTATTCCAGTCACCATGGCCAGTAACTGGCCAACACAAGCAGTGTTTTCCAGTTGGCCATTACTTTCCTCCGCAGAATTGATGTGGATCCTTCTGCGCCTCCTCAAACGCTGCCTCCGTCGCAGATGCTGAAGGAGATAAAGAACGATACCGAGTCCCTGCATCTTTAAATCTGTCGTCAGTCATGTGCCCCGCTGGAAGTGCTGTCCCATACCTTTTATGCAATTCAGCGCCCTTGCACCCTCTGGCCCTTCCAGCTGACGTCAATTAAGTGCTCAGGCCTCAGGCCACAAGTGCGAGGGGGCGCAAGTGCGGTGTGCGCACTCAGATTGGGATTCAGCTAATGACATGTTTTGACAGCTTAAATACATGCGCTCTAGTGAGCTGACCAATGCTATGACAGCTACAGTCAGCTGGTGCTGCGTCATGCGTGACTGATTAACCTCTGCTGACCCCCCCGGCCGTGACGTACGTGCCTCGGCTGAATTTGCGTCGGAGACTTCATTTATGAATGATTGATCCTAGTTAAACTACTATTATGAATGACTGATCCTAGTTAAACTAGTATTATGAATGATTGATCCTAGTTAAACTAGTATTATGAATGATTGATCCATGTTAAACTAGTATTATGAATGATTGATCCTAGTTAAACTAGTATTATGAATGATTGATCCTAATTAAACTAGTATTATGAATGATTGATCCATGTTAAACTAGTATTATGAATGATTGATCCTAGTTAAACTAGTATTATGATTGATCCATGTTAAACCAGTATTATGAATGATTGATCCTAGTTAAACTAGTATTACAGGGCAGAGCTGGTTGATGCTGCTAGAGAAAGGGATGTCTGGGACTGCTGCCTCCGCGACCCGACCCCAGATAAGCGGATGATGATGGATGGATGGTTACAGGAATCATCAGTGTAACTGCTTTAGCCACTGTTGTTGTGAGCTCATGAGTTAACTGGCTATCCCGCTCTTATTGTGCAGGATTAGCATTGGAAGCATTGGAACTGATGTGTCCAGGCAACAAGACCCATGGTAATTTAGCCTACAACACCCCCTGCTGGAACTACTGCCTCTGCAACCCGACCCTATAATTGGATGAAGATGTGGATGAAGATAGATGGATGGATGGATGGATGGATGGATGGATGGATGGATGGATGGATGGATGGATGGATGGATGGATGGATGGATGGATGGATGGATGGATGGATGGATGGATGGATGGATGGATGGATGGATGGATGGATGGATGGATGGATGGATGGATGGATGGATGGATGGATGGATGGATGGATGGATGGATGGATGGATGGATGGATGGATGGATGGATGGATGGATGGATGGATGGATGGATGGATGGATGGATGGATGGATGGATGGATGGATGGATGGATGGATGGATGGATGGATGGATGGATGGATGGATGGATGGATAGTGACATATATAGAAAATATATACCATGAAAAAAAAAGATTTAAAAAAGATACATATACAATATATTTTTGTCAGAGTGGTCATGCATTATGATGTCATGAACCCTCGGAGCACTGGGAGTTGTGTCTCATGTAACCTTCATCCAGGGTCATTCCAGCCACATGCACAGAATCAAGGCATTCATTTGAAGATTAGTATTCCAAGTATTTGAAGATCTAAGTATTGAGGTAAGACACCTACCCATAAAAGCAGATTAATGTTGTATTTATCACCACGTTGACGCAACTTCTCGCAAGGGTGGTTTAATGTGCTCTTTTAATTGGGCGAAACCAGCTAAAAAAACAAGGCAAATCTAAATAATAACCATAATTAGCATTTCAACTGGAACAGTAGGCTATGAGACTCTTAAAAACTCTAGCAGTGATGTGGGAAGTAGCTGTTGTCTAAAATTAGCACTGGTGTTGAAGTCCAAAGCCGCGTTTTCCACCATCCTAGCAGTACATACATCTAAACTACCTCGTGAGCTCTTCCTTATGCGCTCTGTTTCCGTCTTAAAAGTACTTTATATATATTATTGAATGTCTTGTGTTTCCCCCGACCCTCCTTAGCTAATGTAAACGGTAGGATACTTTCTTAAGGGCAGTGGCGTGCAGACATGTTGGGGGGCAGGCAGGTGCTCAGTGACAAATAAGGTCCCCTTGCTTGGCGAGACAGGGGTGGGGGTGCTGACAGATCATTTGGAGGCTATTTTGATTGTCGGGCGAGCTTAATGGTGTGTTCGTTTGTGGTCGGAGGTGGCAAGTCGCATGTGGCAAAATACCTACCTCCGACCTGTGTGCATTCGAGCTATATACCATTATATCACAGTTACCTAGTTATATCTATATACCATTATATCACAGTTACCTAGTTATATCTATATACCATTATATCACAGTTACCTAGTTATATCTATATACCATTATATCACAGTTACCTAGTTATATCTATATACCATTATATCAGTTACCTAGTTATATCTATATACCATTATATCACAGTTACCTAGTTATATCTATATACCATTATATCACAGTTACCTAGTTATATCTATATACCATTATATCACAGTTACCTAGTTATATCTATATACCATTATATCAGTTACCTAGTTATATCTATATACCATTATATCACAGTTACCTAGTTATATCTATATACCATTATATCAGTTACCTAGTTATATCTATATACCATTATATCACAGTTACCTAGTTATATCTATATACCATTATATCACAGTTACCTAGTTATATCTATATACCATTATATCAGTTACCTAGTTATATCTATATACCATTATATCACAGTTACATAGTTATATCTATATACCATTATATCAGTTACCTAGTTATATCTAGTGCATTCGAGCAACTGGGGGCTGAGAAACATATCCCAATTTGCGACGAGGAAGTGCGAGTTCATGAGGTGTTTTATTTAATCATTCCTAGTAGCAAGTCGCAATTTGCCACCTCCCAGTTATAAACGAATGCACCATAAGTATACTGATAGCTTCTCATGCTGTACCAACAACTAATTCGACCGACATTGGTCGTGTGGTGGTCGTCATTACGTTAAATCCATTTAAATCCTAGCGTCTAGCTTGTTAAGCAGGTGGGCAGTCGGGTAATTTATGCTCAGCTGTTTGGCGCTGTATGAGACTTAAGTAACGTAACTGAGGGCAAACAATCCACTCGTTTGGTTTATGTGTTACCTGGCTGGTTAGCTGTCATCACTCGGGCTCTCTGGATGGGGAAAGGGCAGTGGAGGAGTAGCGCGCCTCCGTTTGTGTCGCTTTTCGCGTTTACCGACAACGGAAGAGAGGGAGGGGAGGGGCACGGTGTGTGTGTGTGTGTGTGTGTGTGTGTGTGTGTGTGTGTGTGTGTGTGTGGTGGCAAAATTACAACGCATTTTGAGGCATTATTATTATTGCTTTTAATCGAGAATCGATCGATGTCACCATGGGCCACATACAGTAGACCTACACTGTTAAAGACAAAAAGTACCTTTCAAAAGGGCACTTGCCTTGTCCAGAGGGCAGGTGCTCTAGCGCCACCTCGTGTCTATCTGTGCACGTCCCTGCCTATTAGAATAGATTGCTACTCTTGCACTTTGCCTTCAGCACTAGATGATGCTCTTTAAGTCACTTGTTTTAGAAAGGAGATGTACTTGTGAGCTCTGGCAAGTACGTCACGTTAAATTCAATTATTGTAAGTCGCTTTGGATAAAAGCGTCAGCTAAATGAATGTGTCATGTATGTAATGTAATGTGTATACAGTACAGCATGGCTGCATTAAAACGCTGTCAGCCATTTTGGTTCATTTTAATAATTTCACCAGGACCAACTTCAGTCCCCCGGATGTCCTATCGGGCAGTGGCGTCCTCTCCAAATACAGGCGTTCTGAAAAGTTGGCCTAAAAAAGATGACCTACCACCCATTATATTGTGCTTAGCCTAATTCATAGGTATCCTGTCAGGTAGAACATGTCTATCAGAAAGCCATACGACCAATTGTATTGTGCTTAAACGGGTAGTGGATCCCGTGAGGATGGACGCGCTATGACAAGATGCGCTACCCATGAATTAAACACAATAAAATAGGTCGTAGGACATTCTGATATTCTCCTACTTGTCAGAATGCGCAATGAATTGAACATACGGGTATTTATTTATCATCAAAAATGACTGCTGAAAAACGAACGCTGAATATCACCAAATCTGCCTTAAATGTAGGCTATATTACTACTGCAGTAGTAATGGTATAGCATGGGACATCTGTTGGTCTTGACAGTTTTATTTTTGTCATAATGGTCATGGTCATATGATGTCATAAACCCTCGGAGCACTGGGAGTGGTGTCTAGATGTCGCCTAGTGTCATTCAAGCCACATACACTGAATCAAGACAATCAATTGAAGATTTAAGTATTGAGGTAAGTAGCCTGCCTGTAAAAGCAGATTAATGTTATATTCATCAACGTAACATAATGGGTGGTAGGTCATCCTGAGGAGGTAGGCCAACTTTTCAGAACTCACACACACATACACACACACTTGTTTTAAGGGCTTCATAAAAACATTGGATTTGATTTGTACTTGATAAGCACATACTGTCAGTTTTCCAACTTGCTCTGCTTTGACTCCTGCCTTCGTGTGTAGCCTGCAATTGGCTATAGGCCTATACTAATATAATATAGCCTAATATAATATAATATAATATAATAAAGCTTAAAGTCGCACTGAAATGAAAAAAGCATTCTGTCCCATTTTGGTTCACATAATTGGTCATAGTGTCCACCTATTCAACGATGTATGCCAAAAAAAATTACATGAATGTAAATGTAAAATGAATGTCAACACAATTTATACCATGGCCTGGGTAAATACTCGATTCTGATTGGCTGGAGAAGTGCACATAGAGCCTCATGGCGATTGTTCTTCCAAGACATAGCCGTGCATATTGGTATTAATACCTTGTCCCTTCCCTTATAATGACACCCCGTCCTCGTAATACAACTCGCACTGAACGTCCTTTAAGCGACTGACAGTGATAGCCTATACCACGATGTGGAAAAAAGTTATTGATTGATGAGGTGTCAGGCTATCATAAGCCATGTTTCCATCCACACGTTTTATGCAAATTAGGTTATATCGAATTAAAAATGCCTTATGGAAACAGTAAAATTCGATTAAAAATCATGAAAATTGACAAAAGGTTTGTACTGTCGATCTCATCGTATTTTCTCTTGTCCGTGACTGACTTTGTACATTTCACATTCAGTCACAGACACAAAGACTGCAGAGAGGTTGGGAAGAAGGATGAGGTAGAGAGACCAGAGAAAGAGATGGAAAGAAAAATGGATGAAGTGGAAAGTCAAAGAGAGAATGAGAGGCAGAGAGAGAAAGAAAGACAAAGGATGGTGGAGAGACGAGAGGAGGAAAAGAGGTTGGAAAGTGAGCAGCTGAAAGAGACTGAGAGAAAGAGAGACATTGAGGAAAGGAGGGAAGAAAAAGAGAGACAGGAGAGAGAGAAAGAAATGGAAAGACAAACAGAGAAAGAGATCCAGAGAGAGAGAGGAAGAAGGGAAGAAGATCAGCAGAGACAAAAGGAGGTTGAGAAGAAAATGGAAGAAATGATGTTGGAAATGTGAGTAAATGGCCCATGTTTTTTTGTCTTTGGCAAGTGGCCATGTTATAAGCAGGATAACACAGTCGTTGCTTGAGAACGGCACTAACACTGCTCTGACTTGACTCTTTTGTGGGGGTGCTGTTTCAGAGGCTGCATGCTGATCCAGGATCAGCTGAAGCAGAAGAACGCCACCATCCGTGAGCTCCGTGAGGAGAACATGCAGTTCTGGGATCAGGTAAGACAATGTTACTCACACTATACTTTCAGTACAGAACACTGATCACTTCTGAAACAGAACTCCAATGTCCACAATCACGGATTTATTGTCTTTCTAGGAGAGACAAACGGAGAAAGAGATCCAGAGAGAGAGAGAAAGAAGGTTGGAAGAGCAGCAGAGACAAAAGGAGGTAGAGAGGAAAATGGTGGAAATGAGGGTGGAAATTGAACGTCTCCGAAAGAAGGTTAAACAACTAGAACGGGACAGAAAAGAGGAGAAAACGAGGTTGGAAAGTCAGCAGCTGAAAGAGACTGAGAGAAAGAGAGACATTGAGCATAAGATGGAAGAAACAGAGGCCGTGTCCGAATTGCATACTACTTGCTATATAGTAGGCGAGATGCAGCATGCTGCATCAAAACTGTGCATACTGTATTTCGCCTACTATATAGTAGGTACTATATAGTAGGCGAAATCGGCGAAAAAATGGGCGTAAATGTAGCATAGTCCAGAGCATACTGTTCCGGAAGTCGAGACGTGAGACGTCACTGGGCAGTGAGAAAATTAAAAAAAGATGGCGAACGAAGAGATCTCCGGGACCGCAGCGGGAGTTTTCAAATGTAAGTATTGACTTAATTTGTCGATGGAAAAATTATTTTTCCGGACAGATATCTTAGTTATAACGACACAGAGCTACAAATGCAGTTTTGTGTATAAAGGTGGGGTAGAAATGACATTTCGAAAAAGAACGTCATGATAGCTAGCTGCTTGCATTGATCTCTGTGGTGGACGTTACGTTAGCTAGCTAGCCCAGTTAATGTTAATAGGCTGCTAACGTTACAGGTGTTCAGACGGCTCTTGCTCAAAACGTATTCATGTCAAATCTTAGATGTTTCTATAGCTAGAATCGAGAGAAACAGACTAACATTTCCATGTAATATGACCATGATCGCTTAAGAAATGTGCAAGAAATGTCGAAATTGTGATGAGTTGTTAAATGGCTAACCTAAGCCACCGAGCCTAACGTTACTTGAAGTTGTTTAAACAATTGTCTGTTCATTCCATGATTTAAACGAGTTCAACTGTTCATATATCATATATTAATATTCATTGTCCCATAATACTTCTGGATGTATTACAGGGACCAACGACCACACCAGGGACGATGATCCTCTGGAGGACGGCCGCATGGGTGGCCCCCATCGCCTCTTCCAAGACCCCTTACCACTTCCACGAAGCGGCTGTGGCCTCCCCTCCCTCTGTGCTGACCCCAGTTCTGGGGCTCTTTAGGTCCTATGAGGTTAGATAAGTTTTCTAGTGTCATACAAACTGTGAGTCCCTATCAATATCTTTGCTATCATGTAGCCTGTAGATCAAAATCACCTTGTACATGGCTACAAGGTTCTCTGCGTGCTTTATCCAGGCTGTCTCCGTCGTCCCCTGCAGCCCAGCTTCTAAGATGTAGGTCCTACATAAATCAATATCCAAAGTAAACAGACCGCTGGATTGCTTCTGAACAACAATGCATACGTTAGTTAACTTACTCCAAGCCTTTCAGCGTGGTTTCTCTTCCCCGTAAACAGGGAAGAGTTGGCCGTCCTCCAGAGGGATTACCGGCTGATGTTGAATGGGGGAGAGAGAAGGCAGAGATGAAGGCTGAGTGGAGGGAGGAAAGGGGGTTGTTTAAGGAGAGGGAGGACCGGCTGATGTTGCTTCTAGAAGCCTCAGTCAAAAAAAACTTATCTTGTTCCATTATTGTTTTTGTTATTTTTTATTAAATGTATTTTCTTGAATTAAATTGGTGTTTGTGTGTCATTCCTTGTAATGTCTTCCCAGTCAAAGAACAAATGTCACTATACCTAAAACCAGTCATTAGAGTAAAAGAACATTCCTAATGGACATTGTAGTTTGCAATTAGGCATAAAAGACGGAACACACATGTTGGTTCATAATGCTTCATTGGAATTATTCAGAGACGGTTATGAAAGCTTCAGTTTAATGTGTCTGACTAACGACTACTTGATAAGGGAGTTACATGTCCAAAGCGCTCTGCGTGTTGTAAGACCTTCCAAGTTACTGTACATGACCTGTAGACATATCAAGACAATGTGTCTGATGTGTAGATATTACACTTTGTTGAAATGTTAATACATCAAGAAGTAACCTTTACATGTATAATGGAAGAAACACAACCATAAACATTTCTTGGATATTTTTATTACACAATGGTCTTCAAATATACTTTTGACTTGTTTATATTTGGTCAGATCATTAGCTTTCCTTGCAAAAGGTACTGACAGGAGAACGCTGATCTGTTGTCTCCCCCCAAAATACTTAAACTGATTACTATGTACAGTGTTACACATACATTTAAACAAATGCCTCAAGGCTGCCTATAACCAACTGATCAGTGTTTAAAGCCTCAAGGCTGTCTATAAGGAACAAGGTAAAGCACACTCATGAACTGATAGACTGACTACTTATGGCAGGATGTGGGTAGTCGTGCTCACCAAGAGCTGGGATCCAGGCAGCTTGTGCTGGTGCTGCCGCTGCGAGACACTTTCTGAGGCCATCTCCAGGGTTGGGATGATCTGCAGCAGCAGGACCATGGCCCCCATCAAGGTCTTCAACCTTTAAATGGTTAAATGCAATTAGGCCTACTGTAAGTCGCTTAGCAGACACACAAAAGTGTCTGCTAAATAAATGACTAAGGTAATGCTGGCAAGATGACAAGACCATTGTAAAGGGTGAGTACTGAGAAAAGCTCTAAATGCAATGAATTATTATTATTGTTATTGCTATTATTAGCACCTCCATGGTCTTGCCCCATCCTCCTGACCATCACCAAGGTTCCTCTGTGTCGATTTTGACAATCTGAAGTCCCTCCTTGTGTCCAGCCGTCAAAATAGGTCCTCAGCAGGGACGTGGAGGTTGACTTGGTGAGTACCTCTGTCTTCCATGTGAGCCTACAGGGGGAATATTATTAGGGCAAACTTTAACTCATTTGTGCGTATGGCATATACTTGTCTTTACAATGTGATAATAGATAGATGTCATTATCTGTAGAGCTAAAATGTAACATTACAAAGCAGGCGTGTAGTGATGAGTAAACCCAGGTAAACTCAGTTTACCCACCTCTTTAAAATGAGTTGAGTTTTATTGTTTTGCTTACCTGCCTCTCAGAATCTATTTAATATAACATCCCTGGTACAAATGTAACAGTATAGCTAGCCCCAAGCCAGCACATGCGGGGCTATCAACTAACCTAGCTAACTAGCGTAGCTAGCAAGCTAACGTTCAATATTTACCTCAACTACAAGCATGTCGAGAAGATCTCATGACGGCTCTTCTCCTTGCAGCGTTAACACGACTTCTCCTGGCGGCAGCAGCAGCCGCACATCCCATGACAGGAAAAGGCTACATTTTTGTGGATAATACCCAAAATGATCACAGAAAACACCGGATAATTGTACCACAGCTTCGCGGGAGTAAACAGTATCGTATCCCGTCACTTCCGCTGGATGACTCGAGTAGCATGCTGTATTTTCTCGCATACTACACGCGTTTTGTGGAACAGTAGGTACTATATAGTATGCAGTATGCATACTATATAGTGCCTACTATATAGCATGTAGCAGGTAGTATGCAATTCGGACACGGCCACAGAGACGGGAGAGACAGAAAGAAATGGAAAGAGAGATGGGAAGTGGGCGTGAGGAAGAGCTAAAAAGAGAGAGAGGTGGGGGGGAAAGACGAGAAGCAGGTGTGAGAGAGAGAGAGAGGGAGGAGAGACTGAGAGAAGGCAGACATAGAAGAGAGAGACAGAGGATGGCAACGCTCGGTTACACAGTCATGGACGCCGGACAAAAAGAGATGGAGAGATTAAGTGAGACGGAGAGAAAGAGGATGGAGAAAAGAAATGAGAAGGAACAGAAAGAGATGAAGGAGAAGAGGGTGGCCCTGCCTAATGAGATCACAGATGGTGAGATAATTAGGAGATTGGAGGAGAAAATGAGAGGGTGTGAGAAGAGATGGGAGGAGAAAATGAGAGAGTTTGAGAAGAGATGGGAGGAGAAAATGATAGAGCGTGAGAAGAGATGGGAGGAGAAAATTAGAGAGCGTGAGAAGAGATGGGAGGAGAAAATGAAAGAGTGTGAGAAGAGATGGGAGGAGAAAATGAAAGAGTGTGAGAAGAGATGGGAGGAGAAAATGAAAGAGCGTGAGAAGAGATGGGAGGAGAAAATGAGAGAGTGTGAGAAGAGATGGGAGGAGAAAATGAAAGAGTGTGAGAAGAGATGGGAGGAGAAAATGAAAGAGTGTGAGAAGAGATGGGAGGAGAAAATGAGAGAGCGTGAGAAGAAATGGGAGGATGAGGCCCGGATGAAGGAAGAAAATACATCAAGACCGGCACAACATGAGGTGGAAAACTGGAGGGGGTCGAATGATCTGAAAGTGATAGAGGAAGTGATAGCCAGAGAGCAAGAAAGACAAAGAGAAGAGGAGAGGCAAATAGAATTGGAGGCGCAAACAGAGGCCAGGCGCCATGTGGAGGATATCAGGAAATCGGCGGCGGAATGGAGAGAGCAGTGCGCGAGACAGAGGGAGGAGTACAAACTACTACAAACTGTTGATTGTAGACGAGCAAAAAAAGTGCATCAAGAAATACCCCCCAAAAAGGGTCTGATGAGCTGGTTTAAGAAGGTGCGAGGAAAGAAGCAGTGAGAGGAGCTGGGGGCGATGGACAGCTGTATCAGGACCCAAAGGTGACCCCCTGTCTCTTTTAGAATGGGCTTTGTTCAATGTTTGGATGACACTGTATTGGAAGGGGTGTGCATAAGACTGACATGACACTGTCATAAGGCATGAAGTATCTTTATGAATGTATATGACTGTTATCATTAAGTGTCATTCGGTCAATTGTCATTTTTAATGCATTTTTTGAGACGTCTTCACTGAGAGAGACACCCAGAGAGACATACAGAGAGACACCCAGAGAGACACCCAGAGAAACATACAGAGAGACACCCAGAGAGACATACAGAGAGACACCCAGACAGACATACAGAGAGACATACAGAGAGACACCCAGAGAGACATACAGAGAGACACCCAGAGAGACACACAGAGAGACATACAGAGACACCCAGAGAGACATACAGAGAGACACCCAGACAGACATACAGAGAGACATACAGAGAGACACCCAGAGAGACACACAGAGAGACATACAGAGAGACACCCAGAGAGACATACAGAGACACCCAGAGAGACACCCAGAGAGACATACAGAGAGACACCCAGAGAGACACCCAGAGAGACATACAGAGAGACATACAGAGAGACACCCAGAGAGACATACAGAGAGACACCCAGAGAGACATACAGAGAGACACCCAGAGAGACACCCAGAGAGACATACAGAGAGACACCCAGAGAGACACCCAGAGAGACATACAGAGAGACATACAGAGAGACACCCAGAGAGACATACAGAGAGACACCCAGAGAGACATACAGAGAGACACCCAGAGAGACACACAGAGAGACATACAGAGAGACACCCAGAGAGACATACAGAGACACCCAGAGAGACATACAGAGAGACACCCAGAGAGACACCCAGAGAGACATACAGAGAGACATACAGAGAGACACCCAGAGAGACACCCAGAGAGACATACAGAGAGACACCCAGAGAGACATACAGAGAGACATACAGAGAGACACCCAGAGAGACATACAGAGACACCCAGAGAGACACCCAGAGAGACATACAGAGAGACACCCAGAGAGACATACAGAGAGACATACAGAGAGACACCCAGAGAGACATACAGAGAGACACCCAGAGAGACATACAGAGAGACACACAGAGAGACACCCAGAGAGACATACAGAGAGACATACAGAGACATACAGAGAGACACCCAGAGAGACATACAGAGAGACACCCAGAGAGACATACAGAGAGACACCCAGAGAGACACCCAGAGAGACACCCAGAGAGACACCCAGAGAGACATACAGAGAGACACCCAGAGAGACATACAGAGAGACATACAGAGAGACACCCAGAGAGACACCCAGAGAGACACCCAGAGAGACATACAGAGAGACACACAGAGAGACACCCAGAGAGACACCCAGAGAGACATACAGAGACATACAGAGAGACACCCAGAGAGACACCCAGAGAGACATACAGAGAGACACCCAGAGAGACACCCAGAGAGACACCCAGAGAGACATACAGAGACACCCAGAGAGACGTTACTCAGTAGTACTGGGGTGGTAGTTATGGGGTCAGTAGTACTGGGGTGGTAGTAATGGGGCCAGTAGGTACTGGGGTGGTAGTAATGGGGTCAGTAGTACTGGGGTGGTAGTTATGGGGTCAGTAGTACTGGGGTGGTAGTTATGGGGTCAGTAGTACTGGGGTGGTAGTTATGGGGTCAGTAGTACTGGGGTGGTAGTTATGGGGTCAGTAGTACTGGGGTGGTAGTTATGGGGTCAGTAGTACTGGGGTGGTAGTTATGGGGTCAGTAGTACTGGGGTGGTAGTAATGGGGTCAGTAGTACTGGGGTGGTAGTTATGGGGTCAGTAGTACTGGGGTGGTAGTAATGGGGTCAGTAGGTACTGGGGTGGTAGTTATGGGTCAGTAGTACTGGGGTGGTAGTAATGGGGTCAGTAGTACTGGGGTGGTAGTAATGGGGTCAGTAGTACTGGGGTGGTAGTAATGGGGTCAGTAGTACTGGGGTGGTAGTTATGGGGTCAGTAGTACTGGGGTGGTAGTTATGGGGTCAGTAGTACTGGGGTGGTAGTAATGGGGTCAGTAGTACTGGGGTGGTAGTTATGGGGTCAGTAGTACTGGGGTGGTAGTTATGGGGTCAGTAGTACTGGGGTGGTAGTAATGGGGTCAGTAGTACTGGGGTGGTAGTAATGGGGTCAGTAGGTACTGGGGTGGTAGTTATGGGGTCAGTAGTACTGGGGTGGTAGTAATGGGGTCAGTAGTACTGGGGTGGTAGTTATGGGGTCAGTAGTACTGGGGTGGTAGTTATGGGGTCAGTAGTACTGGGGTGGTAGTTATGGGGTCAGTAGTACTGGGGTGGTAGTTATGGGGTCAGTAGTACTGGGGTGGTAGTTATGGGGTCAGTAGTACTGGGGTGGTAGTTATGGGGTCAGTAGTACTGGGGTGGTAGTAATGGGGTCAGTAGGTACTGGGGTGGTAGTAATGGGGTGGTAGTTTTGGGGTCAGTAGTACTGGGGTGGTAGTAATGGGGTCAGTAGTACTGGGGTGGTAGTAATGGGGTCAGTAGTACTGGGGTGGTAGTAATGGGGTCAGTAGTACTGGGGTGGTAGTTTTGGGGTCAGTAGTACTGGGGTGGTAGTAATGGGGTCAGTAGTACTGGGGTGGTAGTTATGGGGTCAGTAGTACTGGGGTGGTAGTAATGGGGTCAGTAGTACTGGGGTGGTAGTTATGGGGTCAGTAGTACTGGGGTGGTAGTTATGGGGTCAGTAGTACTGGGGTGGTAGTTTTGGGGTCAGTAGTACTAGTGTCATTTGTCCGGTAACAGAGCACGTTCCGCCCAACCTTTCATCTCTGCTCGCTCTCTGAGAGTGCGGTGAAAGACGCACATCGGAAATCAATCAGCAATCAGCACACCTGACGGCGATGAGCTCCGAGGTCTACAAGAAGAGGATCCAAACAACTAATCCACACCAGATTATGTACCTTACCCTCACTTCGAGCCTGCTACAGCCAAGCTCCCTGTGCCCCCCTGGACCCCCCCCCCCCCCCAGACTCCCTGGCTCCCCCGTTGTGATCCACGCTTCCCCATCGGTTGCCCCCTTGCTCTCTGGACCCGTACCTCGCCCACACGCACACCTACAACACTACAATACTAACCTGACTCGCCAGATGGTTTGCTTCACATAACCATCTGAAAACTCTCCATTGGAAACTGTTTGGAACAGGGCAGGCACGTTCAACAATAGGCTACTGTACTATTTGTCATAACTGTCAGATTTGTATCAGCCGAGATATTGTATCTCAGCTATTGTCCTGTAATATGCTTACTCACTGTTTAATAAACATCATTCATGGCTTCCATTAATCCAACTGTCTGAGAATCTGTTTAAGGAAATTTACATGAACTGCTGAGGCGTTAACCCTCTCAGCTGTGTGGCTCGTTTTTTCCTCTCGTCTCCCTACGACTCACACTTTAGTAATGAATAGCTCTCGACATTATATTCCTTTAGAACGGCTACTTTTTGTATATCAGGCAGGTAGCATTTCGATTGAACTCCACAAAAATACTGTGTCCATCTTTCTTGAAACGGTCCGTGTTCCTAACGTTAGTTAATCATGAAAACAGCCTTGGTGGCGAGCTGCATTCCGTTCATAGTCGCGTGAGGATCATGGATGTATAGAATGGATGATTGCGAGGATTTTTTCAGTAGTATGTGAGAGTATTTCATGTGAGAGCATTTTCAATAGGTATGCGAGAGCATATTCAGAAGTGTATGTGAGGGTATTTCACATGTATGTTAGAGTAATTTCAGTGTAAACGGACATGTGAAGTGCTCTCACCCACACGTGAAATACCCTCACATGCACTTCTGAGTATGCTCTCACATACTACTGAAAATGCTCTCAGATACACATATGACATTATGTGTGTGTGTGTGTGTGTGTGTGTGTGTTTAATAAGATCTGGGTCGAAATACTATTTGAAATAATATAAATGACTTGTGTTTGTCCAGCTCAATGGAACCTATGGGCTGAACCTGACCCTCCAGACACACTAAGCAAACACAAGCAAAAGCCAACAGGTTTCACACAGTATCAACCCAGGTCTGCGTTCTATATAACAAATCACATTCTATATAACACCTCACGTTCTATATAACACCTCACGTTCTACAGGTATATAACACCACATTCTATATAACACCTCACGTTCTATATAACACCTCACGTTCTATATAACAAATCACGTTCTATATAACAAATCACATTCTATATAAGGCAAGGCAAGGCAAGGCAAGGCAAGTTTATTTATATAGCACATTTCAGCCACAGGGCAATTCAAGGTGCTTCACATGAGACATTAAAAGCATTAAAACAAAAAGCAAGACATTATAGACATTTAAAACAAAAGGCAGGACATATAACACCTCACGTTCTATATAACACCTCACGTTCTACAGGTATATAACACCTCACATTCTATATAACACCTCACGTTCTATATAACACCTCACATTCTACAGGTATATAACACCTCACATTCTATATAACACCTCACGTTCTATATAACACCTCACGTTCTACAGGTATATAACACCACATTCTATATAACACCTCACGTTCTATATAACACCTCACGTTCTATATAACAAATCACATTCTATATAACACCTCACGTTCTACAGGTATATAACACCTCACATTCTATATAACACCTCACGTTCTATATAACACCTCACGTTCTACAGGTATATAATACCACATTCTATATAACAGCTCACGTTCTATATAATACCTCACGTTCTATATAACACCACGTTCTAACACCTCACGTTCTATATAACACCTCACGTTCTATATAACACCTTACGTTCTATATAACACCTCACGTTCTATATAACACCTCACGTTCTATATAACACCTCACGTTCTACAGGTATATAATACCACATTCTATATAACACCTCACGTTCTATATAATACCTCACGTTCTATATAACACCACGTTCTAACACCTCACGTTCTATATAACACCTCACGTTCTATATAACACCTTACGTTCTATATAACACCTCACATTCTATATAACACCTTACGTTCTATATAACACCTCACTTTCTATATAACACCTCACGGAAGTTACAACATATCACACCTTTTAATCATCCCATACTTGTCTTGATATGTATTGTTATGAAGACATAGTTATCAAATAAGAGATTCCCTGTGTGACATGCTGGGAGTAAAAAAACAGCTGTGTGGCCTGGGACACAATGAGGTCACAGATGAGGGAGGCGTGGGATGCTTGAAAGATAAGCGTTAGCGAACTATTTTCCGTTAGCTTTGTGTTCGCCGCAAACGTTTGCTAACAGAAGCTAACAGTCTGGAGAGGTAGTTCGCCAGTAACGGAACGAGGATCACAATGGACCCAGGCTTACTGGAGATGTGCTCCCAGATGGGGATTGTTGCGTTTATGCGCAACTATTTTGAACGTTCATTAAAAGCCGTTCTATTTCGTGGAGCTCCGCCCCACAGGGCTAGCTCCTATTGGCTAGCGAAACCCAGCTAGCTACATTGACTGAAGAAAAAAACATACACGCACCTGTGTCCAACCAGGTCCGGTGCACCACTGTATAAGCGGGCTACGCCCGCACATCTGCTCCTTCGAAATTTTCAGCTCGCATTGCTACTGAAGAAGATAAGAAGATGTCTACTCAGCGGACCCAAGCGGAGCTGGCGGCGTCCTCAGATGACCCCCTGCCGGCGCCGATTGATCCGCCGGATCGTTTCTGTGTCTGCGGCTCCCGCTACAGCGACGTGGGACACCACCTCTGCTTCCGCTGTCTGGGGCCGCAGCACGCCAGAGCGGGTCTGGCTCCGTCCCCCGCCTGCGAGATCTGCGCCCTCCTGGACCCCATGGAGAGGATGCTCCGGGCGCATTTCTTCGCTCCGCCGCCGCTGGAGACTGAAGGTCTGGTCCAGCTGGTCGGCGAGGACATCGGCGCGCCCCCGCAACAACCGGCGGCCCCGATTACCTCCCTCGCGCCTACGGATGATGAGGAAGAGCTCTCCGAGGCAGACGAGGGTCTCTCTGCGTCGGAAGCCACTACGGCTAGTGGCGCCTCCTTAGCGGGGCGGGGTTCCTTCGATCGCGACCTGCCCCGGCTGCTGGAGAGAGCCGCGCATCACCTCGGTATCTCCGTCCCGGAGGTTGCTGCGACTACGGGGCTCCCACTGTGGAGCTCCGTCTGCTACGGGCGTCCCTCTCAGCCTACTCCTCGTCTCCTGCCGGCTATGCCTGACCTGGAGGCGTTCGTCGAGGCTGAATGGGAGCGGCCGTTGGCCATCAGAGGTCCGCTTCGCCAGTTCAGCAGAGCTACGAGGGTAACCGGCTGGACTGACGTAGCAGCTATCGGCTCTCCTCCTCTGGAACCCGACATTGCAGCGGTCCTGGTGCCTGGTTCCTCCGCCTGGGGCTCGGCCAGGAAGCCTCTCATGCCGGACGTCAAGGACAAGACAACCCTGTCCTTGGCCGACAAAGGTTTTTCTCTGGCCGCGCAGGCCGTGGCTGCCTCCTCCTCCATTGCTATGCTGGCCATTTACATCGGCCAGCTAGCTACGGAGCAAACCCCCCCCTCTATGGATGAAGACAGGAGAGTGGAGATGGCCGAAGCCGCCGGAGCCGTTGCTCAGCTTGTGAGAATCTCCGCCTCCTGTCTGGGTGGAGTGATGGCCACGTCGGTGGTGCAGCAGCGCCACCTATGGCTCTCCCTGACTCGTCTGCGCGAGGAAAACAAGGGTGTCCTCCTCATCTCACCGGTCAGTAGGGAGGGGTTGTTTGGGGCGGCTGTGTCTAACATCCTGGAGCAGTGTCGCAGCCAGGAGCAGGACCGGCTCCTCCTCGCTCGCCACCTCGCTGCTCCGGGGGAGCGCAGTGTGCCGGCACGTCCGCGTGCTCCGGCTGATGCTGCCGCGACTGGGAGCAAGCGCCGGCGAACACACAAGGCTAAACAACCTGCCACGGGGTCCCGCCCCGCTACGGCCCATGGACCGGCTCGCCCGGGCTCCTGGACTGCGCACGCGGCTCCTCCCCCGCGACCTCCCCCTGCCAACCCCGCCCAGGGTGCCGGGACCGGACCGGCGTCTTCAAGCGCGCCCACCGCTCCGCCTCCGGCTTGGGGTAGGAAGAGGCGCACCTATTGACGGTGCGTGGAGATGCGTGACTGTGTTGTGCCCACACCACGCTCTGTTAAGAGCGGCGGTGAGCAAGTTTCCCTGTTCAATAAAGCAAACACGATGCAACGTTATCAAGCTGGTTGTAATGTGCAGTCCGCATCTCCTCCCTTTTCAACTACTGTAATGTTCTCGGCTAGAGCCGCTGGTCTTCTGTGAAAGAGTCAGAATTGACCACGGCAGGTCTCGCCGCAGCTGGAAGACCGGCTCGAGCCGCGGAGTCTTTTCCTGCTAAAGCAGACGTGACTCGCGCGGGGCTCGCCGGCTCAGCTGATGTGATGTATTCGGCTAGAGCCACCGGGTCTTCCGTGAAAAAGTCGGAATTGACCATGGCAGGTCTCGCCGCAGCTGGAAAACCGACTCGAGCCGCGGAGTCTTTTCCTGCAAAGAGAGCAGACGTGACGCGCGCAGCTCTCGCCGGTTCAGCGAATGTAATAAATTCGGCTAGAGCCGCCGGGTCCTCTGTGAGAAAGTCAGATTTGACCACGGCAGGTCTCGCCGCCCCTGTTCTAAACAGACCGTTTGGGTTTTTAACAGAGGGGATGTGTGCGCCCAGGCCAAGTGCTATGGCTGTACTGCCCTGTTCGGAGTTTTCTCGGGACCGACCGCTGGCGGGGTTTAGCGGCGAAAAAGATGCGCTAGACCCCCAGACGGCGTTCGTTCATTCGGGCCGAGCGTTCGAGCCTCTCCCTGTGTGTTCGACAGGTAGAGAGTTTTCACGCTCACCGGTCAGTGAGAATACTTCCATGTTTACTGCCTCGGCTGGCTTTTTTCATGAGCAGCCGAGGCGTCGCTCCGTCAGTGTGTGTGATACCAACGCTCGGCCTTTAGCTAAAAGGAGCAGGCCTATGGTGTCTGATATCCACACTTCATCTCACAACGTGCACCAGTCGCATGGTTTTCGCCTAGCCGCTTTGTGTGATGTTGGCGCGAAATCACTGCCCGCCTCTCATGTCCCGTCTAGTCTGTCTGCGAAAGACGGCACCTTGACAGATCATGCAAATGAGAAGGCGGGGCTTCCCGCATTGCAACACTCCGCCGTTTTCTCTCAATGGGATGAGCAACGGCGGCTTGTTAGCAATGCGGACGGTGTCGGCTCACTTCCTCTTTTTGTGAATGTGCTTCTTGACAGGAATGCCATTCATCCTCGCGCTGTTCAGGGACATGGAACTCCCAATGGGGATTTTTCATCTCCCTTTCGAGGGTGGCCCGCCTTGGGCCAGGACAGCAGAGTTTCTCAGCTGTCCGGTGGCGGTCAGGGCCAAATTGAACTATGGCAGGTTCCTCGATCTGTTCCCGCGATCTCCGGCACAACCTCTTTCCAACCGCTTCACAGTCTGGCAGGAGAGATGTCTCCTGGACAGCTGGTTGCAGCGTGTTCTACGGGAAGGGTATCTCATTGAGTTTTGTTGCCCCCCACCGCCCTTCACGGGCGTAGTGGAGACAGTGATACCGCGTCCCGCTCAGGCTGCCGCTCTGTCAGCAGAGATTGCAGAACTGATGGCGAAGGGAGCGGTAACTGTGGTCCCGTCAGACCAGAGGGACGAGGGATTTTATTCCCGCTACTTCCTCGTGCCAAATTCAATTCAAGGAGGGAAACACTGGAGAAGAGTCTCAGTGTTTGCCGTCCTTCTCGAAAGATCGCGGTTCTGTCGATCATGCGCCTTCTGGGTCTCATGGCAGCCGCCCATGTGGTAGTGTCACTGGGCCTTCTTCACATGAGGTGCGTGCAGAGATGGTTCGCGCGGCTTCGTCTGGACCCTGTGAGGCACAGACGGCGCCTTGTGCGGATGCCGGGGTCGTTGTCAGCAGACCTCGACTATTGGAGGGACCGGCGCGTAATAGCGCACGGTGTTCCAATAGGCAGGGTGTCGGCTCACGTCGCTGTCTTCACAGACGCGTCTCTAAGCGGCTGGGGTGGTACATGTCTGTCCCAGGCCGTAGGTGGTTTGTGGGCTGTCGGAGAATGGCACCACATCAACCTCCTGGAGTTGGAGACGGTGCTACTGGCATTGCGCCACTTTGTACACCTGGTACAGGGGCGCGATGTGCTGGTGCGGTCAGACAACCAGACCACAGTAGCTTACATCAACCGACAAGGGGGAGTCCGCTCGCCAGCGCTTCACCGTCTGGCGGTAACGCTGTGGCGATGGGCTCATGTCAATCTCCGGTCACTGACAGCGCGGCACATTGCCGGCCGTCTGAACGTCGGGGCGGACCTGATGTCTCGGGGCGGGCCTCACCCGGACGAGTGGAGCCTACATCCTCAGATAGTGGCTCAGCTCTGGACCCGGTTCGGCAGAGCAGGGGTGGATCTCTTTGCTTCGAGAGAGAACGCGAAGTGTCCCCTCTGGTTCTCTCTGAGACAGCAGGACCAGCCTCCGCTGGGCGTGGATGCGTTCGCGCATGCCCCCTGGCCGGGGGCGCTGCTGTATGCTTTCCCGCCGATGGGGCTGATTTTACCATTGTTGGCCAGGGTGCGGTCAGAGGGTACATCGGTAATACTGATAGCGCCGGACCGCCACTGGGCGAGATGGTATGCAGAAGTGATGGCCATGACTACTGTAGAACCGTGGCACATCCCTCATTGGCCGAACGCTCTGTCCCAGGCGGAGGGCTCAATTTGCGCACCTCCAGTCTTGGGACGGCCGCTGGTGGCCTGGCTCTTGAACGGCGGAGATTGTCTGATAGGGGACTCTCTCCGGCCGTGATCTGTACAATTCAGAGCGCGCGCGCGGCTTCCACTGCCTTGGTTTACTCTGGCAAATGGGCTGCTTTTGCGCGTTGGTGTGAGGAAAGGGACTTCGCTCCCGAGTCATGCTCGGTCGAGGCGATTTTGGAATTCCTTCAGCACCTGATGGATCATGGTGGCGGTTTGGCAGCATCCACTATCAAGGTGTATGCGTGTGCTATTTCCGCATGCCATGAGGGGTTCGCCAAAACTACGGTTTTCGGGCATCCCCTGGTTAAACGCTTCCTGGCCGGCACGCGCCGTCTTCGCCCTGTGCGTAAGGCTGCGGCGCCGCCTTGGGATTTGCTCTTGGTTCTGGATGCGCTATGTAAAGCGCCGTTCGAACCAATGGAGAGGATATCTCTCAAGTGGCTATCGATTAAGACCGCGCTGCTCCTTGCTCTGACGTCGGGCAAGCGGGTCAGTGATCTGAGGGCGTTGACAGTTTTTCTCATCACGGGTGATGGGAGCAAAGCTGTGTTGCGCACGGATCCATCTTTCGTTCCGAAGGTGGTCCGGGGCGCCTATAGAGCACAGGATTTGGAGCTGGGAGCCTTCTATCCTCCACCTCATGCGAGCGAGGAAGAGGCCCGCCTGCATTTGTTGTGTCCTGTGCGTGCGTTGACGTGTTACGTCCAGCGCACGGCTGCGGTCCGCACCACCCCCCAGTTGTTGGTTTGCCACGGCCCAGGGAAGGTGGGTTCTCCGTTGTCGAAACAGCGTCTCTCCCATTGGATCTGTGAGGGCATCGCCCAGTCTTACGTGACTGCGGGTCATCCTCTGCCTGGTGCTGTTCGGGCACACTCCACAAGGGGTGTGGCCACGTCAGTTGCCCTGTTCAATGGTGTGTCAGTGGAGGACATCTGTGCGGCGGCGACTTGGTCGTCCCCGTCTCCTTTTGTCCATTATTACCTTTTATCCATGTCCTCTGTCTCTGTGGCGTCATCTGTGCTAAACACAGCCGCCGGTGCGAGCCAGCGTTAGACAGGATTTTTCATGTAGGTGTTCGGCTCGAGTCGCTGGGTCTTCTGTGAAAGAGTCAGAATTGACCACGGCAGGTCTCGCCGCTACTGGAGAACCGGTTTGAGCCGCGGGGTTTTTTCCTGCTAGGAAAGCAGACGTGACTCACTCGGGTCTCACCGGTTCAGCTAAGGTAGGAGCAGGCCCGTCTAGTGATGAAGAGCATCTGTTCTTCTGCATGGATGTCGCATTGCGTTCTACGCAGGGCTTTCTTATTTTGAGGTGACAGTGCTAAGGTGGACGGTTTTGTACTGAGGGAGTGAGTGTAACCAACATCTTGCTACCTACTCACAAGGATATCCGCGTCACAGTATTTATACTGGGGGAGTGAGTTTAACCGCTCTCTACTCTGTACTGCATCCTCGCTCTCCCTCAACTTTCTTGCTCTCAACCAAGACATGGTTCACACCAGAGAACACTACCACACCCGCAGCCCTGTCAGATGAGAACTCTTTCTCCCACACTCCCAGAGCTGTGAGGCGAGGTGGTGGTGGTGGCCTGCTCATTTCCCCAACATGGAAATATTCTCTCTTCTCTGTTCCAGTTTTCCCTGCCCTTTTGAATTCCATTCTGTCACGTATCCAATCAAGCTCACCATCGCTGTTGTGTATCGCACACCAGGCCCCTTTGGTGAGTTCCTAGAGGAGCTCGATACACTAGTCTCGCATTTCCCTCATGATGGGTCCGCACTCATCCTTCTCGGCGACTTCAACATCCAGAGTGAGAAATTGGAACCTCTTCTCGCTTTCCTCTCCTCCTTCGATCACCTCCTATTCACAAAGCCGGAAACCAGCTGGATCTCATCCTCTGTTAGGGTTTGAGGCTGGTAGGTGGAGGTAGGACCCATAAACCAGCTGGATCTCATCCTCTGTTAGGGTTTGAGGCTGGTAGGTGGAGGTAGGACCCATAAACCAGCTGGATCTCATCCTCTGTTAGGGTTTGAGGCTGGTAGGTGGAGGTAGGACCCATAAACCAGCTGGATCTCATCCTCTGTTAGGGTTTGAGGCTGGTAGGTGGAGGTAGGACCTATAAACCAGCTGGATCTCATCCTCTGTTAGGGTTTGAGGCTGGTAGATGGAGGTAGGACCCATAAGCAGACGGCAGGCAGGCAGCGCAGGTTCAAAGAATAAAGATTTAATATAAAAAATAAACAAGGAACACCGGGAGGAAACGCACTAACATATGACAATGAACCGACAGAGAACAAAGGAAACAGGAGGGCATATATACTCTGGGAGAACAATCAAGGAACAACGTACTGTACAGGTGTGCAACAAGACATAACGAGACAGGTGCAGACAATCACCCAGACAAGGACAGAGGAACATGGACACAAGGGAAGGGGACAGGGAACGAGGCTGGGACAGGGAATGGGACAGGGCAGAACCTAGAGGGGGGGAGCTAGAGGGCCAGGAGTGGAGGGACTGGAGTGACGTGGGACGAGTGAGGGACAGGTGTCTAGAGCTGGGGCTGGGAGGACACAAACCAACATAGAAGACAAGACAACGAACACGAGACGAAACACATGGAGGCAGAACAAAGCAGGTGACAACGTGAACAGTGTGCTAAAGTCTCTAGGGGTAGTGCAGGGGCAGTCACTGGGCGAGGAGGTGTTCAGGGTCCAGGAGGGTCCAGGGGGCACAGGAGCTCAGGGTGAGGAATCCAGGCTGGGAACAGGGGTGAGCCAGGGGTCTGGGGCAGGGGCGAGGGTGGTGGAATGAACTGCCCACTGATGTCAGGACAGCAGAGTCGCTGGCCATCTTTCGCCGCAGGCTCAAAACTCATCTCTTCAAGAAGTACTACCACAATTCTCCCTCTTAAACACCTATTGTATTTTAGATTGCTATTCTTGCACTTTGCCTTCAGCACCAGATTATGCTGTTAGTCACTTGTTTTAGAAAGGAGATGCACTTGTGAGTTCTGGTGAGTAGTAGTACATTGGCTTTTCCTACGTATGTTAAACGCAATTGTAAGTCGCTTTAGAAAAAAGTGTCAGCTAAATGACTAATGTAATGTACTGGACTCACAAGGGCTCTGTTGTGCTCGGTGACTCAGGCATACCTCTTAAAGCTAAATCTTAAAGGAAGGTGTCCTATTATGCTAATTTTCAGAAATCTAATATGTCTTTGGGGTCCCCAAAACATGTCTAAGAGTATTTTTGCTGAAAATGCCACTCAGAATAAGCGTTCTAGCATGCCTCTATACCCCTCCGTTGACCACAAGATCAGATTGAGCGGAGTGAGTTATTTTTTCATATGCAAATGAGCTAAGAGCAAGTGAGCAGGCTAGAGAACGAGGGCTGTTGACGGCGCTATGCTACGGCGGCGCTACGAGCATCCGGGCTGAGGCAAAAGGGGATTTTGTGTTAGCTAGCTAGCGTTAGTACTATATGCAAACAAACACACAGCAATTACTTACAATCTCTGCATAATTTCCACAGACAGTTGGTATTGCTTGATCATTCAGAAAGAGTTCATCTGAAAACCCTGCATCGCACTAACCCTGGTTGGAAAAGCAATATTGTTTTGATCTTTTGAATAATCAGACAAAAAATGGCTACAGTAGCACACACCGCCAGTGTTTTGCCAATATCAGCGGGAACGTTGTCATCAAAAATAAAATGTATCCACTCGGCTCTGCTGTCCTTTGATCCTGCTTAGTACATCCAAGAACAGAGCATTTCTGTGCAGACATTATGCTTGCTAGTGGGTCCCCGACTGTGACATATAAAGACATTATGCTTGCTAGTGGGTCCCCGACTGTGACGTAAAGTGACATGGGAGATTTGAATGGCTTGCAGGGATTGATGTTTTTCTGTTTTCATTTCGGCTGACCACAACAAAATGACTGGGCTGTTTCACTTCATACTTTGTGTGTTAGTAGGCCCATCAGAGACTCAAATGTAGCCTACTGTACATGCAAAAACAATGAAAAAGTTTGTTTTGCAAATGTGGACCCCTTTAAAGTTAGATACAATTAGATCAATTGGTGCATTCATTTTGGTTTCTGGCATGAAAGAAAAAAAGTTAATTTCGGTTTGTGATGTATTTGAATGGTGAATTTTAACTGATTCAGTTGATGTATCTACCCCCTGGTGTTGTGAGTGATGCTTTCTATAGCATACATATGCAGACATGCAGTGTGCTGTATGGGTCACAGATTTAATCACCAATATTAGATAGATAGATAGATAGATAGATAGATAGATAGATAGATAGATAGATAGATAGATAGATAGATAGATAGATAGATGGATAGATAGATAGATAGATAGATAGATAGATAGATAGAGACACTGTGCACTAGTAGACAGTAATGCATATTAAATGACTTTTAAATAAGTGGAGGGGTAGCTAGGTAGACAGGTGGGTGGGTAGGTAGGTAGGGGGCGTGGAGGGGTAGCTAGGTAGACAGGTGGGTGGGTAGGTAGGGGGTAGGTAGGTAGGTAGGTAGGTAGGGGGCGTGGAGGAGTAGCTAGGTAGACAGGTGGGTGGGTAGGTAGGTAGGTAGGGGGCGTGGAGGGGTAGCTAGGTAGACAGGTGGGTGGGTAGGTAGGTAGGGGGCGTGGAGGGGTAGCTAGGTAGACAGGTGGGTGGGTAGGTAGGGGAGTAGGAAGGGGGTAGGTAGGTAGGTAGGTAGGTAGGGGGCGTGGAGGGGTAGCTAGGTAGACAGGTGGGTAGGTAAGTAGGTAGAGGGCATGGAGGGGTAGCTAGGTAGACAGGTGGGTGGGTAGGTAGGTAGGGGGTAGGTAGGTAGGTAGGTAGGGGGCGTGGAGCGGTAGCTAGGTAGACAGGTGGGTGGGTAGGGGGTAGGTAGGTAGGTAGGTAGGTAGGTAGGTAGGTAGGTCAGGGGCGTGGAGGGGTAGCTAGGTAGACAGGTGGGTGGGAAGGTAGGTAGGTAGGGGGTAGGTAGGTAGGTAGGTAGGGGGCGTGGAGGGGTAGCTAGGTAGACAGGTGGGTGGGTAGGGGGTAGGTAGGTAGGTAGGGGGCGTGGAGGGGTAGCTAGGTAGACAGGTGGGTGGGTAGGTAGGTAGGTAGGGGGTAGGTAGGTAGGTAGGTAGGTAGGTAGGTACAGTAGGTAGGGGGCGTGGAGGGGTAGCTAGGTAGACAGGTGGGTGGGTAGGTAGGTAGGGGGTAGGTAGGTAGGTAGGTAGGGTGTGTGGAGGGGTAGCTAGGTAGACAGGTGGGTGGGTAGGTAGGGGAGTAGGAAGGTAGACAGGTGGGTGGGTAGGTAGGTAGGTAGGGGGTAGGTATGTAGGGGGCGTGGAGGGGTAGCTAGGTAGACAGGTGGGTGGGTAGGTAGGTAGGTAGGGGGTAGGTATGTAGGGGGCGTGGAGGGGTAGCTAGGTAGACAGGTGGGTGGGTAGGTAGGTAGGTAGGGGCGTGGAGGGGTAGCTAGGTAGACAGGTGGGTGGGTAGGTAGGTAGGTAGGTAGGGGGTAGGTAGGTAGGTAGGTAGGGGGCGTGGAGGGGTAGCTAGGTAGACAGGTGGGTGGGTAGGTAGGGGAGTAGGAAGGTAGACAGGTGGGTGGGTAGGTAGGTAGGTAGGTAGGGGGTAGGTAGGTAGGTAGGTAGGGTGTGTGGAGGGGTAGCTAGGTAGACAGGTGGGTGGGTAGGTAGGGGAGTAGGAAGGTAGACAGGTGGGTGGGTAGGTAGGTAGGGGGTAGGTAGGTAGGTAGGTAGGGGGCGTGGAGGGGTAGCTAGGTAGACAGGTGGGTGGGTAGGTAGGTAGGTAGGGTGTGTGGAGGGGTAGCTAGGTAGACAGGTGGGTGGGTAGGTAGGGGGTAGGTAGGTAGGTAGGTAGGGGGCGTGGAGGGGTAGCTAGGTAGACAGGTGGGTAGGTAGGTAGGTAGGTAGGGGGTAGGTAGGTAGGTAGGTAGGGGGCATGGAGGGGTAGCTAGGTAGACAGGTGGGTGGGTAGGTAGGTAGGGGGTAGGTAGGTAGGGGGCGTGGAGGGGTAGCTAGGTAGACAGGTGGGTAGGTAGGGGGCGTGGAGGGGTAGCTAGGTAGACAGGTGGGTAGGTAGGTAGGTAGGTAGGTAGGGGGAATGGAGGGGTAGGTAGGGGAGTAGGAAGGTAGGAACGGTGTAGCATGGGCACCATCCAACTTAGAACCCATCATATTTTGGAGAGCGCAGTAGTTTTCCCTGTGGGGGTGTAATTTCACCGTTTTGCAGTGCCCTAATTTAGGCTACTAGTGTTGCTGAACGTTTATTTTATTTTATTTAACATAAAATGCCACTGCTCAAGGGCCCCATAATCACTAGCCTACTAGATAGACAGGGTTATCATGCCAAAATATAAACAGGAGACATGTAGGGGGACAAAAACACCCAAACTGTTTGGTCACCTTAGGTGGTACCAACATCTGGATTGACCCCTGTTCTAGCCTAATAGTGATTTGTATGAAATCAGCCCCATTACTAGCCTGAGATCTTCAACCCGGTCAACTTGGTGGAGTGGGCAGACTCAAAGCATGAGTAACATGATCATTGGCGGAACCAGCTATAAGGGGACTTTTATTTTGGAAAATTAACAAGCACTATTCCGGAAACAGCGTTGTTATCCAGCCAGCACCGCTTTTCAGTTTGTTCCATAAGCTAGTGTCCTTTGCTCGCCCTAAGTTGGCTACTTGACTCAGCTTCTTCTGTCAACGTTGGGTTTACATTTATCGAGCTGAATCCAGCCGGGGAGTGAACGAGGGTAGTATTTGGTACCGACCGCACTACTGGTCCCACTCTTGACTGGGAACGCAGACTTCGCGCAGCACCTAACCTTTCAACCAAAGCCAAACATTACTTGGTGGTTTTTCATGTACCGAACAAAGGTAAGACCGTTTAAAATGGGAAAAATAGAGACCGCAGAAAATGCTCCCATAGACATTTATTAGCCTACCACCAGGCCCTTCTTCGGACATGAAACAACACAGACACAACTTACAAATGCCCGTCTCAAGGGGTCCTGACAGGGCATGTGATACATGTACAATCTATAGGCTACAATAATATGACATTGTAGAGGGTTATATTCTTGAGAGGCTTCTTCCCCATCTTCCCATCGACGCTGTAGGCACAATGGCTGACAGCACCCGCCGGACCACATCTGGCAGATGTTTGCCGCCAATGGAATTCAGATATGTCTGCAAAACATAAAGACAATCATTTACTTTTACACTTCCTTAACACTTCCCTGCAAAAATAAGGAACAAAGTTCTGCCCTGAAGTTACTCACCATCTTCCTTTGATGCTCCTTGTCCTTCAGCTGCTCCTCCAAGACCTCCTCCGTTTTTGCAGGGTCCAGTACTGCTCCCCGTGCGACCCCATCAGACTCCCCGGATAGTCTCTGCGCTAGCTCCCTCAGACTCTGCATGACCTCACCGAGCATGCTGGTCAAGCTGGACAACTGCCGATACACCATCCTCTGGCAATCTGGATATTAACACAGATGTGGCTATAAGTAATGTACTGTCACATAATGGAAATTTAACTCAAAGTATATCCCTGCATGCACCATGGAGTAGTTCACATAATTCCGCATACCAGCACATGCAGAGCTTGATGGCAGAGGGGTAAGCGGGGGGCTCCGGAAAGGCCAAGTTGTGGGATTGTGGTGTGGATAGTAGCGTTATGGCGAGACTCCGCCCCTTCAGGTTAGAGTCAGTCGCGGACAGTGTAGCCCTCTCTGGGCCACCCTCCGCACCACTATCCACACCACAACCCCACAACTCGGCCTCAGAGTGGGCTAGAGACACACAGCCTTCACTAGTGGGTGTGGAGGGTGGCCCAGAGAGGGCTGCACTGTCCGTGACTGACTCGCAACCCCACAACTTGGGTGATGCTAATTTTCGCCATATTAAATTCCCATTAACTTGTGCAAAAAAACGTCAGTGACATTAAAGTCGTAAGTTTTGATTTAAAAAATAAATACATTGTTTTAGCCTGATAGGGGTTCTTATTACAATTAAAGGAAAATGCTCGTTTTTGACAACCTGGACCTTATTTACGACATATTATAAGAAGTTTGACTCACCCAGATCACTTTTGTGTTGTTCGGAGGCCTGTAGAAGAAATTTAAAATCCAGCGCGAGCCAGTATATCCATGTAATGGCGGCGCACGGGGCATAGGGAATGCAGTTTCTCAAAATCCATTTTCGGCCGCTAAACGGTTGTTTTCATCAATCACATTGCATGAATCGACAGTTGATATTCCTCTACGCGAGCCATTCTTTCGGTTTTCAAATACGTGGTCTGTAGCCTCTGTAATATGATCTTTACAAGCCTCTCCCCCACTTGCTCCAGCACGCATGCGCACAGGCCAGCGCGCAGCCTGCTATTCTCCGGCTCACATTCTCTGCGCTACGATCGTAGTTGGTGCCGAGAATATTGTCGTCGTCATTCGTCAGCAACAATCCGATCGTAGCGCAGAGAATGTGAGGGAGCATAGCCAGTGTAAAGATCATATTACAGAGGCTACAGACCACGTATTTGAAAACCGAAAGAATGGCTCGCGTAGAGGAATATCAACTGTCGATTCATGCAATCTGATTGATGAAAACAACCGTTTAGCGGCCGAAAATGGATTTTGAGAAACTGCATTCCCTTTGCCCCGTGCGCCGCCATTACATGGATATACTGGCTCGCGCTGGATTTTAAATTTCTTCTACAGGCCTCCGAACAACACAAAAGTGATCTGGGTGAGTCAAACTTCTTATAATATGTCGTAAATAAGGTCCAGGTTGTCAAAAACGAGCATTTTCCTTTAAACGGGAAACTGAATACTCATAAGGTAACGTTATCTAGAGGTTAGCCAGCCTGTGAGAGCCGTTAACGTTATATTTATGAGGACTCAGGTCTGTTTTTCTTTATAGCCCGTCCCTGTGTAGCCTGTTTTCTTACAGTTATTAGCTAACATATACTTGCTAACTGGAATCTCATAATTTTCCTCTCACTATATTGGCCGGAGGGTGTTTTAAATAAAGTAGTTTATGTTGAAGTACATGGGATTTATTTTTTCTAACTATGGTATCAAATTGGGTATCCAGGATTGTGTTGTTTCTCAATTAGTATTGCCTACTAAATGTCTGGTATTTTGTGACTCCCCTAATGGACAGATATATCAATTAATGAGTTGAATGTCAGTCTAAAAATCCCATGAAAATCGAAATTTTTATCAAATAATTTTTATGAAACAGCAGTAGTTGAGAGAAAGAGAGAGAGAGTGGAGGGATGCAGCAGCAACTGAGAGAGAAAGAGAGTGGAGGAATGCAGCAGCAAACAAGAGAGAGAGAGAGTGGAGGGATGCAGCAGCAAACAAGAGAGAGAGAGTGGAGGGATGCAGCAGCAAACAAGAGAGAGAGAGAGTGGAGGGATGCAGCAGCAAACAAGAGAGAGAGAGAGTGAGGGATGCAGCAGCAAACAAGAGAGAGAGAGTTGAGGGATGCAGCAGCAAACAAGAGAGAGAGAGAGTGGAGGGATGCAGCAGCAAACAAGAGAGAGAGAGAGTGGAGGGATGCAGCAGCAAACAAGAGAGAGAGAGAGTGGAGGGATGCAGCAGCAAAAGTCGAGAGAGGGTGCAGCAGCAGCAGGCAGGATGTGATACACTAAGAACATTGTATTAGTATTATTCAATTTCATAAATATATGCATATTTAAGAGGTTCAACCTCTCGTCCCCAGCAGAAATTGTGTATGCAGGCTACACTGTTATATGGCCCCTACCAATGTTGAAACCAAACCTACGCCCTTGAGCCTAAGACACGACAACTTGTCTGTCATTTCATTTATTTATTTCTTGATTATAATTTGCTCTAATTGTTCTAATGTTGGGTTGTTTTTAGGCTATACCATTTTGTTCCGCGAATACAGTAGCCTATCGATGCAGCGTACGCCTCATTTGAGAATAAAGTAGCCTACTGTAGGCTATTTGATCAAAGCATGCACTCAATTGGAAATTCGGTTATTTTATTATACTGTAGGTCTATTATAGGCTAGGCTATATGAGTTTAGTTGGCTATTTGATTTCAATTTTGATGCATTTTCACAAGTAATTAAGGTTATTTATCGGTCTATTATGAGTCTATATGGAACAAGTATACCACTTATTGAATTTGGTGCATTTTAACATAAGTTTCAGTCATCCGGACATTTCAGAGATACGAACGACCTTCGGTCCCGTTGGGTTCGGATAAGTGGGGTTCTACTGTAAATTGATTTAACGTGATGACCACCACACGAATGATGACCACCACGCGACCAATGTCGGTCGAATTAGTTGTTGGTACAGCATGAGAAACTATCAGTATACTTAAGCTCGCCCGACAATCAAAATAGCCTACAAATGATCTGTCAGCACCCCCACCCCTGTCTCGCCAAGCAAGGGGACCTCATTTTTCACTGAGCACCTGCCTGCCCCCCAACATGTCTGTGCCACTGCCCTTAAGAAAGTATCCTACCGTTTACATTAGGAGGGTCGGGGGAAACACAAGACATTCAATAATATAGGTATATAAAGTTCTTTAAAAACGGAAACAGAGCGCCGTAATACTGCACGTCCAAGGATAACATTGACTCGACTCTGCCACATGCAAATCCACCAGTCCATCTCGCACTGTATCCGCCTACCGAGATAAAACGAACTATCCTCGTCTGGCAAGTTACGAGAAACTTGTTGCGTATCGTTTTCCAATACGGCCATGAGGAAAAGGGACGAATTTCCCATGAAAGGTGCGGCATAGTGGGCTGGGCTAGTCGGTAGAAGGTTGGCAAAAAGAAACTTCCATTAACAGCACAGGAAACGCGAGATCATCCAGAGATTAGGCTACCTTTTCCTCAGCATTATGTGGTGAATATTTATTTTAATCACCGTGTATTTACATACGTTTAATGACTTGGACAGAGCGTCTGACAAGTCGGTTGAGTTTATGCATTTTCCAAATAATTTGACTTCCTCCACAGCTGTTTTGACGGTTAGCGCACTATTATTTCGCCTGAGGACATTTCATCTTCCAATTAGACTAAAATATTGTTCGGAATGCTAAACAAGTAGGCTAACTTTCCTGTCTTTTCAGTTTAGCCTAACTGCTGTGTGGAATTCAGTTTCGCAAGAATGTTTTTTCTATGGCTTCTTTTTCCCTTGGTTTATGGTACAGATGTGGGAAGTTAGAAATGTCACATGCTGCAGCATTTCACCTCGCGGTATTTGGCAGGGAAATCCCGTTGGAAATCTCGTGGGATTTCAGACGGGTGTTATTTCGTTTTAGTGATGCACCACCGCCAGGTGGCGTCTTTGAGTAGATTTAGCAGGCTGGGCTCAGTGTTTTTCTCCTATAGTCTACGAATGAAGCATCATTAAGTTTAACATTCTTTAATTTAAATGCTCTGTTGTAAAGCACTTTGAGCTGAATTTATCTGTATGAAAGGTGCTATACCTTGTTCTCAAACACATGTTTTCTCCAGCTGGATGTAATTTAATTATTACGAACACCTATATCTAGGCCTACAGTAGCCTATCTATCTCGGTAACTGACGTCGGGTCAAGACGTGGTGGCTGTTTGGTCAAATGCGCAAAATAACAGTATTGTAAATATATTTGTTAGTAAAGATATGGTGAACGTGGGGGTTTTGCGTTTTGTTTCTGGAACGCATTCAACTGGTAGGCTACTCGTAAACCCCGGAAGTAAATTTGAAGACGGGGCATAATGTGGCCAAGTCTGAGCGCAGTAGGCTATATGGCTTCAGCACGATACAAAGAAAAAATAAGCTTGATCGACTTGTGGATCCATACAAAATTGACATAGTCGCCATGAGTAAAGATCACTCATTGCCAATCATATCCGGACATTAACTATCTTGTGCATAGATAGCGGCAGGTTTGACAGTGAGTGCGTTCACATGCACAATATACACAATATTTTGTTATTTGAATGATCTTGAATATATATATATATAGCCTCCCCAGACGCAACATCTGGCTGAAGAGCTGCGCGCTCCGGCGGCGCCCCTCGCAGTGTCCACAGAAGAATACCCCCACCAAAATACCTGCATGGTGAAGACAAGCTGCAGCAAGAACAGAACTGTCTACCAATGCATGAAGTGCACCTAGCTGTCTGTGAGAGGCTATAGCAGAGGATATGTGCGAAGTGTATTTGAGCTGCCGCCTCAACCGTGCGTAAGAGCAGAGCGCATCAACTCGTGTATAGCTACAACTAGTAGCCCATAGCCATTAAAACGGCTTATTGTTTTATTCATATATCAACTAGATAATTCGATAATAATGAGTAGCCTAGTAGGCTTAAATGAATTAAATAGGGCCAAATAAGCCTTAAGTTGTAGCCTAGGCTACAGTACAATCACAAGACGCATAGGCCTAGCATATCGTAAAAAGCGTTGCGTTTTCATAGGCCTATATTAACTTAAATAATTATTAATTATGCTCAGGTCATAATGTCCGTTGAAAATAATTCCCTCTAAGCAGAATTGGAATTGTATTAAAATAGGCTAAAATTAAATTTCCACATATTCTGATTCCTTCTAGGCCTATATAAAAAAAAACATTTTTCTAATGTGTAGCCTGGGCTATAGGCTTCTGCGATGAACAAAACAGCCACAATGTAGCCTGCTTAGCGAGCGAGAGGGCAGTCTACCATAAAGTGTAGGCTATAGCTTAACCATAATGTAATATATCTAGACTACATGCATTGTGGTATTTCTTTATATAGCCCAGCCTGCAATTTATTGTTTCTCAATAAACAGTTGTCATCTCTGAGTCCGAGTAGGCTAATAGACCGGCAGCTCTAAATGCCTTCCCAATCAATGAGACATGGTTGTAAAAATGATGTTTTATTGATGAAAAGGGTAAAACTGAAAAACATGGAGTCATTGCATTGATCGATGCAGTCCGTTCAAATAGGCATCAAAAGATAAAGTAGGCCCATTTAAAATGACCAATTACATCTTAAAATCCCTTCTAATATTGGCCTTTGATAGGGTTTTTTCCCGCTATACTGCCATTTATATCCGAACATTAACTATCTTGTGCATACAGAGCACAAACAATGAAACGAATAGATTTCCTCCCTGTCTGTGGCATTCGCTACCAGCAAACTCTGAAAATACAGGTCCTCAATTTATTTAGATTAGACTAGCCTATCCAACTGGACCACTCCAATGAATGTTGAACGTAGCCTACTTTTATTCTTTAGGTTTTACAGAATCGGCCTACAATGTCCACACATGCATGCGCCATCTGACTAGCTCGTCACTCGCCAGCGAACCTGGACTAGACTATTGTAACCCCCCCCCCCCCCAAATTCTTTTATATTCAAATAAACTGGATGAACCGGTTTCCTAGCCCTGGATCGTGGGGAGGGGGTAGTTAGCGGGTGCTTTGCCATGACCGGCCATTGAATTCGCTAGTTTGATTGATAGATGGATGGATTTAACATCCAAAGTAGATTGTGCAAGTATTGTATAGGCCCATGTGTAAGAGATGAATGGCTGTAACCATGAACTCAGCCAGAGGTAGGCTCTACTGTAGATTATCAGCATTATCACCAGTCTCAATTTATGTCTCAATTTATGTGTTGCCATTCATATAAACCACCATCTCATCTAGTCTACTTCTGTTGCTGCATTTTTACATTTATGCTTTCATGATTTTAGAGCGCAATAAACATTTTCCAGGATTCCAATAAGTCCATCCATTCATCCAACTTTGTGCTGAGCGCAGCGCAGGCTGGTAGCCTACTGTCAAGGCTCACGACTGATGCACTCCCTTAACAGGTCTCCCAACTTCCCAGACCACCAAGAGAATTTCAATATGAAAGACCTTGGGATTCCAGGAGTCAAGGCCGTTTCAGACGGGGAGCGACATTCCGCCTGCGTTCTCGCTCGGATCAGCGGGGGACGCACGCGTCCTGCGCGCAGCGGAGAAAGCTGACTACAATTCAGCTCTTGTCGCGGGCGGGCGTGTGCAGCCTAGTTCCATATGAGAACACTCCTCGGTCCAATTCCGTATAGTAGATCAGCCTGTGTACTTTCAACGAATGTATTATTAGACATAATATCATAATAATATATATAGCCTTTAACGACCTCCTGAGCTGCCTGCCTGATGGTCTCAGGGCTAAAGAGACCGCGTGTCGTTTTCCTCACCCTAACTATTGGCATGCTATCAATGAAAGAAAATACATTGTAAATAAACATGGTTTTAGGCTATTGTTTTTATGTAGGCCTATAGGTTAAGCTATTTGTGTTCATAAGGTAACGTCATTGTAAACAAGAGTAGCCTATAGCCTATAATCCAATTGACTGGAACCAGGGGGTTTGACAAAAGTTAAGAGGCAAAATAATTTGTCTTGACTGCATTCAAGATGTATCTTTCACATTAAAACTACATACAAAGCTGGGAATGCTAAGAAAATTGCATATGTTTGCAAACTAAAACAAGTGAACACAATTTTACAATCGAAAAATGCTTATGAGGACATTATTTTACTTATATTGGGCAAAAGTGGTTTCTCTACCTGCTTCTGCCTAAGCCCTCCACAATACCACAACGGTGTCATGTTTCCCCGAAGGAGAAGTGAAGACGGAAGCTGCTAAAGCAGTTAGCTAATGTTAAGATCATTCCTCTAGCTGCTTTGCTGCTAATGCGAGTTCGTCTCCGTTCCTGCCCGAGAAACAGAAGTTGAACTAATAGCATCAAAATCAAAATAGCTACAGGAATCATCGTTGTAAAGTTAGCTATCTGCTTTTTAGCCACCGACAGCTACCGTTAATATTATGGAAGCTGCTGTCGTGAGCTAACTTGCTATCACGGTCTTATCTACACCTTCACAGGCTGCTATTAGCAGACAGCACTAAAGTTGACAAAATCACACTTGCACATCATTAGAATTCCAACCATTTATATGGGATTTATCATTCAACTAAACATGGAACCTGAATACTACCTGATATTTCAACCTGCTGCCATCAGTGATCGGCGCGTCTGCTTATTTGAGTCATGAATATCTTACGCAGTTACATTCCATGTAGTGTCCCAAAACTGTTAAATCATTCCCCATGTAGTTCACTATGAGTCGCACTTAATACATCCATGGTAATAGGGAGGGAGTGAGTGAACCATTTCAAACACATCTCTGGTCATCTCCGTTAGCCATCTTACTCGTCCTGATGCCATGTTCCATATGAGAACACTCAGCCTAATGTATTAAACTTCTACTTGTCCCGACAGTTAACAGATATAGACCCGGCGACAGTTACAGAGATAGAAACTATAAATAGATAGGCTTTGTTCGTAATAATTAAATTACAACCAGACAGAGAACAAGGAGTTTGAGAACGGTAGGCTCATCTAATGTGCGAGATGAGCTACAGCAATGGGTCAATGAGTGGTATTACTGCGCCCCTATGGGCAGGCGAGCGGTGGTGCGGAATGCCGTAAAGCGCCTGTTAGAATACCGCGGGTCAAGTTACATTCTTATGTTCCCACATCTGTAAGTCGCCTAACTTGCTAAAAGTGTTTAATTAGTTTAATTTCGAGGTGAACATTAATAGCCTAACTTCTTGTTAAATTTATTGCAGCAACTCTTAGCAGTGGAGTGAACCTTGAATGCTACAATGACTATGACAGAACGATGGACTGTAACTTTTCACCTGGGAAGTCCAACTGTAGTGAATTCTCAATGGACCTGAAAGTACCAGAGAACGCACCAGCCTCGGCCCAGTAGGTCTATGTGTTTATTATAACAGCCTTCTTGAGCATCGGCCTCTGTGTTTATTAGGCTACAAATTATGCGCATTGACTTGTTGAACGTTATTGCTTTACAAATGGCCTTTCTTTCATAGGTTATCTTGCATTTTCAAGGAAAGTAAGACGTCCAAATGTGAATGCGCTATTGAAGCGATAGACCGTTTTGTTTTGGGAGAAGAGAACAAAGCGCGACTATGGAATGCTGGCACTCTGATCTCCGAAGTAACATTCAGTACCATAGAAACCAGTGAGTCTCTCCTCCGTGGATATGGGTATTTTCACTTCATTTATGTTACCGAACTACTTAAACAAAACACATCTTAATATCCTGTGAAGTACCACATAGACCTACACTATGAGTATTTAAGGGCACATATGAGTAGTTAAGGCCTGTTGATAGACTTATCATATCACAGACTATGACTTATTATAGGCAAGGCAAGGCAAGTTTATTTATATAGCACATTTCAGCCACAGGGCAATTCAAGGTGCTTTACATGAGACATTAAAAGCATTAAAACAAAAAGCAAGACATAATAGACATTTAAAACAAAAGGCAGGACAAATTAAAAGCATTAAAACAAAAAGCAAGTCATTATAGACATTTAAACAAAAAGCAGGACAAATAGAATACAGGAATAACAGTTACAGTGCAGTATACTGATAAACATAGCTCCTCTTAGAAAGCAGTGGCAAAAAGAAAAGTCTTCAGGCTTGTTTTAAAAGAACCAAGAGTTGCAGCAGACCTGCAGTTTTCTGGAAGTTTGTTCCAGATATGTGGAGCATAAAAACTGAATGCTGCTTCTCCATGTTTTGTTTTAACTCTGGGGACAGAAAGCAGACCTGTGCCAGACGACCTGAGGGGTCTGGATGGTTCATAGCATATGAGCAGATCAGAAATATATTTTGGCCCTAGACCATTCAGTGCTTTATAAACCAACAGCAGTATTTTAAAGTCAATTCTTTGACAGACAGGAAGCCAGTGTAAAGACCTTAGTACTGGTGTGATATGCTCCACTTTCTTAGTCTTAGTGAGGACTCGAGCAGCAGCGTTCTGAATCAGCTGCAGCTGTCTGATCGATTTTTTAGAGAGACCTGTATACATGCCGTTACAGTAGTGGAGTCTACTGAAGATAAACGCATGGACAAGTTTTTCCAAATCCTTCTGGGACATAAATCCTTTGATCCTTGATATATTCTTCTGGTGATAGTAGGCTGACTTTGTAATTGACTTAATGTGGCTGTTGAAATTCAGGTCTGAGTCCATGACTACACCAAGATTTCTGGCTTCGTTTGTGGTTTTTAGCATTACTGATTGAAGTTGAGCACTGACTTTTAATCGTTCTTCTTTGGCTCCAAAGACAATTACTTCAGTTTTATTTTTGTTTAGTTGGAGAAAGTTCTGGCACATCCAATCATTGATTTGTTGAATGCACTTACTCAGCGCTTGTATGGGATTATAGTCTCCTGGTGATATAGTGATATAAATTTGTCTGTCATCTGCATAGCTATGGTAACATATTTTGTTGTTTTCCATAATTTGAGTTAGTGGGAGCATGTAAATGTTGAACAGAAGAGGCCCCAGGATGGAGCCTTAGGGAACTCCACAGGTCATTTTTGTCAGCTCAGATTTGTAATTGCCTATAGACACAAAATAATCCCTGTCCTTTAAGTAGGATTCAAACCAATCTAACACTGTACCAGATATTATAGTCACATCAATTATGAAGTAGCTTCCAAAATTCCCAAGAAAATTGAAATATTTTTTTCCCTGAAATGGATTTGACAAAAATTAATGAACGAATTACAATTTTCAAATAAATGAATGGTAGAAAATATGCAAATGAAAATCGTCATTTTCATCATAGAATGTGAATATAATTTCTTTGATTCCGTCAGTCAAGCCCAAAGTCCCAACAACCCCAACGGTGAAACGAACAGAAAATGGGAATTATTTAGTCTCATGGAAGACAAACTACAAAGAGAATACTCTGAACCTGAGCTCGTACCTGACATACAGGAAGACAGGGGAAGAGGAAGGGGTAAGTGAGAATGAACAAACCTGTCATATTACAACATTTTCTATCACTGGAGTTGGCTTAAAGGAGTAGTAAAGGGAAAATCTAATTAGCCCTGTTTTAAGGTTACTTATGATCATATACAATGGTTCAGATCAAAACGTTGACAAAACTAGCACTTTCGAGAAAGTCTGATAATTGCTCTACCACCGTTTAGGTCATACAATGGATGTGGATGGACACCTTGAAAAATCTTTCAAAAACATGTTAAACTCTCGATCTCAAAGACAAGAAGCTCACCGAGGGGGTAATTGGTGTCCGTTGGTGTTCTGACATCAAATTCGCCGCAAAGTATGAATCCTATAGGGTTTTATTGACCATTTTATGAAGTCCATTGACTTGTATTGACGCGACCGTTGTAGATGTGTAGATCAATCCGCAGAGGGGATTCAGAAAGCGGAACTACTTACGGTAGCTATTGTTATTGTTTATGTTGCTAGGCTACCTAGTTTGCAGAAGTTTACACACGTATGTGCTGCGACTAAATAGTTCTATGCTAAATATTTTAAAAAGCCTTTCCAGATGAACGAGAATCTTACTTTATGGTGAATTATATGTCAGAACGCCAACTAACACCTCGGTGAGTTTCTTGTTTTAGAAATCGAGAGTTTAACATGTTTTCAAGGTGCCCACCCACATCCATTGTATGACCTAAACGGTGGTAGAGCAATTATCAGACTTTCTCAAAAGTGATAGTTTTGATCTGAACCATTGTATATGATCATAAATAACCTTAAAGGACAATGCTAGTTTTTGACAACCTGGACCTTATTTACTACATATTATAAGACGTTTGACTCACCGAGATCACTTTGGTGTAGTTCGGAGGCATGTAGAAGAAATGTAAAATCCAGCGCGAGCCAGTATATCCATGTAATGGCGGTGGTCGGGGCACTTAGAATGCAGTTTCTAAAAATCTATTTTCTGCCGCGAAACGGTTGTGTTCATCAATCTGTCTTTATGAATCACTAGTTGTGCTTACATAGAGCATAGGCCTGTTGTGGTTTTTCACATGCCTCTGTAATATGATCTTTAGAAACGTCTTTAGACACGAAATAGCTTCCTCACTTGCTCCAGCACGCATGCGCACAGCGTGCTGGAGCAACGATATACTGGCTCGCGCTGGATTTTAAATTTCTTCTACATGCCTTCGAATCATTTTCCCTTTACTACTCATTTAATATAATCACAATTTGATATCATTTTTTCTGTAGGAGACCGTGAAAACAGGATCATCTGAGTGTGATGTACCGGGCAGTGTTCTGGAGCCTGGAACTGACTATGTTGTGAGTGTCAGGACCCTCTCTGGTTTTAGCAGCATTTTCAGTGACAGCAGTGGTGAGGCGATCCTGTCTACCCGTAAGTTGAAGGATATCTCTCTATGTATTTTAAAAGATTAATCAATGTTTTCTGTTCCACTTATGAGATGTGCCTTTCCTTCATAGCTGCGGCGCTTCCAAAAATATTCACCGCCATCATCACTGTCATCTGCATTGTTGTTGTGGTTTTAACAATTGTCCTGTTTCGGAGTATTTTCAGGTGAGCCTCCTCTTTAAGGTCCTCTATTATGAACAACAGTTTGTGAAATAAGAACCAGTCAGTTTGTGGGCAGCCAAATTCTGAAAACCATTAAGCTGAAACAGTGGGGTATAGAGGCTAGAATGATTCATCTGAGTGGTATCTTTGCAAAAATATTCAAAGTCATAGGCTGTATTTTCGGGACCCTAGAGACCTATAATAACTGAACTTTTAAGCATGTATCAACCTTAGAGACCTTTGTCTATCAAGTCAAGTGTGTAGTGTTATATGCTGTACGGAGTCCTTCTGTAGTTCCAGACATTGTTCTTCCGATGGGTCCACTCAGTATCATCCTCTAAAACTGTTTCCCATTGCAGACTCAAAGATAAGTTGTGGAATAAAATTCCTAAATACGCAAAGCCAGACCTATTATACATGCTCCCTGTAGAGCCTAGGGTAAGCCCCTCTTATTTACATTAATTGAATAAATGTGTTATAAAATAACCTATCCACCTCCATAAAAATACAATGTTTGTATAGAATAGTAATTTGAGGTGGTTTGTTGTGCTTCCAGATCTTATCTCCTCCACCGTTCATTTTATGTTCCATCTATGTGGATTCTCCCAACATGGATTTGACTGAAGGAAAAGCATGGTGAGTCTGTTCACCGACGACGCCACGGGGGGCAGTAGAGGGACCACTGCTGTCTGGATGTCTGTGTGTGGATGTGTGTGTGTGTGTGTGGGTCTGTGTGTGTGTGTGTGGGTCTGTGTGTGTGTGGATGTCTGTGTGTGGGTTAGGGTTAGGATGGGCATTTTGTTAACACCATAGCTCGAAAACAAATAACCCAATGACGTTCATACGTGGTACATATGTTCCTCCCAAGGTTCCCTGGACCTGATTAGATTTTGGAGTGGATCTGAATTACAGGGCGGATCCACAAATTATTTTTCTTTTGTTATGAAAGTATAGGAGTTATACTTACGACCCACCACTAGAGGGCAGCAACAACTATCTCTTTACATTGCATGCAATTGCATTCAAAATATAACTCATCTCATTCCATGAGAACAATTATTTTTTCCAGCGGATATCTTGGTTAATAGAATATTAATCTGGGAAAAGCAGTTTTTTGTGCATATGTATAATATTTATTCCGTTTTGTAATCTCCCGTGACCGCCCTTAGCAGCACTCAACAAGGAAGTGATTTGGCATGATGGCATGAATTGTGGATGTTGAGGATCAATCTGTAATGGAATGAAATATCTTTCACGTTAATACACGGTTGATTGATCTAGCCCTCCTGTTGTTTTCGCGGTCAAATCTGACCAATTTACAATTTCTCTTGAAAAACGAGTTAATTTCATCTGTTTGTCTTAAGGTTCCATGACTTTGTTCACACATGGCATCTGAACACACAAAATGCACCGTCCAGTCTAGTCTTAACTATGACCATGGCTTTGCCAAATGATCAGTGTCTCAGTTTCGGCTCATGTTTACGGTAGGCCTCACTGTGGACTGAAGCCCTGTAAATATGTAAATATAATGTATTTGTCACACAGGTCGAAATGTTCAACAGAAGATGGTAACAGTGTGACATGCAGGAACGACAGTGGACCAGAGCAGGACTCCTCGTCCCTGGGCTACACTCACACATGCCCCGTGAGTCGAGAGCAGAGCAGCACGCAGGGCCAGATGGTCGCCCACATTCAAGAGGCCCTCGGCAGGGTCTTCCCCAGCCTCGCCCCTGCTGATGGAAGTCTTCGGACGTCAGCGCCATCAGTCAACAGTTCTGTGGAAGATGACGGATGTATGAAGATGATCTGGCCAGGGGTAGATGAAGGCTTCTGTGTGTGTCCATCTGTCATTCCTGGATCATCAAGCTACAACAATATGACATACCTCAGCACTCAGATCAACACACTTCCCTGTGAGTCTGCTTACCAGCCTAGTGGGAATGGAGCCGCCTGCCCACAAACATGTCAACAAGACCTTCTCTTCTCTCCTGTCATTGCACCACTGGTGCAAACAGACTTTTCATATCAGCCGTGCGATAATAGTTTAGTGAGAGCCTCAACAGAACAGGACATCGCCTCGAGTGAAATGAACACGGCAGTTGCTCTAAGCCTAAGTGTAGTTGTAGCTGGATATCAGAGTTTCAGAGAGGCGGTCACCAGCAGAGAGAGTGACGGGGAACCTGCTGTGTGTGGGGAGGACATGCCGCCTGACTTCACCCAGGAGGTCTGCGGTAAAGAGAGACTGGTCAACGATGTGAACCCCTGTTACGTCAGCGTTCCTACTCCTGACCTCGCCCTCCCTCCGAGCGACGGCGCGTACCAGGCCTTACGCGTACGGCCTGGCGGACTCCGGCCCTGACTGGCTAGCAAGAGGGACTGTTGGACGAGTGTCAAGAATCGAATCCCTTGGAGCATGACAGAGTCAATGCCTTAGACAGTGCCAGGGAGGATTCTAATATTTGAGTTAGAGTTAGAATTAGAATTAGAGTTTGGCATGGCTTGGACAAAAGCGTTCCCCTGGCGCTTGTTTTCACCTTTGCCACGGAGGACTATATTCAAGTCATGCCAAACCTAAACATATTTGGATTGCGATACATTTCAGGAGAGCTTACGGAGACTGGTAAGTCTACACCCTGTGCTTTCCGTCTCAGAAAAGCTACCATATTTTTTCTATGCATTTACGGGTGCCCCATTGACTTCCATTGCAGCTAGCTCAATACTGGAACGATCAGTGAAATGATCTCTATGTTCCAGGTTCATGGTAGACAGACAACAAATACAGAACACAAATCTCCAAAATAGCGCACTTCCCCTTTAAGCTGTTGTCATAAGAGCTACAGCTCATAAGAGCTCGGTCTCGTGCTGCAGCACAGGAGGAGCATCGTAAAGAGGAAGGACTATGCACTTCCTCATTGTTGTTTTCTGGAATATGTTGTGCAACGTCCCTGGAAACACACAGCTGCTGTGTCAATAGAGGTTTGGAACACAGACAGGAAGTGGCTAGTGGCCGTCAGTGTGCAAATGGTGCTCTTGTTTGTTGGTGTTGTAAATAAGCGTAAACCATTCTTTTCTTTCAGTTTCACAGGATCAGTAGTGATTCATATTTGGACTGCTGAAACATGATTTTGCAGAAATGACAGACGTGTAAAAAAAAAAGAAAAAAAAGAAGTATGTTAAAGAGAAGTGTGAGAGAGATTGTGAAAGACAACTGTCACAAAAATACTGTCTCGTCATGCTGCTTATCACATTCATTTTGCGCAAGCTATAAGTCTTTAATAAAGCGTTGTACTTTATTTACCGCTGCAGCTGCCCTACTGCCGACACGCTGGGAGGGAATACTGGGAATGGGTTATATTGCTAAATGGCAGTGTTCTGTTGATCATTATTAAATTATTATTATTATTATTAAAAAAAGTTTTTTTGGGCTCATGAAAGTGCCATACCTTTGTATTTTGTTAGTATTTAGGCAACATCTCTAATTAATTCACAATAAATGTGTTTATAAATATGTAGTGGATAATTTTGAGAATGTTGAGTATACACATTCATAATGACTTATTTATTGATGTTTAGACAACCATTTGAAAATAACTTCATGGAAAAAATACTTAGAGAATGTGATTCATTGTAATCTGTATGCAATATAGCCTTCCAGTGAAGTAGTCTACTAACCCTATAAACCACTTTGATGAGGAACAAATGCAGCATATGAAACAACGCAGACCGACCAAAGATCAGAAGACATGTGGAGCTCTTCCAGACACCGCTTTGTACTGAATCCATCATCTCATCACTAAACTCAGTGGGTCGCCAACAGTAGCCTTCAGCATTTGTACAGTATGCTTTCTTGCCAGTGCAGAATGTCAGTTTCTGATGGTGCTTTGGCGCCATCGCCTGGACACAGAGTGTATTGCATGACACAAAAAAGAAGAACAACATCTTGTTCATTTTGTGTATTGTATTTATTTATTTATTCTTAATTTTTGTTATCTATATCTAGGTTTCAGGAGGGGGTGAGGGTGGGGGGGTTAGTGCAGGAGATAGTGCTCTTGTTCTCTAAAGCCAGCGAAGGTAGGGGTATTATTGTATAAATAGCTGTAATATATATGTATGTATTTGTAAAAGGTGGAGACAAAACATAAACATGCACTTCACTCTGTGGGTGTTACTGGCTCTGAGGTGGCTGGAGAGACAGTTCACCAGATTACATCACATCCGACTCAACTGCTGTCATGTGAGATTCTCAGTGTCATTCACTTTATTTTATTTTTAAGGAGAATTTGTTCAGTTTAATATGTATCAGTTACAAAGTGCCCGATCCTAATTCATCTTCTCACTTAGTTATGCAGCATATTAATAATAAATGATAATTATCTTTACATAATGGACAGTTTAAGGACAGCTTGTGTGTGTCTGTGTGTCTCAGTGCTCCTCCTGTCTGTCTGTCTGTCTGTCTGTCTGTCTGTCTGTCTGTCTGTCTGTCTGTCTGTCTGTCTGTCTGTCTGTCTCTGTCTGTCTGTCTGTCTGTGTCTGTGTCTGTGTCTGTGTCTGTCTGTCTGTCTGTGTGTCTGTCTTTCTGTGTGTCTGTCTGTGTCTGTCTGTGTGTGTCTCAGTGCTCCTCCTGTCTGTCGGTCTGTCTCAGTCCTCCTCTGAACTGCAGTCAAGTGAGCCGCACTTTTTTCTTCCACGGTCAAGTGAGCCGCACTTTTTTTTTCTAAATTCAGAAAAAAAAAGGGGTGCGTACCTATTACGGTACACAGTGAACCGGTTGCTGGAATGCAATTTTAGATCGTCATTGCAGCTTTTCTCTCTCTCTCTCTCTCTCTGTCTCTCTCTCTCTCTCTCTCTCTCTCTCTCCCTTGCTCGCCTTTCTCTTGCTCTCAGTCTCTCTGGCTAAGAATATTTAATACTCATGTAGTCAATATAATGTGAATTATCCAAAACTCTTCACAGGATGCATTTTGAATCAATCCTCATAAATTATTAATGTACAAACATTTGAAGTGTGTTTTTCTCGTTCTTGACAAGTAATAAAAGGATAATTGTGTTCATTAGAGTCTCTCATACATGCTTTCAGGACCTCTCCCTCTACCAAACTATGAAAAAATGTCATTTTGACGGTGTGGATTTTCAATAATCCCATCACAAAGTCCTACTGTAAGCACATTTTGACTTATTGTGAACTTTGACAGGTGATTATAGGATATATATAATTTTGTTCATGGGAATGTCTCATATCCATGAGTTCAGGACCTCTCCCTCTGTCAAGTAATGCAAGAATATTTGACTTTTACAGTGTAGATTTTGAATAATCCCATCACAAAGTCCTACTGTAAGCACATTTTGACTGTTTTTCTGAACTTTGACAGGTGATTATAGGAGAAAAATAATTTTGTTCATGGGAGTGTCTCATATCCCTGAGTTCAGGACCTCTCCCTCTATCATGTCATGCAGGAATATTAGACTTTTACAGTGTAGATTTTGAATAATCCCATCACAAAGTCCTACTGTAAGCACATTTTGACTGTTTTTCTGAACTTTGACAGGTGATTATAGGAGAAAAATAATTTTGTTCATGGGAGGGTCTCATACATATGAGTTCAGGACCTCTCCCTCTATCATGTCATGCAAGAATATTAGTCTTTTACAGTGTAGATTTTGAATAATCCCATCACAAAGTCCTACTGTAAGCACATTTTGACTGTTTTTCTGAACTTTGACAGGTGATTATAGGAGAAAAATAATTTTGTTCATGGGAGTGTCTCATATCGCAGAGTTCAGCACCTCTCCCTCTATCAAGTCATGCAAGAATATTAGACTTTGACAGTGTAGATTTTGAATAATCCCATCACAAAATCCTACTGTAAGCACATTTTGACTGTTTTTCTGAACATTGACAGGTGATTATATGAGAAATATAATTTTATTCATGGGAGTGTCTCATATCCATGAGTTCAGGACCTCTCCCTCTATAACTTCATGCAAGAATATTTGACTTTTACAGTGTAGATTTTGAATAATCCCATCACAAAATCCTACTGTAAGCACATTTGGACTTTTTCTGAGGTTTGACAGGTGATTATAGGACAAACATAATTTTGTTCATGGGAGGGTCTCATACATATGAGTTTAGGACCTTTCCCTCTATAACTTCATGCAAGAATATTTTACCTTTACAGTGTAGATTTTGAATAATCCCATCACAAAGTCCTTCAGTAAGCACATTTTGACTGTTTTTCTGAACTTTGACAGGTGATTATAGGAGAAATCTAATTTTGTTCATGGGAGTGTCTCATATGCCTGCGTTCAGGACCTCTCCCTCTATCAAGTCATGCAAGAATATTAGACTTTGACAGTGTAGATTTTGAATAATCCCATCACAAAATCCTACTGTAAGCACATTTTGACTGTTTTTCTGAACATTGACAGGTGATTATAGGAGAAAAATAATTTTGTTCATGGGAGTGTCTCATATCCCTGAGTTCAGGACCTCTCCCTCTATCATGTCATGCAGGAATATTAGACTTTTACAGTGTAGATTTTGAATAATCCCATCACAAAATCCTACTGTAAGCACATTTTGACTTTTTCTGAACATTGACAGGTGATTATATGAGAAATATAATTTTGTTCATGGGAGTTTCTCATATCCATGAGTTCAGGACCTCTCCCTCTATAACTTCATGCAAGAATATTCGACTTTTACAGTGTAGATTTTGAATAATCCCATCACAAAGTCCTACTGTAATAAATAATAAAATTCATCTTCATCATCATCATCATCCAAAATAAAAATTAGCTAGTCCATCATCTTAGACTTCATAGGCTGTGCAAATGTGTTAACGTACAAACAGACTATTAACATCAATATAGATCATGATCTAACAAACTAACACGTGGCAAACAACGGCAATATGTCAAGAGTTACACACACGTTTATGCATCAGTATTGTCATATCATATTATTTTGATTATTGTAGTGTATACACATATAATCAGGTTGCATATTAGATTTACATCTTTGTACAGTTAAACTGGGTCATTCGGTCTCCGTCTCGTCGTCTAATGTCTAGTAGTCCTATAGATCTGCTGTCTATGGTAGTCCTATAGATCTGTCTATGGTAGTCCTATAGATCTGTCTATGGTAGTCCTATAGATCTGTCTGTGGTAGTCCTATAGATCTGTCTGTGGTAGTCCTATAGATCTGCTGATGGGGAATTAGCTACTCTATTCCATAGTAACGCGCGTACTTCCACAATCCCAGGGAAATCCCATCCGAATGTTCAACTGCGGGCTGATTTCGCGGGCCCATATAGATTTGTATCCATGGTAACTCACCTCATCAGAGAGCTCTGATAGGCTATGCAGGTGACCGCGGCAGCAGCAACTACAGACAACACTCCCTTCCTATCTCTCCCTCGAAGGTCCTCTTTCACAAAGGCAAATGAAGGATGGGCAGATTAACATGAACATATCATGAATGATGGATAAATATATCATGACCACGTTCAAAGAAGGCACTCGGGATGTTGAGATTTTGAAGGACAAGTCGTTACATTCATCGCCCTCTGTCCACAAAAGACAGCGATTGCGTCATATAACTTTCATCTAGAAGGTGACTTAGTGCGGTTTTCCACTGCACTAAAGACTAGCAACTCAACTTTTTTGGCTGTAGAATGTCTTGGGGAGCGTTTCCATAGTTGAAACCTTCTACTTCCCATGATGCTGTTGGCTCTGCAGTGCGTGGAGGCCGTCGAGTTCATGGACCAATGGCGTAGGTTTGCGTATGGACGGTCGGGACATGTCCCTACCAACATTTTGGGAGGCCCAAATTGTCCCTACCAACTTTTAAGCAACCTTGTTCACATTATCTTTGGAGTGCAGTTATATTAGATCATTTAGATGGCCTTCCCATAGTTTGGAAGGACAGAATTGGCCGTACCATTTTGAGTGAGTTAGTTTGCATTATGTTCGGAGTTACATTAGACCGTTAGCCTACCCCTTTCCTCCACCGTGAATGTGCCATCCCAGTATTATTATTATTTTATTTAAATATGTTTTAAACTCACGTTTGATTGGCTCATTTGGCTGAGATAGATTGTTGCATTTTCGCTGAATCTGAAGACCAACAGCCAGACGCTGACAGCAAGCCATACAGTTGTGATTCTGACAGCCGTTTAGGTACAACCACCAATGTCGCCTCCCCCTCTGAAGAGGATGAGGGATATCAGGCCCTCTGAAGAGGATGAGGGATATCAGGAGCTTTTTCTCCGCAACGGTAAGTAAAGTTAGCATTAGCTAGGTTAGCTAGTTACTGGTAAACTAAGTAGCTAACGTTAGGCAGTAACCACATGAAAACCAGCTAGGTTGGTGCTAGCTAACGTTACCTAAACTAACATCACTTGTCTTTCCATTGTGGCAAATTATCAACTGGTTATACTGGCTAGCTAGCGAACTGTTAAGATGGCTTCTATCATCCTGTAACATTAGGATAGCAGCAGCCATTATAACATTATTATTAGCTGCCCACCAGATATTTAATTGAATAGGATATCACGGCGTCCTCACAACTAAAGGCTCCCACAGAGTCGGGCGTAACGTACGCGGAACCAGCCGATGAGCTATTAGCTAGCTATAGCCTTGTCAAACCCAGTCTGTGCTAGACGAGATAATAATAATATTCAATTCCCATTAACTTATGCTAAAAACCGTCAGTGATATTAAAGTCGTAAGTTTTGATTTTAAAATAAATACATTGTTTTAGCCTGACAGGGGTTCTTATTGCAATTATAGGGGAAACTGAATACTCATAAGGTAACGTTATCTAGAGGTTAGCCAGCCTGTGAGAGCCGTTAACGTTACATTTATGAGGACTCAGGTCTGTTTTTCTTTATACAAGCCCGTCCCTGTGTAGCCTGTTTTCTTAGTTATAAGCTAACGTATACTTGCTAACTGGAATCTCATAATTTTACTCTCACTATATTGGCCGGAGGGTGTTTTCAATAAAGTAGTTTATGTTGAAGTACATGGGATTTATTTTTTCCAATTATGGTATCAAATTGGGTATCCAGGATTGTGAAATTTCTCAATTAGTATTGCCTACTAAATTTCTGGTATTTTGTGACTCCCCTTATGGACAGATATATCAATTTATGAGTTTCAGTCTAAAAATCCAATGAAAATCTAAATTTTTATCAAATCATTTTATGAAATGCAGCAGCAGCCGAGAGAGAGAGAGAGAGAGAGAGAGTGTGGAGGGACGCAGCAGCAACCAAGAGAGAGAGAGGGAGTGGAGGGACACAGCAGCAGGCAGGATGTGATGCACTAAGAACATTGTATTAGTATTATTCAATTTCATAAATATATGCATATTTAAGAGGTTTAACCTCTCATCCCCAGCAAAAGTTGTGTATGCAGGCTACACTGTTATATGGTTCCTACCAATGTTGAAACCAAACCTACGCCCTTGTCGCGGACGCAGTCAGAGTCTTCAGCTCAGCCAGGAAAGAGCACACCCTGTTCACCGACACCCAGCTTTAAGGGGCCCCCCCCCCGGCCACACCAGGACCAGGACCCCCCACCCACACCAGGACCAGGGCCCCCTACCCACACCAGGACCCCCCACCCACACCAGGACCAGGACCCCCCACCCACACCAGGACCAGGGCCCCCTACCCACACCAGGACCAGGGCCCCCTACCCACACCAGGACCAGGGCCCCCCACCCACACCAGGACCAGGACCAGGGCCCCCCACCCACCCCAGGACCAGGACCCCCCACCCACACCAGGACCAGGGCCCCCCACCCACACCAGGACCAGGACCCCCCACCCACACCAGGACCAGGGCCCCCTACCCACACCAGGACCAGGGCCCCCCACCCACCCCAGGACCAGGACCCCCCACCCACCCCAGGACCAGGACCAGGGAACGGTCACCACCTACCTGTGACCGGGCCCCCCCGCCCACACCAGGACCAGGGCCCCCCACCCACACCAGGACCAGGACCAGGGCCCCCCACCCACACCAGGAGCAGGACCAGGGCCCCCCACCCACACCAGGACCAGGGCCCCCCGGCCACGCCAGGACCAGGGCCCCCCACCCACACCAGGACCAGGACCAGGGCCCCCCACCCACACCAGGACCAGGGAACGGTCACCACCTACCTGTGACCGGGCCCCCACAACAGGACCAGGACTAGGGCCCCCCACCCACACCAGGACCAGGGCCCCCCCACCCACACCAGGACCAGGGAACGGTCACCACCTACCTGTAACTGCCGGCCCCACCCAGTAACCAGACGTCGTCACCGGGGTCCTGACCTAATCCATGAAGCTCCCAACTCCACCTGCCCACCCAGGGACCAGAGAGCTGGACTCACAACCAGTCGGACATGAGTTTCAGACACAACTTCAAGGACCTTATATTTATTATTGATCACTCTATGCCAACTGACATAGCCTGGAAAATTCGTTCAAAAAAAAAAAGTGCTATATAAATAAGATGCATGATTATTATGATGATGAAGATGATTGTGATCCAAGGTATCTGGTATAATAATAGTAGTATTTACCAGTTATGTGTTTGGAACTCAAAGCGATGCCTCTCCCCTCCTGCATTTCATACTGACACCAAGGAGGTGTGTGTATCTGATATCTGTGTATCAAAGATGTGTGTATCTGTGTATCAAGGGGGTGTGTATCTGGTGTCTGTGTATCAAGGATGTGTGTATCAAGGGTGAGTGTATCAAGGGTGAGTGTATCAAGGGTGTGTGTATCTGGTATCTGTGTATCAAGGATGTGTGTATCTGGTATCAAGGGTGTGTGTATCTGGTATTTGTGTATCAAGGGTGTGTGTATCTGGTATCTGTGTATCAAGGGTGTGTGTATCTGTGTATCAAGGGTGTGTGTGTATCTGTGTATCAAGGGTGTGTGTATCAAGGGTGTGTGTCAAGGGTGTGTGTATCTGTGTATCAAGGGTGTGTGTATCTGGTATCTGTGTATCAAGGGTGTGTGTATCTGGTATCAAGGGTGTGTGTATCTGGTATCTGTGTATCTGTGTATCAAGGGTGTGTGTATCTGTGTATCAAGGGAGTGTGTATCTGGTATCTGTGTATCAAGGGTGTGTGTATCTTAGTGTTGTCACGATACTGGAATTTCTAACTTCGATACGATACCTTGAAAAGTATCGATACTCGATACCATTTTCGATACCACGGGGAGAAATTGACAACATTGAGGGCATAACATTTTCGATTTTTTGACCTGCTGAAAGCAGACACTGTCTTCCTCAGCCTCGACAGCGCTCCAGACACACGGTCTATATCCAGGCCCTTGCTAATGGCTAGGTGTAGGTTGTGCCCAAAGCAGGGGACCCATGTGAAGTCCTGCTGAAATGTTTTTTTGTTATTTGAGGCATTATCAGTGGTGATGCCAGCCATATTTGACATGTCCAGCTCCCATGTTTCATGTACCATCTCCTCCAACGCCTCCCTCAAGCTGTCCCCTGTGTGCTCTGAGTGCAGCCCAACACAGCCCAAACACCAGCTCTGCATGTCCCAGGATTCTGTTATAAACTGCAGAGTTACTGCCATGAATGTGGATGTGGCCCTGCTGGTCCACAGGTCAGTGGTGCATGAAAAGAAGGGTTTTCCCCCAAGGCTCTCCATGATTTTATCTTTTGTTTCATTGTATAGGGCGGGGATTTCAGTGTACATGAAATGATTCCGTGAAGGAAGGGCATACTTGTTATTTAACTGTCCAAGAAGTTGTCTGAACCCAGGTTTCTCAACAGTATACACGGGGACCTGATCCATGCATATGTACTCTGCTACAGCCCTGTTCAGTTTCTTGGTTTCATTTGATTTTGCATCATACTTTCTTTGTTGTTCAAATACAGCTAGTAGGGTAGGCTGTGTGTGTCGCTTTTGTTGCTGGTCGATTCTCCTCAGCTTCTCTCTGGTACTATAAGAGAAGATAAATATCACACTTTTAAAAACCTTGGTTTCTCTTTAGATCCGACCTTTAAAAATAACTCAATTATCTAATCTAATCTTAGAAATTAAGTAAAGTTAATAGTACTGTGTGTTAAGCATAACAGCATCTAAGTTGATTTACTGACCATTAACTCAAGATTCCTCAGGCTTGATAGCTGGTGTTGTCCTGTTAGCCCAACAGCCATTCTCGAAGCTAAGCTAACTAGCTCTAGTTTACATCCATGAGCTAACTAGTAGCTAGCTAGCTAATTCCCCTCAGCTATTCAGACGCCACATTGACTGCTTTGGCCCATTGCTGGATAGCTTTGAGGGGGATTAGCTAGCTTAGCTTCACGTTAGCTATCTTATCTACCGCCCCCCCCACACACAGTCAATGCGGCGTTTCGATAGCAAGCTCATGGATGTATTAAACTAGAGTTCATGAATTAAACTAAAGTTAATAGTTTACTGGGCCATTTTGTTTAATGTTTCAGTGATGTTGAAAGTGGAGCTGTCACCAAGCTCTCTAAATTCTTTATAGAGATCCGCGTGTCGGTCCTTCAGGTGTTTTGCTAAATTTGTTGTGTTTGCACCTTTCGTTGGCACTACTCTGGAACAACGCTTGCAAATGGGCTTCGTGGCATCTTTAGCTTTTCCTTCGTCATTTGCTTCAAACCCGAAGTCCTTCCAAACAGCACTTCTGCTGTTTTCTTTATCAGAGTCGCGGAGGCTCTGCACTTGCCATCTTCGGAGCGAGTGAGAGGATTTGTTGACAAGACAGGTCTGTGAGGGGGGGGGGGCGGGGCCATGTGTGCAGAGCAGCAGCGTGTGTGTGCCTGTGTGTCAACAACTCGCTGTAGGAGAGAAGACAGAGCGAGAAAGCCAGCTGGTATCGATAGTGTGGAAAATATCGATATTGCGAGAAATTAGTATTGAAACTGTTTTAAATATTCAGAATCGATATGAATCGAAAAATCGATATTTTTGACAACACTAGTGTATCTGGTATCTGTGTGTATCTGTGTATCAAGGGTGTGTGTATCTGTGTATCAAGGGTGTATGTATCTGTGTATCAAGGGTGTGTGTGTATCTGGTATCTGTGTGTATCTGTGTATCAAGGGTGTGTGTATCTGTGTATCAAGGGTGTATGTATCTGTGTATCAAGGGTGTGTGTGTATCTGGTATCTGTGTATCGAGGGTGTGTGTGTGTATCTGGTACCTGTGTCTAGCAGACAGTTGTAGCAATAGCCTTAGATTGTCTTTGAGAGTGATCCTTGAGAAAGCCAACTGTTGTTAAGGTCTTAGATGTCGGTACGTTGGTGTCGGCACTGAGGGCAGCGTTGCCTGGTCTGTAGGGTTTGACCTTGATCTGTGCTTTGAGTAGCACGTTTTGATGTTGTCAGCTTATTGTATCAGAGCTGATCACCATTGTTTTGTGTTGAAGTACTTCCTAATATACTAAGACTTTTATGTGCAGGATTCCAGTATGCGTTTTTGGTATGTACATTCTTACATTGTGCATATATACACTTTTTTTTTACACTGACAGTATTATTAAGAGTATTATTTGCTGTTTTTTTTTATCATTGTTGTTTATTGTCATGTCTATCATGTCAAATGATCATTTATTTTGCAGACTGTTCTTATTACTATATCTGACTTCACGTTGTCTAAATGTGGTCTTTAAACAACCTCCTAGTCCCAGGGTAGGAACCTCCTAGTCCCAGGGTAGGAACCTCCTACTCCCAGGGTAGGAACCTCCTACTCCCAGGGTAGGAACCTCAGAAAAACCTCCTAGTCCCAGGGTAGGAACCTCAGAACAACCTCCTAGTGCCAGGGTAGGAACCTCCTACTCCCAGGGTAGGAACCTCAGAACAACCTCCTAGTCCCAGGGTAGGAACCTCCTAGTCCCAGGGTAGGAACCTCCTAGTCCTAGGATAGGAACCTCAGCCCTTACCAAAAATAAGTTTATTCAAGTATACTGTTAGTATACTTCTTTATACTTGAAACGAGCCAAGTATATTTTCAGTTTACTTTTTATGTACTAATCAGAGATATACTAAACAAAAGTATACTTTAGAAAAGTGCAAGTATATATGGCCTATACTTTCCTATACTTTTACTATACACTGAAGTATACTTGACTCACACTGACAATAGTCAGTATATTTTGGTCTTATGTACTATTTAGCCCAAGATATGAGAAAGAATGGTGATACACATTTCAGACGTTCACTTCTGTTGCTCCTTTACAGTTAGTTCTGGCAAGTGATTGCTCTCGCTGCATATTAATCCATAGAAACAAGAGCATCATCACGTGCTGAGGGCATGGGTATTAATAACACTTGAGGATTGAGGGCATGGGTATTAATAACACTTGAGGATTGAACATTCTTTAGAAAACACAACTTTATCTTAAAACATACTGTACACACATACAGTAAACACAATATCACTCTGAGAAAGTGTTCTCAAATGAGGTTGACCTTCAGAACTAGCCAACAAGTCAGAAATGCTCAAACACATGGTCTACATCCACCATGCTCTGTCAAACACATTGACCAATCAAGTACATTAGTATATAAACAGAAATTTGGTTAGTGAAACTGTTGTGCAAAGTTAACAAAAAATACAAATACCCAATAGGCTAAAGGAAACCCTAAGGACCAGAAGGAGGTGGTACTCTGTTCCAAAATAATGGTAGCCCAGAATAAAATAAAAAATAATTAATAGACTACAGCAAACCCTTAAGCACCTAAAGGAGGTGCAGTGTTTCCCACATAATGTTAATGGCGGGCCGCCCAAGTAAAATGGCCCCCGCCCAAGTATAATTTCTATAAAAATAATAATAATAATAAGAAGAAGAATTAAAAAAAAAACGTCTCTTGACCAATAGAACTCTGATTGACGTCACCTGCTGCGTGATGAGTTGGAGCCGGTATCACCTCACGCTGGTAACCGGTGCTGTTATCACCTCATGCACCCCAGTATTCATTTAGCTTAAAGGACAATGCTCGTTTTTGACAACCTGGACCTTATTTACGACATATTATAAGACGTTTGACTCACCGAGATCACTTTGGTGTAGTTCGGAGGCATGTAGAAGAAATGTAAAATCCAGCGCGAGCCAGTATATCCATGTAATGGCGGTGGTCGGGGCACCGAGAATGCAGTTTCTAAAAATCTATTTTCTGCCGCGAAACGGTTGTTTTCATCAATCTGTCTTTATGAATCCCTAGTTGTGCTTCCATAGAGCATAGGCCTGTTGTGGTGTGGGCACACTGAGGGCAGCGTTGCCTGGTCTGTAGGGTTTGACCTTGATCTGTGCTTTGAGTAGCACGTTTTGATGTGGTCAGCTTATTGTATCAGAGCTGATCACCATTGTTTTGTGTTGAAGTACTTCCTAATATACTAAGACTTTTATGTGCAGGATTCCAGTATGCGTTTTTGGTATGTACATTCTTACATTGTGCATATATACACTTTTTTTTTACACTGACAGTATTATTAAGAGTATTATTTGCTGTTTTTTTATCATTGTTGTTTATTGTCATGTCTATCATGTCAAATGATCATTTATTTTGCAGACTGTTCTAATTACTATATCTGACTTCACGTTGTCTAAATGTGGTCTTTAAACAACCTCCTAGTCCCAGGGTAGGAACCTCCTAGTCCCAGGGTAGGAACCTCCTACTCCCAGGGTAGGAACCTCCTACTCCCAGGGTAGGAACCTCAGAACAACCTCCTAGTGCCAGGGTAGGAACCTCCTACTCCCAGGGTAGGAACCTCAGAACAACCTCCTAGTCCCAGGGTAGGAACCTCCTAGTCCCAGGGTAGGAACCTCCTAGTCCTAGGATAGGAACCTCAGCCCTTACCAAAAATAAGTTTATTCAAGTATACTGTAAGTATACTTCTTTATACTTGAAACGAGCCAAGTATATTTTCAGTTTACTTTTTATGTACTAATCAGAGATATACTAAACAAAAGTATACTTTAGAAAAGTGCAAGTATATTTGGCCTATACTTTCCTATACTTTTACTATACACTGAAGTATACTTGACTCACACTGACAATAGTCAGTATATTTTGGTCTTATGTACTATTTAGCCCAAGATATGAGAAAGAATGGTGATACACATTTCAGACGTTCACTTCTGTTGCTCCTTTACAGTTAGTTCTGGCAAGTGATTGCTCTCGCTGCATATTAATCCATAGAAACAAGAGCATCATCACGTGCTGAGGGCATGGGTATTAATAACACTTGAGGATTGAGGGCATGGGTATTAATAACACTTGAGGATTGAACATTCTTTAGAAAACACAACTTTATCTTAAAACATACTGTACACACATATAGTAAACACAATATTACTCTGAGAAAGTGTTCTCAAATGAGGTTGACCTTCAGAACTAGCCAACAAGTCAGAAATGCTCAAACACATGGTCTACATCCACCATGCTCTGTCAAACACATTGACCAATCAAGTACATTAGTATATAAACAGAAATTTGGTTAGTGAAACTGTTGTGCAAAGTTAACAAAAAATACAAATACCCAATAGGCTAAAGGAAACCCTAAGGACCAGAAGGAGGTGGTACTCTGTTCCAAAATAATGGTAGCCCAGAATAAAATAAAAAATAATTAATAGACTACAGCAAACCCTTAAGCACCTAAAGGAGGTGCAGTGTTTCCCACATAATGTTAATGGCGGGCCGCCCAAGTAAAATGGCCCCCGCCCAAGTATAATTTCTATAAAAATAATAATAATAAGAAGAAGAAGAATTAAAAAAAAAACGTCTCTTGACCAATAGAACTCTGATTGACGTCACCTGCTGCGTGTTGAGTTGGAGCCGGTATCACCTCACGCTGGTAACCGGTGCTGTTATCACCTCATGCACCCCAGTATTCATTTAGCTTAAAGGACGATGCTCGTTTTTGACAACCTGGACCTTATTTACGACATATTATAAGACGTTTGACTCACCGAGATCACTTTGGTGTAGTTCGGAGGCATGTAGAAGAAATGTAAAATCCAGCGCGAGCCAGTATATCCATGTAATGGCGGTGGTCGGGGCACCGAGAATGCAGTTTCTAAAAATCTATTTTCTGCCGCGAAACGGTTGTTTTCATCAATCTGTCTTTATGAATCCCTAGTTGTGCTTCCATAGAGCATAGGCCTGTTGTGGTTTTTCACATGCCTCTGTAATATGATCTTTAGAAACGTGTCAAATCAGCGAGAGCGCGCTGAGGTGGAGGTCTGGTCAGAGGTGGAGGTCAGAGGTGGAGGTCTGGTCAGAGATGGAGGTGGAGGGTTGGTCAGAGGTGGAGGTCTGGTCAGAGGTGGAGGTCAGAGGTGGAGGTCTGGTCAGAGGTGGAGGGTTGGTCAGAGGTAGAGGGCTGGTGAGAGGTGGAGGTCTGGTCAGAGGTGGAGGGCTGGTCAGAGGTGGAGGTCTGGTCAGAGGTGGAGGTCTGGTCAGAGGTGGAGGTGGAGGTCTGGTCAGAGGTGGAGGTCTGGTCTCCAGCTGAGGCTGCCCAGCCCCTAAGTCTGAAGTGCTAACAGTAACTATAGTAACAGTACTGCTATATGCTATACTAACACTATAGCTAACAATTACAATCAGAATCAGTTTTTATGATTAAAATCAGTTTTTATTAAGTTTTTATAATTATAATTTATAATTTGGGTTGGTTGAACACCATGCGAGCAGCAGCTTTCTGGACAAGTTCCAGAGGTTTAATGGCTGACGCCGGTGCCCCAGCGAGGAGGGAGTTGCAGTAGTCCAGGCGGGAGATGACCAGGGCCTGGATGAGTACCTGCGCCGTTTCATTAGTGAGGAAAGGGCGAATCCTACTGATGTTGTAGAGCATGAATCTGCAGGAACGTGTGACAGATGTGACATGTGAGGAAAATGACAGTTGGTCATCCAGGGTCACACCCAGATTCCTCGCAGTCCGAGTCGGGGTCACCACTGTGTCTTCAATGGTGATGGCCAGGTCCTGGTGCGGACAGCCCTTCCCCGGGAGGAACAGCAGCTCAGTCTTTGTCCATATTGAGCTTGAGGTGATGTGTCGTCATCCACTCCGAGATGTCAGCCAAGCACCCAGCTATGCGTGTCTCCACTTTTGTATCAGAAGTGGGAAATGACAGAACCAGTTGGGTGTCATCGGCATAGCAGTGATAGGAGAAGCCATGCGAGCGAATGACTGAGCCCAGAGATGTAGTGTAGAGGGAAAACAGGAGAGGACCCAGGACTTAGGTTTCTAGTTCAGTCTTGTAGCTCCAAGTTCCTTCCAGAGGTTAAAGCAATCTGGGGAACACTTGGGCCTGTGTTGTTTATATATCCTGACTTCAGCAGACCACTCCCTCAGCCCACTCAACAGGGCAATTAGTCTAGCTCAGGCCGAAACTAACTCTCACAATAACATTGAATAACAAAGCAGTTTCACAACGACACTGACGACTTAGCACTTAGCACTAGCTATTAGAGTAAGAAAATTATACTTAGGTTTCTAGTTCAGTCTTGTAGCTCCAAGTTCCTTCCAAAGGTTAAAGCCATCCATCCATCCATCCATCCATCCATCCATCCATCCATCCATCCATCCATCCATCCATCCATCCATCCATCCATCCATCCATCCATCCATCCATCCATCCATCCATCCATCCATCCATCCATCCATCCATCCATCCATCCATCCATCCATCCATCCATCCATCCATCCATCCATCCATCCATCCATCCATCCATCCATCCATCCATCCATCCATCCATCCATCCATCCATCCATCCATCCATCCATCCATCCATCCATCCATCCATCCATCCCACCCACCCACCCACCCACCCACCCACCCACCCATCCATCCATCCATCCATCCATCCATCCATCCATCCATCCATCCATCCATCCAATTATAGGGTCGGGTCGCGGAGGTAGTTCCAGCAGGGGATGTTGTAAATTACGATGGGTCTTGTCGCCTGGACACATCAGTTCCAATGCTTCCAGTGCTAATCCTGCACAATAAGAGCGGGATAGCCAGTTAGCTCATGAGCTCACAACAACTAGCAGCAGCTTCCATAACATTAATGGTAGCGGTCAGTGGCTAAAGCAGTTACAGTGATGATTCCTAACCATCCATCCATCATCATCCGCTTATCTTGGGTCAGGTCGCGGAGGCAGCAGTTCCAGCAGGGGCCCCCAGACATCCCTTTCCCTAGCAGCATCAACCAGCTCTGCCTGGGGAATCTTTAGCCACTCACAGGCCAGTGAGGAGATGTAGTCCTGCCACCTGGTCCTGGGTCTACCTCTTCCCAGCCGGACACGCCTGGAACACCTCCCTAGGGAGGCGCCCAGGAGGCATCCTCACTAGATGCCCGAACCACCTCGCTCCTTTCAACGCAAAGGAGCAGTGGCTCTACTCCGAGTCACTCCCGGATGGCTGAACTTCTCACCCAATCTCTCAGGGAGACCCCAGCCACCCTCCGGAGAAAACTCATTTCGGCCGCTTGTATCCGTGATCTCGTTCTTTCGGTCATGAGTCATGACCCATCCTTCATGACCATAGATGAGGGTGGGGACGAAGATAGACCGGTAGATTGAGAGCTTTGCCTTTTGGCTCAGCTCTTTTCGTCACAATAGTGCGGTAAAGAGACTGCAGAACCGCACCAGCTACTCCGATTCTCCGGCCAAACTCCCCTTAAATCAAACTCCATACATTTCCAAAGAAAAGAAAGAACAGGAAAAAACAATATCCTATGTTAACTCTGTGTTCTAACCTTTTGAATGCTTTCCTTATGTTTAAACCCCCCCCCCCACACACACACACACAAATAATATCAGACATGCCACTAAGAATAAGCCAAACATGAACAAATAGGGGATGAGGAAAAGAGAATCCAACGGAAGTGACCAGTGCAGGAGTCTGACAGTTTGAAATACATCATTATGAACCAAGTGGAGCGCTTGAGATAGATGCATAACGTTGGTCTAGGCCTGTACTCAGACTGGGCAGTGCTTGGTCTAGGCCTGTACTCAGACTGGGCAGTGCTTGTTTCTGCGCTCGTGCTCCACGGTGAGCGGGTTATGAGATCCCTCTAACCCACTGGTTCGTTCCCAACCGTTCTTCCCTAGAGCCTCCCACCCAGTCTACGTCCTACGGAGGCCCTATCAGACATAATCATGTATTTTGTTATAACTGCTGGGTGACATGACACCCTGTAGACAGCTGGAAGCTAATACAGGGGCGTGAGTGAGTTATTGAACGGGCATGTAAGAGTCATTCGACCACCTATATCATCTAGAACAACTGGGTTCCAAACTAACTTCCTTGTTGGAAAGGTTACCCTGTTGGGTGTGTGTCACAGTGTGTGTGTGTGTGTGTGTGAGACATACTGGGACACACATTTACATCAGATCAGATGCAAACACACTCTCTCACACACACACACACACACACACACACACACACACACTTTGATGAGTATCCAGCTACTCAAAACCCGATGCTAAACATTAGCCATTCAGAAACAGAAGGTGAGCCGTCTTCCTTTGAATATTTGATGCCATTAGGGTATTTAAAAACCCCTTGAGTCCTGTAACTATGTAATTATTAAAATGATTAAAAACCCCTTGAGTCCTGTAACTATGTAATTATTAAAATGGTATCTGTCCCACAGGGGCATTTTGGGTCATAAAAAGTCCTCAGTCTTAAAATTGACTGGCTGATATACACACCGAGGTTATACTACTGTAGTTTTGATTTTTTCATTAGTTGTTATTCTTATATCGTTTAAATGTTTCGTTTTTAATTTCAGTTTAGTTTTTTATTAGTTTTTAATTAGACATTTATTCTGTGATGTCTTGCTTTGGGTGAGAGAGAGATACGATGTTGAATGCAGGTATTGTTAACTGTCAGGGAGAGAAAGAGAGAAAAAAAAGAAGGGAGAGTGACGAAGGGAAAGTGACGTCAACACCCTGCCCCTCTGGGATGGGGGTCAAAAGAAGGCTCGCAAAGACAGGGACTTCACTTCTTCTTTCCATCAACAGAGCAATGGAGTAAGTCAGACCTTTCTTTCCACCAACAGAGGAATGGAGTAAGTCAGACTTTTCTTTCCACCAACAGAGGAATGGAGTAAGTCAGACTTTTCTTTCCACCAACAGAGGAATGGAGTAAGTCAGACTTTTCTTTCCATCAACAGAGGAATGGAGTAAGTCAGACTTTTCTTTCCACCAACAGAGGTGTGGAAGAAGTCAGAGGCTGGAGACCTGGGAGCTATTCTCTTTCATGTTTTTCTTTTGTAACCTGTATTTTTCATGTAACTGGATTATCTGTATAACTTGTGTATAACATCAAATTTTAGATAAATATTTTTACCCTTGCATCAGATATTTTCTCCTCGCCTTTATTGGTTTGGTGAGTATTGATATATCCTGCTTGATGTCATTGAATTGATGATTGAGATTTAGCTTAAAGGTCTTACAGCAGGGCGATTAGGCCCGTCCACCCAGGTGGACTAAAGAGGGTCTAACCTGGGCCTTTCCTCCGGAGAGGGAGGTTGAAGAGGAACGCGTGTGTGTGAGTTGACACTGAGGAGTTGAGCTGTGAGCACAAACAGAGGTCTAAATCAAGTGGCACCGCTCTGACAGAGAGAGCGCATTGGAGCACACACACATTTGGGAGAGAGAATTGGGAGACGCATTTTAAGAGAGGCTATGAATGTTTGACTCATGTGATGGTAGTTTAAAGTAGTAACATATTAGATTCATGAGCCACGGATAACAATAAAACCCGGTGAGAGAAAGGAGTTGGTAATAAAGGTTATATAAGCCGTGGCAGGGAATTGACATAAATCAGCCATCACTTTGAGATCGAAAGGTTGAATAGCCTACTCTTCAACATGGCGCCCGAACAGGGACGTCAATACACAGAGGAACCACTGAAAAAAGGGGCTTGACCCTTCGTGAAAAACGAGGAACACGGAGGACAGTCTTAAAATGACATTCCTCTCAGGACAAAAAGGAGCCTGAAGACAAAGTGTGTTGCAACGGAGAACCAGATCCACACTTAACGGTATGAATTTTAGGGCCTTAAGGGGAGACACGGTAGGTGAAAACATCGTTTTTCAACGCCCTGGTCAAATTTGAGATTTTGTGCTAGTTTGCTTCCATAACATGTCTTCTTTCATACTAGTGGAAATAAAACATCAAAAATACGCATTTAGATGTTTATTTTACTTCATTTAGTCTGTTTGCGTCTGTAGATTCTTCCTAAAATCACCAAAAGTTAGCATTTTTTCGCAACGAACCAGAGCGCGGCCGTCTTTTGGATCCGCTGGTGTAATATATCGATAGAAAGATCTCTCTCTCAAGCATGATGTTATCGCAACCAAACCTGATAGTTTCATTCGTATCAGCAACCAATCGTGGAAATACAAAGGCGGGTTTGATGCTAAACGTGAAATCTCATTGGCTGTTGTTGATTTCTGAGAACGTGATTGGTTCAGCGCGTCATGTGACACGTTTCCATTTCCTGATATCTAATCCAAACAATGCCGTCTGTAAAGCGTTCTAAACATAATAAGCAACAATGACAACAGTGTTTGCCCGCAAGGTTGAACAGAAAACATGAGAAACTAAGTGGAAAGGTTTACATTTATGAGATATAAAGTGCCTATTCGCGCAAGTTGTCCTTAGCCGGTGCTAGCATGTCCAGTCAGCAGCAGGGAGATGAGGCTAGCGTTAGCATGTCCAGTGAGCAGCAGAGAGATGTGGCGCGTTTGAATGAGCTGATAACTGGGTTGATTTGTCCTAATTGTGCAGGAACTGGTCTTAAAATTAACATAGATCCTCAGAATAGTGGGTTCTGTAGTACCTTGCTCTTAGAGTGCAGTCTTTGTGAGAAATGGCTATCGCAAAAGTGTCAACAACTAGGAATGATGTTGCATTTGATGTCAATGTGAGGATGGTCCTCTTAGCGCACGAGTTAGGGTTGGGGTATGCAGCTCTCCAAAAGATTAGTAAAGTGTTGGATCCCAGGGCTTCATCTGAAAACGTATCAGAAACATGACAAGAGGGTGACAGGTAGGCTATTGAAACGTGTTCCCTCCTCTCTCTCTCTCTCTCTCTCTCTCTCTCTCTCTCTCTCTCTCTCTCTCTCTCTAGCCAATATCAGAAGCCTATACATATGCACAGTAGTCTCCCTCTCTCTACCTGTGGCATTTCTACATGCATCCATAAACTGACCAAATAAACTGTTTTAATTTCAGTTGCTGAAATAGAGAGAGGTCTGGAGTCCTTGCACAGAAGCAGAGAGCAGATTAGGCAGGCATATGCAGATGTGGACCCAGAGGTAGGTAAGCTGACTGCCAATAAATGCAAAATGTTACAAAATTATTACAGTTATTGAGAATTATTACAATAATTCTCAATAACCAGCGTTCAGTGGACAACATGAAGGCGGCAATATGGGGTAGTCCGCTTCACTGATGACAACCCCATGCGCACCAGGAACATATTGTGGTTTTAGGACAGTTTTATGGACTGCAGCTGAGTGGGATCTACAAACTAGCTGCTTAGAATAGTTTTGTAGACTGCAGCTGAGTGGGATCTACAAACCAGCTGCCTAGAACAGTTTTGTGGATAGCTAGTGTGGTGCCATCTGAGGAGTGACTCTGTAGACCTATGACGGCGTAGCCTGATGTCTCCTATGGTGTTGCTTTTGACGATGGTTATATCACTTGTTTGTTTGGCAATCTATATTTAGCTTCTATTGGTGTTTACCCTGCATTGTTTACCACATCTTGTCCTGTGTATTTATGAATCAGCTTACTCTTCATGTTCATTCATTCATTCATGTTTTCTCCATGTAAAACGCTTAAAAAAACACAAAAAGCTAGATAATCTGTTTTCTCATGCATGTCCTCGTCAAATGTGTCTATCTTTGTCCATGATCTGTTTAACAAAATAATACAAGCTTTCTAAAAGGGAATGTTCTCTTCCATACTAACATTGTCTCGTCTCTAGTCTCGTCTTACTAACATCCCACTCGTGGGCTGTACCTTGACGTGGTGAGTGGGCTTCCAACTAAACAGGTCTTACTTCTCTATACAAAATGTCTACTCCTGGACTATTTTGAATCCACAACATGCTGTGTTATTCAGCTTTCTGTTTCTATGTGTTTTCAGATGTTGTGTAATGTTGTTACTAATGATCTGATTGGATATTGTGTTTGTAAATATTGGTTTACAATGCAAATGTATGGTTTTTTACAATACAAATTTTCAAAGCCCGTTTTCTCAAAATGAGTTATTTCTCATCTTAGGGACATCAAAACCACCCCTTGAGTAGCACCTACATACACCTAACTTTCCAGTTTTGTTCCAATCCATATTCTGAGAGTTTGTCCAAGGGGGATTTTTAAAATTTCATTCATAGCCTGATTTATATAACAGTTTATCCCTAAAACATGGCGAAAGTTGGTCTTTTAATGACTGTTGACAGTATTTTCCGATTTCTGAAGTGAAGAAAAGAGATATCAAAAATCCCCCTTGGACAAAGTTTGAATAGGGATATGTGAACAAAATGAAACAAGAATTTTGAATCTGGCTTGAACCAGTTAAAAAAATTGATTTCCTGAAATTATGCAAATTAGCGCATATTTAGCGCATATAATGTCTAATTTGCATATTTATCCATAAGATTTCTGAAAAATTGTAATACAAAAAAGATGCTCCTTAATGTACCTAACAAACTTGGGGAGTTTGATGGTGATACCTATTAAGGATTTTTTTTTTCCTATTCACCTGGGGTGTCTCCCCTTAAAATGCGCATAAGGCACCTTGTCCAGAGAACGAGCTCTGGGTTTGGAAAAGAATCCTAAAAGAGGGATACCTCTTCACACAGGCTAAAGAGCTAAAGAGAGCTCATTTGCGACATAAATAGTTGTCGTAAAAACGACACAAAGAGGTGTCATAAAAATGAGGGACAGGAGAGTACCATCTCCGCAGAGTACGATAGGAGAGTTTGAGGACGGACAAAGTTTATTGTGGATGTTTGGAGAGGAGAGAAATCCTGAGTTCAATGAACGGGAGGAAAGCAGAGAACACACAAATCAAAGAAGAGGGGGGGTGAATAGACCCCCTATAGCAGAAGAGTTATATTATGTTGAAAGCGGAGCGGAGAGAAGAGAGGGAGGGCCATCAGCCCCCTCCTATGCAGACCTTCCTCCCCCACCTTACCCAAATGTGGAAGAAAGGGCCTCAGTCTCGGAGGAAGGCCAAGAAATGCAAAACATGGCTCCGATATCTCCCATCTCAGTTTATGGGGAACCCTCGCGTCATGAAAGGGATATGAACATGACATTAAGTAGGGAGCAAAGCTCAGCACAACTCGGACGTGAGGGGATACTGCCGTCATTTGGGGAGGTGTTCGCCCCTGAGGTGATTCAGCAGAGAAGGGATGGAGAGGGAGAGTGGATGAGTTTTCCCCACCAGATCATGAAGAGAGATGGGTGATGATCCCACCTGTGACAGGCCTCTCCAGAGAGACAGCGGGGAACATACACACATATATGCTTCATGAACTCCCAGAGAGTGTGATACAAAAGTACAGAGATACGGAGAGGCAATGGAAGCCTGCGGATTTCCCTTAGGGGATGGAGAAATATTCATCTCCCACTCCCATAACTTAAGCAACATGTATGACTATGTTATAAACATAGCAATTAAAGATGCCCAACCTAGTATAGACCGCAGACTCTCGAGAGCACTGCTTAAGCGTTATTACACCTCCGTTTTCCAATACTGTGATTTGAAAGGAGCTGAAAACATTGTCATGACCTTATTTGGTTGTGGGACTTTTGGCCACCACCCGAGTGACAGCATCTCCAGTTTCCTGGAGGCAGCAGAGGAATCATTAGGGAACAGTAACATTGACCTGTTGGTGCCAAACCAGGGATGGGCTCTCTCTGAGGTTTGCCATAAAACAGCCAGAGAAGCAGACGAAACTCCCTCTCTCATCCTGTAACGTAGGTCGAGCCAGCGCTCCGCCTATTGTCCCTTTGTTACGGGCGCACAAGACTGACCATCTCCGCCCATACAGACGCACTTCCCCCCTGGAATAAGCGTTGCGTCTAGACGTCACCTGTGCGGGACAGAATAACTCTATACTAGTACAGCTACGAGCCTAGTAATCAGCAGTTACCTTCTTGTTCCCCCACACTTAGAGTGACCATAGCAGAGTGTTTTAACTGCATGTGCATGTACTTAGCCTCTGTATCTTTCTCGTTTATTGGTGAATTCAAAGCTGAGATTGTTTCAATAACAGAGAACGCTGCTAGTCGAGAGGCTAGCCAACCCATTGTCCCAGCACATAAGTGTGCTAGCTAACACAGTAGCCCATTAGCCGCTAACAGCTAACCGCTTGCGAGCTAGCGCCGCTAGCTGCTCAGCTAACTCACTAGCCCCGAGCTAGCCATTAGCTTAGAGACCACTCCTAGCCCCAGCTAAGCTTTAGCCACAACGCTAACCGCTTGCTAACAGCTAACCTCCTCCCAACTGATTGGCATAAAGCCACCGCTAGCCAAATAGCTTCCAGCTAACCGCTAGCCCACTCGTGTCCAAGGCCTCATCCACATAGGCAGAGCCAGAGCTCCCCCTTGTGACCGAAGCTGACACTACATCCCTTTTTCAACAGTATTGGCTGGAATCACGCATCAACAATACACTTTTAATTTCCACTCTTACAATTTAATTTGCTTTGAACCCTTTCAGGAATAAAGCAATTAAACAACAATTATCCTCACCTCCCATTCCTTTGTGTCCATTTTGGGCTTTTCCCCCCAGGCATTGTACAGCTCCTGTGCGAGCCTTTCAAATCATTGCAGTGATTTGACATCTCGGGAGAAACCCCAAACTTAAAACCTTGTCCCTGTATGATCGAAGTGGCACAACCACTTCTACCACAAGTGGTAGAACAAAAGGTCTGAAACTAGCCGGTCCATGCTACGAGGCCAGGCGACATTGCAGAGAGAAAGAAGCATACAAGGAAACTAAGCATTCTATAATTCATAACTGTGATTCACTCATCCTAAAGCCACCTATTCCCCAAACAGTCTGTTTTAAATAGGGATTGATATACCTACTGGACCACATTCGGTCTAGACTTGGGTCAACTTTGACATACAGTCAAAACAAGCAAGCACCCCTAGGTCACTGACAACCAAAATGGCCTCCGGCACTGCTTCCCCCATCAACCTCACGGAGTGTGCGATGGACCTTATAGGTGAACTAATCCAACACCTGTCACCCGGCCCAGTCCGCTACAGCTGACCAACTTCAGGACGGTCTGGCAGAGCTTAAGGAACAAGCTGTGATAGGAGCGCTCACCGACAAGAGCGTTATCAAACGCCTCAATGCCTTTGCGCAGCTTGCAATCTCTGATCAGAGGCTTACCAGCCTACAGTAGATGCAGAGCTCGCACAAACCAGGGAAGCCAATGAAAGGCTGCAGCGACACAGTGAGGAGCTAACCCTGCAACTCACTGAGTCCCTAAAACAAAAGGAGCGGTTGAACCTTGGTGTCTCTGAGGCCAGCCAGAAGGCTGAGGAACTCGAGAGAGAGAGAGGGATAGCCTCCTGAAATCGACAGCCGACCAAGAACCGGCAACCTGGCAGGAAGAGAAGAAAAACCTCATAGGAGCTCTCCAAAGCAGCCATAAATACTGCAAAGAGCTGAAGGCTGAGGTTTATGATCTTCTGGATCAGAACAACCAGAAACAAAAACAACTCACCCACAGCCAGGCTGAGGTTGACCACCTAACAGCTGAACAGCGTGAACTCATGGCTAGATATAAGATTGAAGCTGAACGCGCCTTAGAGCAACTCAACCATTCTCAATCGGAGTGTGAAGGGCTCCGACAAGAGAAGCAGGAGTTAGAAGATGAATTATGGATAACTAGAAGCATGGCATCCCAACTCCCCTCTTCGGCGGCAGGAAGCGGAAACGCATCCTGAGTTGTCGGCCCCTGCATGGGACCTAGCAGGGGACCTGCCCAGCAGCACCCCGCTAACCTCACGAGGCTCACGCTTGAACCCTCGTTTATCAGAGCTTCTACACCGGCCCATTGAGCCCTGGACTCCGACTTCGGCTCGGTGGCCCAACAAAACCACGCCTGCTTTCGAACACACACTGACCGGGCGCGAGCCCAACCCCCGTCTTCCGGAGCTCCGCAGGGTGTAGGCCGGTTAGCCGCACCGCGAGCCCCTCCACAACCTCATGGGGGTCCGCTCCCTGCAGGTTTCTCAGGCATCCCCGATCGCGAGTTTGACAAAATCGCAAGGATCATCCCCAAATTCGATCCTTCGAGTGGAGGCCAAGAGATCTCGGCCTACCTGAAAGACATTGAATACTTCCGGCGGACGTTTCCTGGGGCCACAGGAGACAATAGAGTCTACGTCATACGGGCATCCTCGACTTGCGAGGTCAGTAGTTTCATCCAAAGGCAACCAGATGCTGTCCAGAGTGACTACAATGCCTTATGCACAGCCCTGAGAGGAGAGTTTGAGGACCCTGGGGCTGAGACTGGCTTGACCACTGCGATGGCTGTCACCTAAGGTAGACAAGAGTCCCCTCTAATCTACTACCAGAGACTGCGCGAAGCATTCTTTGGGCCTAGGAACGAACCAGGGATGGAGGACATCAACTTTAAATCATTTTTTGTCCGAAATCTCCACCCCCCCACGAGCCAGTCTCGAGGCCTGTCCCCAAACCATGTCCAGTTCCCAACTGCGAGATGGCTGTAAAAGGTTTCACTAAACACAGACAGACCCCCCACAAGCAGTCTGAGGGTAAAACGGTGTTCAACGTTGGTTCCTCGAGCCTTGACCTGGAACTTGAGTGAGCTCCGCACACAGCATCAGCCGAACCCTCAACCAGGGTGCGACAGAATGACCAGGGACACTCTCAGGCCCACAAACAGGGTCGAGAACAGCAGCGAAACTCGCATCCCCGTAACCAAAATAGCTTTGACTCTCAGCGTGATAAGCGAACCTCTCCCCATGCATTCCGGCCCAGGTCAGCCTATGGCAACTCGCCAAAGGAACTGAGAATAGGGCGCCATGCACTGACCGCACCCCGACTAAGGATGACGACACTGTCCATGTCAAAAGGCAAGATCTGGAGAAGCTCCTCAAGAGGGTGCTCGACCAGAACCCTACGATTGGTCCAATGACCCTGACACATCCAGTTTGTGTCACCTCTCAACTCTGTCCCATTGCTATTAGGCAAAGACTTGCTCAACCTTTTCGAGCCCCTGATAGACTTTCAACATCTCACCATCTAGTCACAAGTCCGCCAACCGCTGCCGGTCCCTGGTCCTAGCCGTGCGGAAGCACAATGCTACGTCCTAGAGACGGAGGCCACCGGGACCCAAACCGCAACCAGTGGTCTGGGGAAGACCGTGGGGAACAATAGAACCAACCTACCAGAAGGGCTTCGAGCACCCACTGAGGTCCTCCGACAAGCGGACACCTTGTGCACGCTTGAACAGCCCGCTATCCAAGACCAGTACTGCCCTCAGGTAGGTAATGGCATCACTCTACAGGACACACCTGTTCAGGATGTGGCCCTGGCCCTGTGGGCAGACAAGTCTGCAATCAGTGCAGATTTATTCCACACCCTACGGGCCGTCCAGACAGAGCTGCCATTCGCTAAGAAGTCATTTCGCTTTCCGCTAAGCAGCCACCCCCCAAGCATGACCAAAGCCGTAGGGATGTGCGTGCTGTGGACGCAGTGGAATAAACAAACACTGGTCCACCACTTCCTGGTCATTCCTGACCTACCCCACATGGCGTACCTTGGCGCCGATATCCTGGTCAGGCTCGCGGTTCAGGTGGACACCCTCAATAGTGCCTTATGGGTATTGAAACAGCACCAACCCAGTGAGCCCAAAACCGACACAGGCCATCAAGTCAGGGCAGATGATCCCTGAAGCCTGCACAGTGGTGAATGAGGAGACCACCGTCCCCAGTCAGACCTCTGTTAAGGTTCGCCTCAATGTCCAACCTAGCCAAAAGGTGGACTACCCTTTGGCGTTTTTCCAACCATCGTCAGAGTTCTTGAACCTTGGCCTCGGCCTAGAAGCCACACCGCTGTTGGAGCTGAAGGCCAGAAGCACTTCCTTGGTGCTTCGAAACCCCAACTGGACTGACATCACCATCCCTAAAGCCACACCCTTAGGGCTACTGATCAGCTCCGATTTCCATGACTTTGAACTCATTGTTCCAGTGATTGGGCCAATCCCACCTTCACTGCTGCCTGAGCAGGGTGGAGAAAAGTACTTTCACACCACGCCGTCGCGAAAGATCATGGTCACTGCAACAGGGCCAGCAGTAGGTGATGCTGTTGTCCGGGTTGACCTCACCCAAGATCAACAAATGGTGATTCACTCTATCACCACGCAAGCCCCGTCAGGCTCAAAAAACCTCAGCTCAGTTCTGTCCCGACCCGAGACCGGCGAGACAGACAAGAGGGTGACATCAAACACCTCCATTCAGGAAGACGACGAACCGTACCCCGGGTTTGAAGCCCAAGTACAACTAGTCCTTGACCAAGCTGATGCCCTACACAGTACGGCTGACCGGCAGAGACTTTGCGACCTCTTGTACAAGTACAAACACAAGGACATAGAGTTCCACCTGGAGGGAGGGTTTTCTGATCACTGCCTGAGTGCTGGGCTTTACCAGGTGTACGGCCACGGCAAACGCGTCGTAGCCTATGCCAGCAAGACCCTGCTTGAACCTGAGTGCAAGTACTCAGACTGCGAGAAGGCCCTACTGGCAACGGTTTGGGCCATCAACCACTTCTCCAATTACATTTTAGGCCAAAAGGTGATCATTGAAACCTGCCACCAGCCTGTCACGTTCCTCAACAGCCAACGAATCAGGAATGGGGTGGTCACCACCGCTCGCATTGCGAACTGGCTGATGGCTATGCAAAGCCACAACGTTGAGGTTCATTATGCACAGAACCATAAGATGCCTTTGGGCACTGGGTTGGCGGCATGCCAGGCCTGTGGGATTGACATGCCCCCAACGGACCCAGTGGTGCAACATAACCTTCTCGCTGAGTCCTCACACCAACGCTACTTTGACGAAAATGTATGTTCCGACATGGTCACCGCGTATGTCGATGGTTTCTCCTTTCACCACCAGGCTCGCCTGCAGGTGGGTGTTGGTGTGGCGTGGCAAGGTGACAAGCCAGTGAAGCCCCAAAGTTTCTTCTTGGGACCCCACACATCGCAATATGTTGAAATTGCGGGCATTCTTATCATCCTGCAAATCGCAGTGGCCAATGACATCACAGAACTCATCTGTACTGATTCCAACTATGCTCGCCTAAGCTTCTCATGCCACCTGCCGAACTGGAAGCGTAATGGCTTCCTCACCTCGGCCAGCAAACCGGTCAAGCACAAAGAGCTGATCCTGGCATGCGATCCCGTCTTCAAATGGGTTCACCGGAATCAGATCAAGATTCACCAAACCCCAGAAAGACTAGAGGGGAAATCCCAGGTTCAGAAGTAAACACACTTAAAGCTAGAGTTTAAAAAGGGACTTAATAACTAAGCCCTGTCGTTGCGACTGAAAAGTAAGCAACCCAGTAACCTAGTCACCTGTGCGAGTCCCCAAGAATAGTCCCCCAACCAACCAGTCTATAGACAGGTCAGCAAAGTAACAGGTAACTAACCCTGTAACTAACCCCGCCGACAATTGTAATCCTCTGCATAACCTCAGCGATAAGTCTAGAGTAGCCTCATGCGGCTAACTACCAGACACCCGAAGTGGGGGTGCCCCCCAACTTGCCCTTTCCGTCAAACTAATCATGGGTTCTGTTCCCCTCAACAGAACGAGGATGCTGTACACAATCCTAACTGTTTGCATGACCTGCATGACTGCCATAGCATCCGACTCAGAACCCATAACCCTGGGCCCCTCGAATCGTGCTGAGAGAACAACCAGGACTGCTGATAACAAACTGTAGGACATACACTCCAAGAGTGCGGGTCAGACCCAAACCCTTGGCAGTCTATAGGAAAGATTTTGCTGCTACCCCGTTAGACATTAAATATACAGCATCACCTGGGTCCCAAGATGGTGTCAACCACATGCTACCACAGCTATTCACTATATCTCAGGTCAAACTAAGTGAAGCACCTAGGCGTTCGAAACCAGTCCTAGGACTCCCCTTCGCCGTTAAAGACAACAGTCATAAACATTCCTAAAGATCCTTCATGTATCATGTCATTGCAATGACAGTGTCATGACAGTGTCACATCATGTCTTATGCACACCCCTTTTTGGATAATTAGGCCTGCTAGGTCATGTTTATGACAGGTTATATTGTTTTGGTTTATTTCAAGCTGTCATAACAAAGACATCACAAGCAATGTTAACTTTGCATTAAAAATGACATAACTGACCGAATGACACTCAATGACAACATTCATAAATATTCTTCATGTGTCATGTCGTTGTTATGACAGTGTCATGTCGTTGTTATGACAGTGTCATGACGTCGTCATGACAGCGTCATGACGTCGTCATGACAGCGTCATGTCAGTCTTATGCACACCCCTTCAAATAAAGTGTTACCTCACACTCTAACTCTAATCACCTCAAGCTCAATCTGGACAAGACTGAGCTGCTGTTCCTCCCGGGGAAGGGCTGCCCGCACCGGGACCTGGCCATCACCATTGAAGTTGTCACAGTAATTGTGGTGACCCCGACTCGGACTGCAAGGAATCTGGGTGTGACCCTGGATGACCAACTCGTTTTCCGCACATGTCACATCCGTCACACGCTCCTGCAGATTCATGTTCTACAACATCAGGAGGATTCAACCTTTCCTCACTGATGAAACGGCGCAGGTACTCATCCAGGCCCTGGTCATCTCTCGCCTGGACTACTGCAACTCCCTCCTCACTGGGGCCCCGGCGTCAGCCATTAAACCTCTGGAACTTGTCCAGAAAGCTGCTGCTCGCCTGGTGTTCAACCACCCCAAGTTCTCCCAGACAACTTCCCTCCTCCATTCCCTACACTGGCGCCCTGTAGCGGCTCGCATCCAGTTTAAAAATCTGGCGCTTACCTACAGGGCAATGAAAGGAACAGCCCCCTCCTACCTCCAGGCCATGGTCAAACCCTACACCCCCTCCCGACTGCTACGCTCTGCTACCTCGGGGCGACTGGTTACCCCGTCACTCCGAGGCCCCTGCGGTCGATCGACACGGTCACGGCTCTTCTCTGTCCTGGCCCCGCTGTGGTGGAATGAACTGCCCACTGATGTCAGGACAGCAGAGTTGCTGCCCATCTTTCGTCGCAGGCTCAAAACTCGTCTCTTCAAGAAGTACTACAACAATCCTCCCTCCTAAGCACTTATTGTATTTATTGTATTGTATTGCACTGTACTTTAGATTGCTTTGCCTTCCGCACTAGACTATGCTCTTAGTCAATTGATATAATTTATTGTTCTTTAAATGTTCTTAGCCATTAGACAAATGTGACAGCGGCTGGTGATTTGGTCCGCAACTCGGCAAACCCCGAAATGCGCTAGAGGGCAAAATAGCTAAAAAAAACTTTTTTTTTCGTTTTTTGTTTTTTTGCGTATTACCAAAGTTGAAGTTGTGAAGAACCTACTTACTATAACAGACAACAGTTTTAGGTTCACGAAATACGTTTAATTAGTCTGCAAACTAAGTTCGTTTTTAGCTGATTTCGAGCCGGGCTTGGGCGCGGGCAGATCGATTAGCATGATTTGGTTTCATTGGCTGTTGCTTCCGGGTTCTCCGCCCCCACCCTTCCCCAACACGCCAGCTTTGTTTACATTCAGTTCCAAGTTTAACCATGGATGCTACAGCTTTTGCTAAAGAGAAGACGGGGATGGCATCCAGGACATGGAAAGAGTTTTAAGAGCAGCTAAAACTCCAGCAGAGCGGGACTTGTTCGTACACGGAGTTTTATTCTTGATGACCTGTGATACAGAGATGACTGTATCAGCAAAGCATGTTGCTACCAAGCGAACGCGAACGAGGTACCAGATTCACACCACCGCCAAGCATTCTGCTTTGCTTTGGGGTAAGCTGATCTTTATACTATCTGTGCTGTTTACATTACATTAACGTTAGTCGTTTAGCAGTAGCTCCTTTCTAAACAAGTGACTAAGTCTAGCTAGCATAACAAACTAACAAAGGCTAGCTAGCTAACGTTAGCTAACATGCTAGTTAGCTGAGCTAGCCCTTTGTTCCTAAACTAGCCAGCGTGGCAGCTAATATCGAGCTAGGTAGCTATATTATAGAGAGAAACAGAATGAGAGAGCATGAGAGCTATGGTAGTCTGACACCTTTGTTTTTTGTTTTGGTTACAGGATGAGCAAAAAGGTGAGGATTTGCAGCTCTCCCTGGGCCCCTCCATACCAGCCAGCAAGAAGATCACTATGCACTACAGCTTTGATTTTGCACAACAGGTGAGAATACGTTCATCCTATCATGCATTAGCTTGTCTATTTAATCAACACATTCTGGTACTATTTTATCTATATGGAGTGCCAGTACTGTGGGCAATAGTTTAATGTACTTTCTTCCTTCTATTCTATTGCAGTTTTGATACTGAGAGACCTGGCATGGTTGTGGCCAGAGAACACCGTGATGCACCGGCAGTCGAGTTTCAGCTGCTGCGCAAGCCTGATGTCCTGCCCCCCAGAGAAGGTCTTCCTGTGCAAGCCCCACCCGGACTGGACATGGCCAGACAGACGTATCTCTTTGACAAGATCAGAGAGTTCTGTTCTGATGAGGGACGAGACGTCACATGTCCCCCGCCAAACTCCACAGCAGCTCAGAACAAGACTGTCCGCTTGTAGATTCACTGCAGATCATCAGGACGGACAGCACTGCAGGAGAAAGGCCACAGCCTTTCCTGTTTTCCTGTTTGTATACTGAAGCGTTGCTTGTTCTCTTGCACAGACTTGCCCACACTTGCACAGACTGCATTGTTAGAATATTGAATACTGAGCTGAGTACTGTTGTTATTACCTTGAGTATTGAGCTGGGGACTGTTATTACTTTGTTGTACACTTGATCACAATGAACACTATGCACCTTGTCTATAAAACAGACAACTGACTGTACACTTTAACACTTAGACAGTTGCCTTTTTTTGTACACTTAACTACTTATGCTTGTACTTTATATCATGTATGTGACAATAAAGAACGTTAAATTTGAACTTCATCTTATATTGTTCTTAACTGCATTCACAACACAAGATTAATACTGACTCAAAGAGTGTGGGGTCATCAGTGAGAGAGCACCTCACTTGGCAGCCACTCTCAGGTAATACCCCAAGTTGACAGCCACTCTGACAGATAATGACAGATCGTCCAGTGGGGGAGTGGCTGGGGGAGGGGTTACCAGGCCATTGTTCACGCCCATTACCTGGCAGTCAGAGGTGTGAAAATGTTGGAGAACTTTGGAGGGAGATTTCTCAGCTAAGTTGATTTGGCAGTACTAGCATTCAAATAAGCATATCTTCTTCAAATATGTTCAGATTTCAATGTATGAGACCTCATTTGAAAGCTTACAATCTGCACTTTCATAATCTGTAAAAAACTGAAAAATGAAAATGCCTAGTTGAGGACCAAATTACCAGCGGCGGTCACAAATATATTCCAGGAGCTTGCCCCAGGTTGCCTGTTTCAATATCTGTGTGGTCTGTATGGCTCTATGTGCTACTAACCCTGTTCTGCCTTCCCTCTCCCTAGTGCCTCTCTCTCTCCCTCCTATCTTCTAACCAGGTCCAGTGGATGCCCCACTGTCACCAGCAGACCTCCCGGAGTCCGATAGATACCCCTGTGTCTGCTGTGGATGTCGTAGCATGTCCGTAGAATGTTCTCTCTCCTATGATGCTTTTAGCCTCTCTTACTCTGAAATGTAATTTAATGTAATGTAATGTAATGTATTGCTTTATAAATGTTCTTAGCCGGTAGACAAACATTCTCCTGGAGCTTGCTCGATCGCCTTGTTGAGAGGGGTCAGGGAAGAATTTTTACAGCTCACTTATCTGGCCCCCTGGTGATTACTGTTTTTTTTTCTTCCCTCTGGAATATGTAGAGAGTGGGTCGTATGCCCACCTCCCTTGTTCTCTGTAAAGCGCATTGTGTTGCCTCTGGGTATGAAATGCGCTATACAAATAAAGCTTTGATTGATTGATTGAATTGTTTTAGAAAGAAGATGCACTTGTGAGTTCTGGCAAGTAGTAGTACATTGGCTTTTCCTATGTTAAATGCTTTGGATGAAAGCCAGTGTTTCCCATACGTTAATTCATCCATGGCGGCCCACCATGGATGAATTTGTCCCGCCATAGCTGCAACATTTAGGTTATCAAAAGTTTTTACTTCTCTAAATAAATAACAAAAGTCAAACGCTGTTGTGTTTTGCGCTGTGCTCATGGTACTCTGCTGGGCTACTCCCCCTCCCCATCCCCCTCAAATCGCGTGGATTGAAATAGGTCGCTGCCAATCACACTTGTTGGAAGTGTGCATTGCACACAGCTGCATTGATTCACGCTGGAATTCCACACGGAGTTGAGATACGGTTGTGTGAGGTAAGTTTACGTTTGCTACTTACAATATATACAATACAATCCATATTGAATATCCACTGTAGTTGTCTACTTGTCCAAACATAATTTGGGCTATGCTGCAACGTTCATTTTCCAGTCTAAGTAACGCAAATATTCCAGCTAGCAAGCTAGACTGTTAATTAGCTAACAGCAACGTTACCTAGCTAAAGTTAGGCTAGCACTAGGTAACGTTAGCTATATAGGTTTGCATGTAACGTTAGTCAGGCCAATGTCATTGAAAAACGGGACTGTCTTAAGATTAGCTATGATCCTACTCTTGACTTTCAGGTCATGAGTAACAGACCAATACATTCTTCAAGAAGAAAGTGAGCGTAGAAGCAGATGAAGAAACTGCTGCGGAGCCTGAGGTAACGTTGGCTTGCTAGCTAGGATACCGTAGCAATAGATGCCAAGTCAAAATTGCCTATGAATTGCCTATGAATAATTATTATTCATACGCTTTTGTCAAAAAATAAAGTGGATTAACTAACAGTGAGATGTTTATTTACAACAGGAGAGACGGCTTCTCCAGCCAGCAGCCTCAACCAGCAGCCAGCAGAGCCAGTGGCGGGAGAGGGACAGAGAGAGAGAGGGACTGACTCTGACTCTCAGAGGGACAGAGAGAGAGAGAGAGAGACTGACTCTGACTCTCAGAGGGACAGAGAGAGAGAGAGAGGGACTGACTCTGACTCTCAGGCAGGAGAGCTTCCTCTCCATCCAGCAGCCAGCAGTCTCTCAGAGAGGGACAGAGAGAGAGAGGGACTGACTCTGACTCTGATGGCAGGAGGGCAGGTAGAGGCAGCAGGGCAGGTAGCTCCCTTACTCATCATTCTCTCATACACGCATTCTCTCTCTCACACACACATTCACACTTTGTTAGTGTCAGAGGCTCATTAGATGGTAGGAAGGAGGGAGAGAGGGTGGGAGATATATTAGACCAGTGAGATGTCCAGGCCCTCTGCCCTGGTGTGTGGCAGCGGTTAGTGTCAGAGGGGAAGTCTCGTTCAGACTGCACGATTGCCTTCTCTGAGGGATCTCTATTAGATGATGGTCAGCTGGCTCTTTTTAGCAACTGCAGTCATTTCAGATTCTACTGGCACATTTTCTCTTTCTTTTTCAGAACTGTCATTTTGAAGGGCTAATGTCCACAGTATGTTGCATTAAATAGCCTTTTGTACAGTAGATGGAAATGTGGTCTTTGACACATTGAGTTGTTTGTCAGAGTGTTACCTGTATTTTCATTTAAAAAAGACTGGGCACGACACTGGATGTTATTTAATATTGATTTTTATTTATTAAAGTCCTGTCTCGTTTACCATGATTTTGTGTATGACTACTTCTTTGCCACGGAGAGGCCGTCACTGGAGGCAGGCCGTGGCTGAACATACACACACATTCACACCAAACACATTCTCCTCCCCCACACAGCTAGCTGACTCTATGGGTGCACACATAGCAGTGTTAGCCTAGCAAACATTTCCTTAACATTTCACTTTAAGCATTTCCATTTGAGTAGTTCACAAATCACTCACGCACCAGGTTATCAACATTTTGTATTTTGTTATGTTATGTTCTGTGTTGTGTTGGTTGTTTGGTTGTCTCGCGCTTCTCTCTGTCTCCAGACAGACTTGCTGGGTGAGGTCCTATAGACGAGTGGCCAGAGCAAACCAGAGCAGAGGGGGGAGGAGGCTTACATGGAGACCGGGGTGGGCGGGGCCAACCGCGGATCATTCCATTAATTTCATATGGCAATTAGTAGCCTTTTGTGTGTTTGTTTGTTTCCTTCTGTTTAGCAGGAATTTAATTTGTGAATGTGACTTCTATGGGGCCTGGAATGTGGTAGTTATTTCTATGCTTATTATATTGTTTAATTCGGTATGTTTGATGAGTAAATCTGTTGTGTAGTACAGATGGTAGAGTCTGGTGGGAGGGGCATGTAGTATTTAAGCAGCCTCACTGCAGACCTGAGGGGGGGTTCTTTTGTTTGACTGGGAGGTGTCCAGGAATTTACATCCAAACACCTTAAACCTTTGTCCTCAAGTCCCCTGCAACCCCTAGTTTCAATCTCCCTTTGTAATTGTAAACACCAACTCTCCCCCTTTTGTAATTATAAACACCCCCTCTGCCTCGCTCTTCCTCATCTCTTTGTTTAAGTCAGAAGGGCCACACCTTCGTCTTCAGACCTTTGTTTTCTTTGTTTGTCACATGTCTGTACTCTTGGCCACGCCTGCTATTTCACATGACGTGCAATGAGTTAGCCAATCACATCCTAGAAGGACTTTACCTGTGTTTTGACTGCATATAAGCCAGAGCAGAAGAGGCGGAATTCACTTCGGCTGACTAAACCACCCTTGTTGCGTTTGTCAGGAAGGGTGAGATTAAAACCGCAGAGCTGTAGCTACGGGAGTGATTGAGAGTTTTTGCAATCCGCGTTTCTTGGAGAAACGTTTTCCCCTTTGTTCCCGGGTGACTTGGTAAACATAACGAGAAGTTGGCTTTGACCAGGTTGGTAAACCTAACGAAAGTTGGCTTTGACCAGGTTGGTAAACCTAACGAGCGTTAGCTTTGACCAAGTGGCTGTACAGTATTTTGGTAGGATCTAGACGTCCAGTTTAGCCTTGACCAGGTTGCTGGTGCAGCCGGGCATGCTTGTTTGTAACGTGGGCCTTTGTTTCGTCTTATGTGTCTTATGTGTTCTCTGTTTTGAGCCTCGGCTCTTGATTGTATTGTTTGTTACGCGCGCCATGGATCCAGGTAAAGTATTTTTGTACACTTTTTAGACTGTTAAAATTCTGCTAGATTCCAGTAGGCTAGCTGGTGGTCTAGGAGACGCCGGAAAACAACTGTCCCGGTGATCGCCATTGAGCCAGAGAACAAAGGAATTCCTGACTGGGTGAGTACAAAGCGGGTTAATGTGTGTGTTTCTTTCGAAATTGTATTCTTTCCCGCCGTGAGTTAACTCTAAGGTTTCCTTTCATTGCTGTTTTGGGGTTTTTAGGCTGCGTCGTGGTTATTAGGGATTTGTTTCTTTAAATTTCCCCGCGCTGCCAAAGACAACTTCCGGGTCATACATGCAACATTTTGGGATCACCACTAGGTGTCCCTGTAACCCCGGCTACTAACATATGGCTAGAGGATGTCACAGGATTTTTTCTAGCCCTGAGGAGATTGTCGCGCTGAAGCATTATTCTGCGAGCGTTTGTTGGCAGATTTCGTTATGTGCTAAAGCATTTTCGATTTCTTACATCCACATCTGACATTTTAGTGTTAAATTCTAAGATTCGGGCTCAGCTAGAGGTGGTTGAGATGATTAGGTTAAGGGAAAAGCCTGTTAATTCTATAGACTGGTCTGTTTTTAAGATTTGGGAGAGTAGCACGAGCACTGTTTTTTTAGGTCAGGAAGGAAAGATAAGGAGATTCAGCAAACAGTCTCTCCACCATTTCCCCAGCAGAATAACTCTGATTTAAAATTATATTTTCCCCCCTCGACTTGTTGCGCCATGATCACACAACAATGCCCCCGCCATTAGCCACGCCCCTTCTCTCTACGAGTTAAAGGAATATGCTCGTTTTTGACAACCTGGACCTTATTTACGACATATTATAAGAAGTTTGACTCACCCAGATCACTTTTTTGTTGTTCGGAGGCCTGTAGAAGAAATATAAAATCCAGCGCGAGCCAGTATATCCATGTAATGGCGGCGCACGGGGCATAGGGAATGCCGTTTCTCAAAATCCATTTTCAGCCGCTAAACGGTTGTTTTCATCAATCACATTGCATGAATCGACAGTTGATATTCCTCTACGCCAGCCATTGTTGTTTTGGTGCCAAATAAGGGATCTTGATCCTCTGTAACATGGTCTTTATAAGCCTCTCCCCCACTTGCTCCAGCACGCATGCGCACAGGCCAGCGCGCAGACTTGCTATTCCGATGTGTCGTTATTTCTCGAGACTTCCAGACGTGCATCGTCTGGCCTCAAGTCCCACTCAGAGCAACAAATGCATTCCTCCTCTGTTGGCATAGGGTGACAATGTAGGCAAAAACACCACCAGTTACCATCTCTTCGGGAGCGTGCAGCGGTTTGTTCTCGAGCCAGCTGTTCCTCTCTCTGTCTCCTCACCCTCCTTTCAAGGAGCTCTTCGTCCGTATACTCTGGCTCAAAACGATATGGACGTCCGTCATATTCTAATTCATTTTCTAGATCCTCTAAATCTGACAAATATTCAGCCATATTGCACACAATATTCTAGGCACCAACAATCCGATCGTAGCGCAGACAATGTGAGCGCGAGTGTAGCCTACAGACGGAGAATAGCAAGTCTGCGCGCTGGCCTGTGCGCATGCGTGCTGGAGCAAGTGGGGGAGAGGCTTATAAAGACCATGTTACAGAGGATCAAGATCCCTTATTTGGCACCAAAACAACAATGGCTGGCGTAGAGGAATATCAACTGTCGATTCATGCAATGTGATTGATGAAAACAACCGTTTAGCGGCCGAAAATGGATTTTGAGAAACGGCATTCCCTATGCCCCGTGCGCCGCCATTACATGGATATACTGGCTCGCGCTGGATTTTATATTTCTTCTACAGGCCTCCGAACAACAAAAAAGTGATCTGGGTGAGTCAAACTTCTTATAATATGTCGTAAATAAGGTCCAGGTTGTCAAAAACGAGCATATTCCTTTAAGCGCGCCCCTTTCTACGAGGTATTCGTCCGAACAGGTCAAGAAGGAAGAGCCTCCGATTTGGGGTCGAGCGCCACCTGCTGGAGTTCCCTTGAACAACTCATAAGGGAGATTTACACTAGCCAAGATAGAGAGATTTTTAGGAGTTTGTTTCAATAGTCAATGAATGGCCATAAGCTGTTCGTTTTATGCATTCTACTGTATGAATTTCATTCATATAATGATGATGTGTTTTTTGAGGAGTTGGCTTTAGGCCTTCACCTCTGCTATTGAACCCAGTCTGTGTTTGAGTCTTATTTTTCAGGGTAGGGAGGGGGATTGGGCACCCCTGGACCTAGCCTGAAACAGACGGGGGCGGGACCGCAAGGTCCCAAAAGGGCACGTTAAATAAAGATATAGTGCTGGGGAGACGACTGAAGGCCCCCGTGTCTGAGGAAGTATGAATTAACATACTGCTCTGGTACCGTCTAGTCAGCACTGTGTCGCCGTTAAGGGGTTGGCACTGTGTGGTACGTGGACGACAGTCCACACCTAAGCAGAGGGGCGTTAGAGACGACCTCTGTGAATAGGCAAGGCTGGTGAAAACGGTCAAAGTTCTAATATCCATAGCACAAGTGGAATTAGGATCAGACCGTCGGTTCTGAGCTGGGTGACTAACAATCACTACGGTGTCCGGGATCGCTATCGACTGGGTCACCGGCCGGTCGGGTCGCATAGGGCAGTAAGACCTGAGATGGCCGCCGCGCTCGGCTCAATGTACAGTCAGGCCACTACAAGCCAAAAGCGAATGCGTTAGTAGGCGAGTAGTGCTTCTGTGATCGGTGGGCTTTGAAAAGAAGACACCGGGAAGCAGAAGGCTGAGCTCTCATTCCAGGGGAGCCTGGCTTGGGGCCTCGGACGGAACGGGGTCTAGCCCGGGATTGCGCCCTGGATGGGAGGTCCGAAAGACTCAAGCGGCTATGGACCCTGGGCGGCAGGTCTTTGAGGAGCCTGGATCATGCCTTCCTGGGGACTGCTTGGAACCTGCTGTTGACAACTGTCGTTCCGGGAGTGATGGGTGAATGCCGAACCAGGAGACTGGCACAAAACCGGAGGTGGAGATGGAGGTTACTGGCCTGTTTCCCTACAGATGGGAGATCTGGGGTTCGTGAGATGCAAGGCCAACACCACGTCACCAACTCACTGTGAGCGACAGATAAGTATGAAACAGGAGCAGTGCCCAAATACTCTGTCCTCAAATGCAGAAGAGGGAGGGTTTTAGATATACAAATTTTAGCTATACAAATGAAGCTTTGATGGAGTTTTTTGATTAGTTAATTGTAAATGAAGCCAATTCATTTTAGTGTCATTTTCTTTGCCCCATCTCTAATTTTTATCCTGACTTCAGGAAATTTTTGCTTTCACCCTTAGGGGGTGTTGTTTTGTTGAGACGAGAATGTGGGTATTTTATTTTATTTTCATAAAATCGCGAAAGAAATTCTAGAGCCAAATCCAATTGCCTTGATCATGACTGGGGACTGGGCGTGTTGAAGTCATTCTAACACTGCCCCTGATGTCACTGTAGGGGTACTGCAGACTGGCTCTAAATGACACTTGAACAGACACCGTTTAAGTTTTCCTGACTGAATAACAACATTTTTTTCCCCAAAGCAGGAGCTTGCGCTTAACCATGTTTCTGAGTATCTCCAACAGACTGCTGATAACCGTTCCTGACCAAGGAGGGGAACAGGGAGACCAGAGGACTCTCCTTTTGCTCTTCTGTTTTGTCTCTGTTTGTCTCTCTCATCTGTGGATCCACAGACGGAGCACTTCATCAGCCTGTACTGGGGGAGCGGGAGCGCCGAGGTGAGCCCTCCAGCAGCACGACCCGGGCCGGCCCTACGTGGAGCAGTACAGGGATGGACCGGGTTCAGTTCAAGAGCCTGTACGTGCTGCTGGCGCCCTGGCTGTGTGGTGTCCCACCGCACCTTCACCCTGCTGAACCAGGACAGGGACTCCCTCCTCACCTTCCGAGAGCTCGCTGGCTGACCGCTCTATGTGGACCTGCCCAGTGGGGAGACAAGAGACTACCAGGAGCAGATAAGCAGCCTGAGAACAGGCCAGAAAACATGGAAGAGAAGGATGTCTTCAACAGAGTGAGGACCGCCATTCCTGAGGCTAAGGAGGGTTTCCTGCATCACATCTCTCCTGGGGATTGGGTCCTGGTCCGCGACCACAGACGAAGGAGCTGGAACTCGCCGAGGTGGCTCGGGCCGTACCAGTTTCTACTCATCACGCAGACAGCGATCTGAGAGGACTTTGTGGATCCATGCAAGCCATTGCCGACGGGTCCAAGCAGCAGAGGACGGTCCACCAGGGGATCGCCAACACCAGGAGATCAAGGATCCAGCTGATCCAGAGGGCTCAGAGGCCAAAGCCAGTCACCACCACTCTGTCCTCTCCTCTGACGAGGAATCGGAGGAAAAATGACCTTGCTGGTCACCTCCTTCTCATGATCGTTATGATGGCAACATGGAGAAACTCCACAGCCATGACCTCACAAGATGCACCACACACGCACACACACCTGCACACACTAACATTGAACATAACTGATTTCAAACAACGCGACATTGAAGTTGCGATCTAGAAGAGAAGACGCCTTGCATTCCCCAATGACACTCTATTGCCCAAAAGAGAAGTGTCACCTAAATGACTGTTGGATATGCACTGTGAACAAGAGTGACCTTGACAGTCACCGCCACACTCTCCTCTCCTCTGATGAGCAATCGGAGACTGACCTTGCCGGTCACCTCCTTCTTGTGGTTGTGGTATGACAACATGGACAATCTCAACAGAAATGACTGCACCTCTAATCACACACACTGGAACCTACATTAAACATTCAGAGACGCACACATGGAAGCTATGTTCCATAGGACATCACATGCGATTATTCACAAGAGTGAATGAACTTTGAAATAATCTGAAAAATATCATATTTGTTTACAAGAGTTACAATGGTTGAAACATGAGTTGATAAATAAGTTTGGGTTTTTCCTCTAAATTGACCAAGAGGTTTTTGCCCTTCTTACACTGGTAACCATTTATTTTTTTTGCCTTGTTAAATCAAGTTTTTTGGTGAATGGTTGTCCACTCTTAGACTATAAATAGTATATAATCATGTCATCTTTTTTATCTTGTTTCCTGTCAAATTTCTGAAACAAGGGGTTTTGGTGCGTGATTTTGCACGTGGAAAGAAAATAATAAAAAAAAAAATTTTTTTTTTTTTTGCTCCACCTAGTGGAGAGATTATTTCCTTTCCACATGTATAGCATAGCTGACTGTTTACACTGTGTTTGGATTTTATATTTTATTTTTGTGTACCTGTTCAGGCACAAATGGGGGATTGTCCAGGAATTTACATCCAAACACCTTAAACCTTTGTCCTCAAGTCCCCTGCAACCCCTAGTTTCAATCTCCCTTTGTAATTGTAAACACCAACTCTCCCCCTTTTGTAATTATAAACACCCCCTCTGCCTCGCTCTTCCTCATCTCTTTGTTTAAGTCAGAAGGGCCACACCTTCGTCTTCAGACCTTTGTTTTCTTTGTTTGTCACATGTCTGTACTCTTGGCCACGCCTGCTATTTCACATGACGTGCAATGAGTTAGCCAATCACATCCTAGAAGGACTTTACCTGTGTTTTGACTGCATATAAGCCAGAGCAGAAGAGGCTGAATTCACTTCGGCTGACTAAACCACCCTTGTTGCGTTTGTCAGGAAGTCCTTGCGCACGTATTGTTTTTCACAATAAACCAGACTTAACCTTTTGAACGTATCTTGGTAAATCTTTTGACTACACCAGTTTAAAATACTATCACAGAGGGCTAGGCTATACCATGCGGTTAGCCTAGCTTAGCTGTTTTGTCCTGTTGGAGCACTGCAATAAACACCCTTGCACCTTGCGACGTTGTCATCATTGGAAGAAGTTGGTTTTGAACCCTTTTTGTGACACCCTTTCATGAACAAATGTGGTCCGGTGATTAAATTGCTATGGCTTCTTAATTTTGCTCTCAAAGTGTGCCAAATTGATGCATTTAAATTAACAATGTTAAAAATTATCGTGGGGGGGCATGCCCCTGAGCCCCCCTAGAGGGTCGGAGGTCCACCCCCCATTGTTGATTTATATATATATAGGTCCACCATTGGCTTAGTTGCTGGTTAACTACAGTATGAGAGGCAGGATCCCAGCCGACCGTTGCATCCCCCCAACCCGCAACGGAGGGTTATCAACTGGGCTGGGACTCCGCCTCTCATCGCTTACCAACAACTGAGCCAATTGAGCTAAAGGTGGTTAGCTAGCTCGATCGTGAAATTACTCAAACGTATTAAATATGACACCAATAAGCAAACCGGTGCCAATAGTTAGCTTAATCTTGATATAACTAAGACATCTGCTAAAAAAAATGTTCCACCGACAGATTTAGCTACAATGTTTCAGCCCACCTCCATCCTAATAGCAGAGTTGAAGACACTACTTCCTCGCACTAGTCATCACTTACACCACCTCCCAGGGTGGTGTACATATTTAGTTGTTACTAGGAACTAGTTGTGAGTGGTGCAACCCATTTAAATTTAGTAGTGACTACATCTCGAGTTAGTCAACACATAGGCTATGACTAGGCCTAGTCACCACTTAGTAACGACTGGTGCAACCGGCTCCTGGTGAGTGGGCGGAGGCAAAAAAAAAAAAGGGCAGCGAAGCACAATTTATGCCCAAGTTATGGTAATGATATTCAATCAATCAATCAAAGCTTTATTTGTATAGCACATGTAATATTACGTATTAGGGTCTTGAGCATCCTACCCTGAACCATGTACAGAACATTGTGCATGGCAAACCATGCACTTTACAGCTGTATTTCTTGGAGCTACAAGGAGTTTCACTCTTGCAGCCACACCGGATCATCTTCAGGATGTAGTCTGGAACAAGTTTGACATCTTCTGGTAGGTGGATTGGGATCAGTGCCCTGTTACTGGTGTCCTTTTTCCATCCAAATTCCTCTGGGTTCATTGCAGGTGGCAGATTGTTATTGAGATTTTGCCACAGGTATGCTTGGAAGTGAGCCCTCTTTACATTTTCAGTGAACGCTGCCTTTGTTGGAGGTATAGCAGCTAGATTTGGTGAAGACGTGTCCTTTCCCGTCCTTTTTTCCCAGACAAGAAGCCTTGTGTGTGCCATGTCCATGCTCTCCGTTATGCCATAACAGGCTGAGATGAAGGCAGTGGCTTGGTCAAGGACTTGCTGGAATGGTGCATCCACATTGCCAATAGCTGATAGATCGTAACCAGCTTTCAGGGCTTTGATGACAGAGCCTTTTCCCAAACCATAGTACGACGCTACAGTGTCACATCCTGATATGGCATGGGCTGGTAAATGGTTATTATAGTAGTACATGCATAGATAGGCAAGAGGGAGCAAACGGGAGCGGAACCCCGTCCCAAGATGGCGGCCGTGTAGCAACGCGCGTTTCATTGGACAGCAGCGTAGAGCGAGTCATCTAGTGTTCTATATATATCTATGCATATCCCTGCCTAGTTCGCAAAGCACTGTATGAATTTTCATCTACCCCTCGTTTTCAAGTCAGCATCTGAAAACCCTAGTTTTGGAGGGCTGTTTGAACGTCCACTAGCCCTCAATTTGCGCCCTAGCCCTAGAAGCTAAAAGGAATTGGACACACTACCCTACGCGTGAATGTGCAAAATGTAGGGGTAGGGCCAAGGGCTAGGGCTAAGGGGGGTATTGAGATTGGGCCATAGTCTTCATTAGGACCAATGCACATGATGCAGTGTGTGGGAATAGTATAGTCTTCATTAGGAACAATGCATATGATGAAGTGTGTGGGAATAGTATAGTCTTCATTAGGACCAATGCACATGATGAAGTGTGTGGGAATAGTATAGTCTTCATAAGGACCAATGCATATGATGAAGTGTGTGGGAATAGTATAGTCTTCATTAGGACCAAGGCACCTGATGAAGTGTGTGGGAATAGTATAGTAGGAGAGGATGAGAGCTCCTATGGTGAGCAGGTTATTATTGTTTATTGTTGTTGGCAGTAGGCCTAAAGTGTGTGTTGCTAATACAAATGTGTTATTTAAAATTTTTCATTGCGCTCCTAAATTTCTTTCTGTGCTCCTAAATTTGTTCATTTAGGAGCATGTGCTCCTAGTGAAAAATGTTAGCTTAGAGCCCTGGGAGACTATTGACGGCGTCTGTCACCTCCTTCCATGCATTGGATTTCTCTGTCCCTGTCACGCCACTGCAGGCTGATAGGTGCTAAAGTGCGTCCTTATATGGTGATCATTATCTATTCATGGTCCTTATATGGTCATCATTATCTATTCATGGTCCTTATATGGTCATCATTATCTATTCATGGTCCTTATATGGTGATCATTATCTATTCATGGTCCTTATATGGTCATCATTATCTATTCATGGTCCTTATATGGTGATCATTATCTATTCATGGTCCTTATATGGTCATCATTATCTATTCATGGTCCTTATATGGTCATCATTATCTATTCATGGTCCTTATATGGTGATCATTATCTATTCATGGTCCTTATATGGTGATCATTATCTATTCATGGTCCTTATATGGTGATCATTATCTATTCATGGTCCTTATATGGTGATCATTATCTATTCATGGTCCTTATATGGTCATCATTATCTATTCATGGTCCTTATATGGTCATCATTATCTATTCATGGTCCTTATATGGTGATCATTATCTATTCATGGTCCTTATATGGTGATCATTATCTATTCATGGTCCTTATATGGTCATCATTATCTATTCATGGTCCTTATATGGTCATCATTATCTATTCATGGTCCTTATATGGTCATCATTATCTATTCATGGTCCTTATATGGTCATCATTATCTATTCATGGTCCTTATATGGTGATCATTATCTATTCATGGTCCTTATATGGTGATCATTAGCTGAATCCCAAATCGCGCACTTAGGCGAAAGTGCAGAGCACTCGCGGCCTTGTGGCCTTACATGCGCGTTCCCACTAAGTCCACAAGGGCTCAGGGTAGTCCCAAAATGGAATTGCTAGGTCCACAAGTGCGCCACTGCCGCCATTTTGCGCACTTTAACTGCACTTACTGAAAGTCCGCTATTTCGCGGACTTAGGAGCAGAAAATCCCCACAGTCCACTGCGTCTCATGTGACACAGAGCTTGAGTGCATCCGAGTCATGATCCAAGTGGATCACACATAAATTATGACATTTGCCGATAAAACAACATGAGCTGATAAATTAGTTTGAAGGGTTATTTCTTTGGGTTTTTTCCTCTTAATTGACCAAGAGTTTTTTTCCCCTTTTCAGAACTTTGACTGTTTTACACTGGTAACCATGTCATCTTTTTACCTTGTTTCTGTCAAACTTTGAATCAAGGTTTTTTGGTGAATGGTTGTCCCCTTTTTAGACTAGTAATCATGTCATCTTTTTACCTTGTTTCCTGTCAAATTTCTGAACCAAGGAGTTTTGGTGCGTGATTTGCATGTGGAAAGAAAATAATCTAATTTTTGTTAAATGTTCATTAATAAAATTCTCAGGTTTTTACTCTGCTCCACCTAGTGAAGAAAAAGGAGATTACTTCCTTTCCACATGTATAGCATAGTTGAGTGTTTACACTTTGGGGCGAATTCACTAAAGCAAATTGCGCCCGCTAATTGCACCATAATATTGCGCGTCAGTTGCGCCCGCTATGTGCTCCGTTTTAAAAACCTAAAGACAAAATCACTAAAGACATTGCGCTAATAATATCCCAGCGCAAACACGCCCATTCGGTGTTTGCGGCTGAGTGCAATTTGCTGCTGATATAGGAAATGACTATAAATACAGCGCATGCAGCGCATACAACTCGTATGCATATCATTAGACGATGGCAGACAGAAAAAGAAAGATACGATTTTCAGACAGCGAACTTGAAGGCCTCACGGACGAGGTTCAAAAACATGTCAGCTTTCCGCAAAAAATATCACGACTGCAGCAAAAAATCATATTTGGGGTTTAATTTCCCAATCAGTCAGTGGCATTTGTGTGTGTAAACGCGGAAGACTGCAAACGGAGGTGGAATGATTTAAAAAGACGAACAAAGGAAAAATTGTCATTTTATGTTATGCAAGTTGCAGCACGATGATCTGGCATACTTTTGGGGGAGTGTATAACATTGCCCCACCGGTACGATCTAGGCATCTAAACGGCTTTTCAGGATTCCAAATGTGCACTCAATCACACCGCGCGTCCTGATGTGAGCCCGGTTGTACGCCGCCTCTCCAACGTTGGAAGGATTACGCACGGGAGTCATCATCCATGGCTGAAGATGATACCTGCCGTCACCTATGATACAAAAGCAAAATATTTTCAAGACCATTCAAATAAAACAAATATTGTGTAGGCTATGTTTTTATTTATTTATTTATACCTATATCGGCCCCCAGCCGTTCAATGAACAGCTATAGGGAATGCGCAGTTTCGCGTATATACTATTATACGCACAGTTTCGTGCTATCCCTACTAACACAATCAGGTTGCAGCAATGTTGCAGAAACGTGCAATTTAGACTTTTGTATGGTCCACTCAACGTCAAGTTAAACGTGCATGCAACGCAAACGCGGTATCTGCACACAAGTTGCTGCAACGTGCAGGTCCAACGTGTCTGCAACGTGCCTGCAATGTGTACACAACGTTGTGATTTCCGCGATGATTTCGATGTATATTGCTGCAACGTTGTATACACGTTTATATATTACTTTGTTACGTTGCTGCAACGTGGTCTACACTTCCGTTGGCTACATTTATAATTTGCATTACAAAACAAATCAGCTCTTTGCACAAGCTCCACTACTTCCTGAAACTACAGGCATATTTCTTTACCGTCCTATACTATTGGATAGCAATAGCGATGAATCCGGTGTGCAGCACACCTGATCAATCACTTCCATCCACTAGTATAGGACAGGAAAGAAATACGCCTGTAGAGTGTCAGGAAGTAGTGGAGCTTGTGCAAAGAGCCTATTAATGTCATAGTCAATGCAGCAAGCAAAATTATGGTACAAAAGTTATGACAACACCATTCAGTCAAGAACAATTTATTTTATTAAAAAAGTACACAATGTCTGGCCTGCAACATGATAAACAAGTTTAAAAACAAAAAGGATAAAAAAAAATAATACAAAAACAGTTATTTACAAAAAAAATGGCAGGCTGTGCTCAGATAGGCTGGGGGTGGGCGTCAGATGGGCTGGGGGGGGGGGCTGTGCTCAGATGGGCTGGGGGGGGGGCTGTGCTCAGATGGGCTGGGGGGGGGGGCTGTGCTCAGATGGGCTGGGGGGGGGGGCTGTGCTCAGATGGGCTGGGGGCTGTGCTCAGATGGGCTGGGGGGGGGGCTGTGCTCAGATGGGCTGGGGGGGGGGCTGTGCTCAGATGGGCTGCGGGTGGGCGTCAGATGGGCTGGGGGGGGGGGCTGTGCTCAGATGGGCTGCGGGTGGGCGTCAGATGGGCTGGGGGGGGGGGCTGTGCTCAGATGGGCTGGGGGGCAGCTAGGAAGGGAAGTCTTCCTCATCAGAATGCTGGGGAGTGCTCAGATGGACTGTGCTTGGATGGGCTGTGCTCAGGCGGACTTCTGCAGATACCTAAAGACACAATGAAATGGCCGTAAATACACAACGCACATACATGCACAAAAAAGTGGTACACAATCTTTGGAACCATGCAGTGTCACTGGGTAGGAGAAACCAAAAAAAAAGACATCACTTACCCTTCTGCATTTAGCAGGGGCATGTTTCAATGTCTCCTGCAGCTGGGCGGCCACCTCCGCCATCGTAGCCTTTGGCATGGAGACCATCACTGCACCTTTAAGTTATCAAGAAAGGTAATGGTTTCAATTCACATCGGTCATGGAACAAAGACGATGTATTAAAAAATATTCAAAATATGAACCATTTCTTACATGTTAGAACATTGAAGAGTGTCAAACTCTTCAGTGGCTTCTTCCCCTTCTTCCCGTGCACACTGTAGGCGCTCCACACCGCATGTGTGGCTACAGCTGACAGCACCCGCCGGACTGTGTCCGCCAAGTCTCTGCCACCAATGGCACCTAGGTATTGTGTCTGCAAAACAAAGAGTCATTTACTGTACCCTTCCCTGCACTGCAAAAATAAGACAAAGTTCCGCCCTGCAGACACTCACCATCTTCCTCTGATGTTCCCGGTCCTTCAACCTGGCCTCACAGACCTGCAGCTCCTCGTCCGTTTGGGCAGGGTTCAGTACATCCAGCACTTCTCCCTGGGCTCCAGACTCCACAGGCCGCGTGCTCTGGGCCAGTTCCCTCACAGTCCGTGCAAGCTCACGGAGTTGCTCCCGCATCTCTGAGAACTGCTGATGTACCGACCTCTGGAAATCTAGATAAACACAGATGTGGCTATAAGTACATTGACATAAAACTAAATGAAACTCAAAATATATCCCTGCATGCAACATGAAGTAGTCCCATACCAGCATCTGCAGAGCAGCATCGATTAGGTAGAGGGGTACATGGAGTCAATGGTGCTGGAGCCGTTTTCTTGGGCGACGGCATCACAGACCTAACTGAAAAACAAAAGGGATAAAGGAAAGGGATGAGCAGGAAACTGTATGGTGTTGGCAGCATGCTTTGGCTTCTGGCATTTGAAGGAGAATAAATTAAGACATTAACAGGTAGACATCACAACACCACAGCAGTACATGCCACTCTTACCTGGTCTGGCTGGGGTGCTATACATGAAGCCTGGGCTCGCATGGTTTTCGCTCACAGGGGATGAGCTCGGAAAATCTGCAAGATGAGTAAATGGTATTCAATCTAAAAAAGCCAATCACAGAGCTAACTGAATGGGATTAGCAGGAAACTTTATGGTGTTGGCTTTGGCTTCTGGCATTTGGAGGGAAACTAAATAAAGACAAGACAGGTAGACACCACAGCAGTACATGCCACTCTTACCTGGTCTGGCTGGGTGCTGTATGATCTGGCTGGGGTGCTATAAATGGGGCCTGGGCCCCGCTCGCCCAGATGGGACAAGCTTGGAAAATCTGCAAGATGAGTAAAATGGTATTCAAAATAAATAAAAAATAGTCCAACTATCAGTGTGCAGTAGGCATAGACATTTCATTTCAACACAAACATGCATACCTGCATTGTACAGCACACGTGGATTGTACTGGACCGCTGGCAGAGGCCTTTCAACTCCGGCACCTGGTCTTTGGCCTGCATAGTGGGGATCAATGGCTGCCCGGGGCTTGGAATATGTAGTGGAATATCAGTAAATTAGCTCAGATTACTCGATTTCAAAAGTACTACTCTTTTGGGACTGTTGAATGCACTTTAGTATATTACCTTCGTCACTGGAGTGATAGCGTGTGTTGCGCCGTCTCTTTCGAACGTCTTGGCACTCGTCCATTGACGACTGCTGCTCAAAGACTTTTGCCATGAGCCTGGCACCTTCGTAATGATCTGTGTGCATAAAGTACCATAATCAATACATTTCAGCCATCCTTTTTTCCTCAGAATAATGAGTCATGATCTTCCCCCCACCCCCATCAGTATTTTTTAATAGCTTAAAATGCAAACAGTACCAGTTGTGGACTTTGGGAAAACCCGGACTCTGTGGAGCGCCCAGCCAGGGTTAGGTTCCACACAGCTCTTTATCCGTTGGCTGACTCATTCATTGGCCAGGAACACATCTGCAACTGTGAGTGAAACCATTAGTAGCCGCTTCCCTGTACAATTGAAAAGTAGCACACCAAACACACAAACATGTTCTTACCCCATCATTTTTGGAGAGCCAGGATACTGGGACAACCGACAGTGTCCTCCCCCAGAAACTCCACACTGCAATAGTCTGCCCAATAAACAAAAAAATATTAAGTTTATAAACACACAAGGACCCTATGGGAAAGTAGGCAGAGGGGAAGAAGCGACTAAAACAATTCAACAAGTCATTACAGCCGATAAGTAATTAGTGACACGCCACTATTCTATTCTTTTTTTTTTGATTCTCTGCCGGCCCAGGACAGATGCGGTCAATGGCGGTCAATCATCAATCATCAGTGTGGGAAACATGAAGCTAGTTTAGGCATTAGCCACTGCAGTGCACAGAATAAATGTATAAGGCCCGTGAATCACGCGTTACTACTCGCAGTTTTAACAGCAACGCCTGTTTTTGACTCGAACTCCAACAATACACACCGATACTACTAATGTGGCAAACAAAGCTGCCTCCATCTTTGTTTCGAGCTAACGTTATGGTAACCCGCTTACCTCGTGGGTGGCATTGTTCTGTCTCCCACTTTCCAGACAAATGAAAATATATAAAGCATTATCTTGGCTTCGCCTTCACTGTTGCCTATGTAAAATTAGCCTAAGATTCGTGATGTCCTTAGAAAGCCTGACACGAGCGAGCTCCCAACGTGAGTCAAATTCAGCAGAGTCAAACAAACAAACAATTCACATTTCCCTCAGTCCAGCGGCCATTTTAGATTGCGTGGTAGCGTGGTAGCGTGCTAGCTAGCATTAGCTAACGTTAGCTAGCTATCATTAGGCTTCCAATTCCTGAACTTAGTTTAGCGTGCAGGTTATGAGTTACTTCTGTTTACTTAAATTATTACCGGTAAGTAAACAAATAAATAGCTAAACCAACAGTCAAATCAATGTAATTTGATGAGGAAAAAAACCCCGAGGTGACGTTAGCTATAACTTACCAGAGAAGAAGTGCGCACCACACTGTTTGTTGGTCCCCAATCTGCTCTCTTTATGGCTTTAAACCACAGCTTTCGGTGGTTCCTCTGAAAAGGGGGACATCTCGAGGGGATGCTGAAGAATCTGAGGCCGTCATCTTGTCCTTTTCTGTTTGTACAGTTCACAGCACAGCAGCTTTGAGGCATAATTAGCTACATGAAACGAGTAGCTAGCGAGTTCGTTCCTCGTTCGCTCGTTCCTTTTTACCGAGAGGCCGCGTGCTCGCTCTGCTGTGACGTAGGCGGCGAACCCATCTATAGGGAGGGAAAGTGATCTCATCGCCCCCTAGTGGAAGCGTTCCACAATGCCGAGAGAATGAATGGGATTTCTCGACACGTCTTTTGAAAAATGATATCTTGGTCGACACCGAAAAGTTAGACTTTTTTTTAATTAATGAAAAAGCATTCAATTTATAACAAACAGGGAAATATACAATCAATAACATTTCTAAGATGCGTTATTAAACTCAACATACAGTACAATATGAAGGATATAAGCGAAAATTTAAAAAAATTAAAAAAGACAGGAGCAGTTTGGCAAAGAATCCTGCCTACTTTAACTGAACCAGCAAGCAGTGACGTCACGGGATAGCCCGAATCCTAATGCTAGCCTAATAGGACTTTAATCCAACGTCACTGCAACGTTTATTTAATGACGTTGCAGGGACCCATATTGCAAATGTTTCTGCAACGTTGCAGAAAAGTCTAATTAGACTTAGGAGGGTAAAGTTATTTTCGACCTTAGATGGACGTTGTCACAACATCGCCTGATGGTAACGTTGCAACTTACCTAAGTACAACTTATGTGCAACGTTGCTGCAACCCACTGTGTTAGTAGGGATGTAGGCTATTATATTCATTGGGGGAGCTTGGACTCGCTGGGGACGGGTGGAGAGACGCATAGTCAACTGAGCCTCCCCAGACGCGACTTCATCCTCCAGTTGGCTGAAGAGCTGCGCGCTCTGGTGTCCAAACAGCTACCGCGGTGGTTCTAGTGTTAAATCAAAAAGTGACCTTCTTCTAAATATTCTCTCACGAACAACATGCCTGGCATTGCGATGCCGAATTCGCCTCGCAACAATCACTGCTGCCATGATCAGTGGAAAGGCTGGCCGCGACACACCCCTTGCGCTTAAATACCACCACGTTTCTGAAAACGGTATTAATTTCACTTTAACTGCGTGAGGCAATTTGCGCCGATGTTTGTGAATTGGGCGGGTTTTGCAATAATGTTCATTTGCATAGAAAGGGGAACATTCTCCGCCCATATTACCTAATTTAAATATGAGCTAATAACACCGGCGCAGAGCAACGCAATGACGAACGCAACGCAGTTAACACCGTATTTCACCCTTTGCGAGGGCTTTGTGAATAGCAAACATAATTTTTGACTTATTTGCACAGGCTTTGCGTCAGGAAAAGCTGCGCAATCCTTTAGTGAATTCGCCCCTTTGTGTTTGGAATTGATTTTTATTTTATATTTGATGTTTCTATATTTTTATGTGCCTGGTTAGGGGGAATTGTCATAGAAATTGTAGTTTCACCACCTCACCACCTCCCTCAACCTTTCACATAGCTGTGCTAATCTAATTTATGACAGGATGACCTCCAGGAGGTCAACACACCTAGACGTCTGCTCCAGAATAACCATCCTTTGTCCCATTGTTCCTGCAAGAATTACCGCCTTTTCTCATGTCACGTGTCTGTATTCTCGACCACTGTTGATGATGCCTGCCATTTAATATGACGTGTACAGATGGGTTAGCCAATCACATCCCTGGAAGCGTCATACCTGTGTATTGCTTGAATATAAGGCGGCACAAGACAAGCCTACTCCACGTATGCTGGATGCCACTCACGTGCGTTATCCTGGAAGTCCTTGCGCTCGTATGTTTTCTCAATAAACCAGACTTAACCTGTTCGAGTGAACCTTGGCAAATCTTTTTACTTTCGATCAGATTTAATTCCACTACACTAGTCAAGGTTGTCAACGACCTCAGAATCAATGCTGACTTGAAAAAGCTCTCTGTCCTTGTCCTCCTGGACCTGAGTGCAGCGTTTGACACAATAGACCATAATATCCTTGTTAGAAGACTGGAGAACTGGGTCAGCCTCTCCCTGCTTGTCCTTGACTGGTTCAGGACATATTTAACTAGCCAAGTTTTTTGTTGCCCTTGGTGACCACAGCCCAAAAAACACTGAGATGTCATGTGAGGTCCCACAAGGATAGATTCTAGGGCCCTTACTTTTCAGCCTGTACGTTACCCCTACGCGATGTCATGAGAATGAACAACATTAGCTACCATAGCTATGCTGATGAAACCCCTCGACTACAGCTCAGTTGACCATTTGACAGAATGTATTGCTGACATAAAAGTGTGGAGGTCACAGAACGTCCTCCAGTTAAACCAGGACACAACTGGAGTATTGATCATTGGTGAAAAAAGTGAAAAAGAGAGACTATCAGTGCACTTAAAGGGGTAGTGTGCTATTTTGAACCTGTAGCCCAATTTGTGGTCTGTCTACCATGAACCTGAAACATAGAGACCATAATTTCACTGATCGTTCCAGTATTGAGTTAGCTGCAGTTTTGATGCAGGGTCTCACTGGGCTACAATGGAAGTCAATGGGGCATACGTAAATGCGTTGAAAAACTATGATGAATGTGCTTTTATGAGACGGGAAGCACAGGGTGTAATCTTACCAGTCTCAATATGCTCTCCTGTATCACAGTCAGACTTCATCGCCATCGTCCACAAAAGGTTCTCCCAAATCAGTTCCTGCTGAAGGCCCCTAAACCCTGGAGCGGCCCTGGCTCGAGCTAGGGGGTTAAGCTGAGCTGTTTTAGGCCGTGCTGGGAAGGCCTCCCTGTGTCCCAGTGCAGGGGATTAAGGTCTCTGCTTTTTGGAGCAGTGCACCTTGGGCTCCGGAACCATCTGTGGAAACCCGCAGCCCTTGAGAAGCGTCCAGAACCAGCGAGCGAGCTCCTGTGTCCATCTGGTGCCGGCTGGACTGCGGGAATAACAGCGGGAGGAGGGGATGGGTGCTGGGGGGGACGTGTCATTGCTGTCAGCGTGTGGACCGAGCGTGCGCGGGGCGAGAGGTCACCCGACGTCGGCCAACTCTCCATCTGCTCTGCTTCCTTCTCCTCTCGCTCCTCGCCAGGTCCCTTCCTTCTCCTCTCTCTCCTCGCCAGGTCCCTTCCTTCTCCTCTCGCTCCTCGCCAGGTCCCTTCCTTCTCCTCTCGCTCCTCGCCAGGTCCCTTCCTTCTCCTCTCGCTCCTCGCCAGGTCCCTTCCTTCTCCTCTCGCTCCTCGCCAGGTCCAGGTCTATTCTGGGCTGCCTCGCCCCGGCGCTGCTGCGCTCCAGTGGAGTGTGTTTCTGAGACGGAATGGACGGGAGGGGGGAGAGAGAGGGATCATGAGGTGTGGGGGGCAGGCGGTGGGAAGAGGAGTTAAAGAAGGGGGTTGAGAGAGGAGGGGGGTAGAAAACGAGAAAAAGAGAGAGAGAGGGAGAGATGCACACACACACTCACAATCACACACACACACATAATAATACCAGCGTGTGCCTCTTGCTGACAGAGCTGTAGATGGAGCAAACGCGTTCCGCTAAGTCCACCATGCTGTTGTACTGGAAACCCCCGGAGTTCCTGTCCAGTCCACTAGGGGGGCTCTCCCAGCTGTCCAGTCCACTAGGGGGGCTCTCCCAGCTGTCCAGGAGACAGGTGCATGATGGACCAACAGGTTCACATGGAGCGAGACTGTCCTCACAACAACACACCACCAGCACATCCATAACAAACACACACATGTACACACACACACACACACACACATGCTCGACCTCTGAGCCCTAGCCACTGGAAATGGCTAAACCACATGCTTTCTCCCTTGTTACCATGACGCTGAGTAAGACCACCCCCGTGAAGATGGATGACTGGATGACTGATGGATGACTCTCAACTGAGAGCAAATACTTCCTCCTCTGACATACTGATGATCATCTCCTACTACGATGACACCCAACACAAATGTAAATTACAAAGTTGAATAGACAAACAAACTCAAACGCTATGAAATACTTGAAATATGATCAATGTATTTGACCAAGGTCTGTCACTGGCCTGTGTCCATAGAGTGTCATACACCACTAGAGGGCAGTAGCTACCAAGGAATAAAGGGGCATGCTGAACAAACTAGGAGACACAGCGTGACAGACAGCAGGCAGGACTAAATGATCCACACAGTACCCCTGTTGGAATACTCTCAAATTATCTTCCTTCCTTCCTTCCTTCCTTCCTTGCTTCCTTCCTTCCTTGCTTCCTTGCTTCCTTGAAGCAATCTCTAATCATGACTGGAGGCGAAAGATTGGTACCAATCCTGTCATAGCAGGTCAGTGTTTTTCCATGGAAAGAAGGAAGGGAAGGATGCATTTTCAGCTAATTGAAATGCAGCCTATGATCCAAGGCAAAAAAATGCAGGGTACTGTAGGTGATTAGAAAGTGGCAGTTGGCTAATCTCCTGTGCGTTGGAAGTGTCCTAACTCATGTCTGATCTAAATTATAAGCTATTACTATGCTGAACAGACGGTTTGCCCCTCGTACATTTTTCCGTTAATTACAATTTTCAAGATATAATGTGGTGACATGATTTTTCTTTTAAGTCATGAAAATTCTCTTGGTTTATGGCTTTCAACCAGCCTCAACCAACTATGTGAAATGCTGAATGTGAAATTATGCAAAAAGAAAAAGAGTGGAAAAAGTGCTTCCAGATTTTGGCCGTCTTTGCAGCTCTCTGTACATTGTTGAACAGCGAACCACGGTTATCTGTACTGACAGGCTGTCTGTGAGTAATGGCACTGCTGAGTCCCAGAGTGTACTGAGAGAGAGAGAGACAGAGAGAGAGAGACAGAGAGAGAGAGAGAGAGAGAGAGACAGAGGAGTGAGAGAAGGGGAGGGAGAGATGAGTGTCAAATGGGATATATGACTTTGGGGAGACGGGCGGCACATGTGACTGGGAAGAAAGAAAACCGTGTGTGTGTGTGTGTGTGTGTCAGAGCTGACTGTCTCTTGTCAGTGCCTGTGTCTGATAGGTGCTTTAATTCCGCCCATTGCAGCCCATGTGGGAGGGGCCAGGCTGACATCCTGTTCTTTACCTGTCACTGCACTCAGGGTGTGATGGGTAATATTCAGGGTTGCCTCCACCCGCCCTGCTACACACACACACACACACACACACATGCATGCACATACACACCCCCACACACACACCCTTGCTGCTCTGCTAGGCTCAGCCAATTTAGCGATGTGCCAGTGCTCAGAGACAGCCTGTCAATCCATCAATCTCCTCCCTCCCTCCCACCACCCGTCACACCCCAAAATGAGAGTCTGCCCATCTCCAGGGCTGTGATAGGCTGATGGGCTCCGTCAGTCACCATCTCCAGGGCTGTGATAGGCTGATGGGCTCCGTCACTCACCATCTCAAATGACTGCTGATCAGTGAGCGCTATATTTGATTTGTGTATTTATTTCTCTTGACTCCCTTTTCTTTCCAATATGGAATCTGGCCATGGGCCAGTCTTTCAGATACTGTACCGTCACGATGGACAAACTTTTGGGGGGAGTGAATTTGTGAGTAAAGGTGAAGCAGGCTAGATACGATACTATAGCTGCCTTCACCGGGCTCAGGCCCAAAAGACAAGACAAGTAGCACTGCTGTCAGAATTCATCCTCAATCTTGGAACAGTTGTGGGTCAGAACCCTTCAGGTTCACTGCCTGCTTCCTCCCCAGTCCTCTCTCCCCAGTCTTCTCTCCCGCTCCTCTCTCCCCAGTCCTCTCCCGCTCCTCTCTCCCTAGTCCTCTCTCCCCAGTCCTCTCTCCCGCTCCTCTCTCCCCAGTCTTCTCTCCCGCTCCTCTCTCCCCAGTCCTCTCTCCCGCTCCTCTCTCCCCAGTCTTCTCTCCCGCTCCTCTCTCCCCAGTCCTCTCCCGCTCCTCTCTCCCTAGTCCTCTCTCCCCAGTCTTCTCTCCCGCTCCTCTCTCCCCAGTCCTCTCTCCCGCTACTCTCTCCCTAGTCCTCTCTCCCCTGTCTTCTCTCCCGCTCCTCTCTCCCTAGTCCTCTCTCCCCAGTCTTCTCTCCCGCTCCTCTCTCCCTAGTCCTCTCTCCCGCTCCTCTCTCCCGCTCCTCTCTCCCCAGTCCTCTCTCCCGCTCCTCTCTCCCCAGTCCTCTCTCCCGCTACTCTCTCCCTAGTCCTCTCTCCCCTGTCTTCTCTCCCGCTCCTCTCTCCCTAGTCCTCTCTCCCCAGTCTTCTCTCCCACTCCTCTCTCCCTAGTCCTCTCTCCCGCTCCTCTCTCCCGCTCCTCTCTCCCCAGTCCTCTCTCCCGCTCCTCTCTCCCCAGTCCTCTCTCCCGCTCCTCTCTCCCCAGTCCTCTCTCCCCAGTCTTCTCTCCCGCTCCTCTCTCCCTAGTCCTCTCTCCCGCTCCTCTCTCCCGCTCCTCTCTCCCCAGTCCTCTCTCCCTAGTCCTCT